>NW_018407102.1:183220-281576 GCF_002113885.1 Mizuhopecten yessoensis
GGGGGGGGCGGGATTGATTATATAGTATGATTATAATGGATATATACAATACTTTTTTTTATCAAATATGATACTACTTTATCTATAGATCATGTAACATAATGTTTCCATGTAATATAAATATATTTATTTGGGTATTGTATGTAACTATTTGATTGTCAACTTTACCACCGGTAACATGAAGACATTTTTTGGGAGTACAATAGATTTAACTGCAGGTAGACCGGATTTTGCAAATGGTGGCAGTCCCTGCATAGGCACGTTGACTGACGCCAGAGCCAGTTGTAAGGGAGATACGTATACACCAAATAGTGATATACATATGAAAATCCATTCCGGCTCATATCGAACAATAAATGGGCTTCCTTTCTGCCTTTTTTCGGTAGACAGTCATCAGGGACCTCATTCCACACACGTCACTGTCCACAGGCACGGTAGCGTATTATACACACAGAAACGATACCCAGAAGGGCTTCATCTTTCCACATTTCAACCAATCGTCATCTCCGTTGCTAAGGTTTATCAGATTGTTTCACTTTAACACTTTTGATTTCTTTCTGTACCAATTGCCACTTTAAGTGCGCTGCCTTCTCCCACAGCTGAAAATGGGAGAAGCTTATCCGCTGTCTTCAAATAACGAAGCTGTTCCATTTAATATCCCTAAACTCCAGCATACTCTCTGCCTCCCCGACCCCAGTGAACAACGCCCCTATTTCTAGTCGTTGTGTCTTTGGAGTCTCAAAGTGTGACCCCCGCCTGCATTTTGCAACTGTTATCTCCCCAACGATTTATCTCAGTGGTACTTGTATTTGGATGGAAGATGATAAAACTATGGCAAACCACCTTACCATTTCTTCAAGGTGCAATGTCGATCCCGAATTTCATAAAGTGAAATACCTTATATAGTATATGAGATATCTTTATTTCATACATTCGAGATATTATTTCTAACATGATACACCAGATATCTTATATAGAAATTAAATGAGATGCTATGTAAGATATCTCATATGCTGTATAAGATATCTCATTTAATTTTCTATATACAGTGTAATATATCTTATAAGATATTTCATATACTTCATAAGATATCTTATAGTATATGTAGTACTAGAAAAGACAGTAGGTTTGCTGTCAACACGTGGTCCTGTCGCCATCATGTCGGAGTCCAGCTCACGATTTTGTGAAATAGCAGCCTCTGAAAGACGTGCTCTGAATGTTTCTCGGGGGGAGAAATTAGTTTCGCATTTAAATGCCACGGAATCTCATTCTATATAAGATATCTCATAAAATAACAGATTTAAATGATATAAGATATATTCTATAGAAAATTAAATAAGAAGATATCTTATAATAAGATATCTTATTATAAAATATCTAATATACAAATGTATTTAATTAAGATATCTCATTTAATTTCTATATGAAATTCGGGATCGACATTACTTCTTGAATAAATGTTAACTTGGCTTGCCATATGGAACCTAGCTTATACTAGGTCACTTTTGCATCCACCGTCTCGAAACACCTTGCTGTTGACGTTAGTATTTCATACAGTAGCATCAGCCATGCTGTCGTCCAGAAGAATCCTGACTTTTGGTCGAATCTTCTTCTTCATCCTCTAGTGCAATTAACGTTGGGTAATCTTGTGGATGTTACCGAGTATGTCATCGAACCATTTCCCTATGAGATTGAAACGACGTTTTGATGTTACTGCCTTCCTTCAGGACTTACAAGATATGTAGCATCTCTCATAATCATACCTCGTAAATATAACGAGGTTTTAACCGAACCTCATCCATGCCCAATTCACAACCTCTTCCAGCGCACCAATCTTGCCTGCAGCCCTGCACGTGTACATGTGTGGTTGTTGCAATCGCCGTGTCATCAATGAAGCCTCTAATGGTCAGACTCCATTCTATTCTATATCCTCGGATTTTTTTCTACAGCATTGATATTCATTTCCATGATGATCTTGCATACAAAATATAAAAAAAAAATTTACAACAATTATGAAACGAGTTATTTAACCTATATTAATCACTCTTGTTGGCCCGCCCGGATGTTAGCGCGGCTTTGTGTGGGAGGAAACCAGAGTACCCGGAGAAAAACCATGTGGTCGGGCAGGTGACCCCATACCTTTTCACGTCCGATCGGGGAATCTAACCCCAGTCAGCCTTTGTGAAAGGTATAAGTTTGCTATCCACTGCACCACCCGATCACCCATCTTGCAATGCTCTCCCGAACTTTGTATCGCAATTGTATCTCCCCGGAGTAGCTCGTTATCTTCTAGTTGTGTTGAGAAGTTTGATAATATTCAGAGTTACCTAAATCAGTTGGTGTGTGTCGTATTGGTCCGTAAACTCATGCAAGGCCAAATTATACCACCGTCAAGATGCCTTTGTGCTTTTTTTTCTGGTCAATAAGCTATGTGTTCTTAATATCCTGGAAACTCATGTATAAGCTATATTCGCTCGCGAAGAATCTATATATATTCTTCGAACTTCAGCAACAATTTAGTCCTGAATTGGTCGACTATCTTGGAGCCTTTCTCTCCGATAGCATTGACTCTTTGCTTTTTAACTGCACAACCGTCACAACCATTCTTCCATACTCTGACGATTACAGCTGCTATTTCCTGTAAACTTAGTACATGTATCATTTTTCACTTGGTCTCAGAGCTGATTTTGATCTTGTCTTCTTCGCAACGTCGCGGATCTCGTTAAACCTCGGTTTTCCTCGATTTTTAGTTCATCTCACGATTCTAAGATTGGGTCGAATTTATGGTATGCAATGGTGCGTTTTTTGTATAGAGGCTTACATCAAATCTTGGTCAGTAAATATAATTTGACACTTTTTGATTTGAACTTCCTCTTACTCCTAGTTTTTCTAATAATCTAATATCCACGTTACTAACAGTCTTTGAGTTGGAACAAATCTTTGGCAAAGACTGCTTTGTTCATCGCTCTTTCTCATTTCCTAGAGTGGTTTTATAAATCTTTTCTAACTTCCCCTTAAAACTTTCGCATGGCGTCAGGACACCTAGCTACTTTTCTCTCTGCATCCTCCTGCAGAGTGGTCTCCAATATCGTATAGCGGGAAAAAATCAAGGGGTGCTAACTTTTGCTCTTTCTGTCTGTCTTCTTGTATTTTTTTCCTTTTTCCCTTTTTTGTTTTGTTTTTTGTTTTTAGACAATCATAATTAATCCAATATTCGTCATTAGGTATTTTGTATTTAAATTGAAACAAAATCATAAATAGTTCAAAACTTGCATTGAACTTCCAGGACTGAGTCGCTAAGACCATATGGGTTATCTCCCTTGGTATACAAAGTAAAACGACGCAGACTGATCAAGTATATATATATAAAAAAACGTCCTCGCAACAGCTAATTAAGGTCATATTATGAAGACAGTTGTCTAAGTAGACACAGCCGTTGAACAATAATACGACTATGAATGTAAGAAAAGAAAGACAGAATTCTTAATGTTGGTGTCTAGTGATATATATTTTCTCTATACCGAAAGAAGACCCGGATTCTGAGTCGGGATGGGGACACACATATGCATGAGTCGCTTTTTTAATATTCACAATAAAATAGGTTAGTCCTAAAACTAGCGATTTTTTAATATATTTTAATTTGCTTGTTCTAACACTTTATGTATCAGCCACCCTGTCACTCCGAACCGCCTATAACGATCGTCTAATCTAATTCCGTGGTCAAACCAGAGACGTTTATATTACAATATATATACGTCTCTGGTCAAACCAAGGACTAACAATTTTAATCAAGTTAAATTTTATTTCATTATTTATCCAAACAATATACATTCAAAGGATCGCACTGCAAATAAACAAAAGAACTATATATAACCATTACTATGAAACGTAGGCACATTGAAAGCCACCTTCGTACGTTCAAAAGGCTTTTTAATGAAGAGATCCACATCACACAAAGGTTTTGGTTCATAAGAAGATAATATATTTTGTAAGTTTTGTATGTCACCAATGATGTATTATTATTACAAACCTCGGATGGTATTTTAAGTCATCAGAGATCTAAGAACCCGTGAAGATAAATTTTTAGCAATGGGCGACACTGGGATTTCATAGAGTGGTTGGAAACCGTGCTATAAAGACGCCTGTAAAATCTGATGTACATTTAAGCCTTTCCTGTAGAAAACCCTGGTTTATTTTAAACAACGTTTCATTTTCTTCAAATGTACATTTTTAAACAACACATAAAAAATGGAGAATTATATGGAGGCTATTATTTATTCCTCTTCCGTAGTTTAGAGTAGTTTATTAGTCATGTCGTGGACACATTTATTCATACTCATGACGTGTTCTTGAGATATAGCGAATCAACAGGAACATCGCTGGTAACATGGGTATGCATGCATGTATATGCTACTATCGACGAAAGGGAAGTGATATTACAGGATAAGACCCTGATGATATTTATCAAGTTGTCACGTTTGTTCCCGGAATAACTTTATTCTGTCGTTGCATGGTAGCGAGGTGACCATTATTTAATGACAGAGACGTATATATATGTACCTCTCTGCTTATTGACATAAGTAACACTGACAATGAGGAGTATGTTGGGTATTTATCAATCAAATTGTTGAGAATAATCCATTGATTCTGATTATGCCTCACTCTTGTTTGTGCTTCTATACATGGCGATGTCGTTAATTCTCTGCTTAGAGCCACATTATTTCCTTTCATTGGTTACTTACTGAATGCCTAGTAATAAATTACATAATAAATGTCATACTATTTATATATTAAAATCAGAGACTCTTAAAATGTAACTTTAATATAAATATATTATTCAGTCTATAATTTATTTTGCCTTTATTTTTTTTATTTAGTACAATTCAAATGATATTGGATTAGATATGTTAGACGTGTTAGCGATTTAGACATATTAATAATTATCGACAATGCATTGTTAGCTTAGCGGCAACATAAGTTAAACTTGGTGTACACGCCTCTCTATATCTCATCTTTGGTTAATATGACAATACTTTAAATCTCTGTATTTTTGTGAATATCTGTACACCTAAGTTAAAATCCCGACGTCTAGTCTATTCGTCTAACAGTATCAATAGAATCAACACAATGCAGTCACGGACGATACATTTGCAATGTTTACTTCCGTGTTTGTACAGCGCCACCTGTCGTGAAAACCACTGCACCCGGGAGCGGAAGTTGAACACCGAAAAACCTGTCGAAAGCACTTGTCTGACAAAATATAAGACAGCTGAAGGAAGAAAAAGAAATAGACCTGGATGATGAGGACACAGTTATACATGGAATGCTGATTCATCAACGAGTACAACTTAAGTATGTCACTGCCTTTTCGTTTCGGCTCGTTTCCCTTGAATGATTTCCATGTCGTCTGAAATTTGATAATGTTCATTTCATGGTGCTTATAGCCTTGCGGACTGCGGAAGGTTTTTGTACGCTGACTGTCTGAAGCCACGGGGGGTAAGTCACCGACAAACACTTAAAGTAGTAAAACTATTCACACCATCTTGCAGTTTTTACTCATATCCCATTTGTTTGTTGTTCAGAGGAAGACATTCTAAAATACTAACAGCGTTTAAGTCTGTGGAACTCTTATCACAAGCTTATACAGATATGGTTTAACTCACTATGGGATACAGTCCTACCTATTATTAACTTGACAAATGTATGGTATGGTGACTGCTCGAGGTAAATAAAACCAGCTACACAATCCTATTCCTGCAAGTGTCGGGAGATCTGGACTTTGCCAGTTGTACGTACCAATGCAAGCTCTAAGTTAACCTACTTGGTTTGATTGGGGTTAGGCCTATGACAATGTTGTCCACTGATAAATGGGCATGCATGGTCATCCAAGGGTCACTTTCAAGTGTACATGGAACTGCTTTGGAATTTGGACCTTTAATATCATGATCTACAACCCCAATTTAATATAAGGAGGTATATATTTATAAATAGATGTAACATACAGTCTCATGTTTATTTGATGCTCTGTGATTATTTATCATGTGAAGTAAATTTTAGTGCAATACTTATTTTATTTTTTTAAAAGCCAATATTCAATCGCAACAAGCTCAGGATAGGTATGTCTACCGGTTTCGCCCGAACATGTGGGCTTCTTCAGGACGGTAGACATACAATAAAGAAACCAACCTATCCTGAGCTTGTTGCGATTGAATATTGCCTTTAGTTTCCCGTTCCTCAATCGCCCTGCATACCCCTGGGTATCCAAGCAAGGGATAACGGAACCTAGAGAACCTAGATCAGAAGTACGGCATCGGCTCTACACCCGATGATTTTATTTTTTTAGATTTTTCACATCTGTAATGCATTTTTTTTTTTGTCAAGGGCTTCTATATGGGAATGTGTATTAATTAAGAATCTCTATGAAACTTTTTTTTCACTTTACAAAATTACGGAAAAAGTCACGGGGTTTGAATGTGCCCTATATCATTGATCGATAGATATGAAAAGTAAGAAGTATGTAAACAGAATGAAAAACATATTGAAAGATGATATTATTAATATATTCTTGATTGCGTGAGTGGTTTTAGATGTCCTCTACCTATACAGTACAATATGGAATGAAATTATAACTTCAGAATTTTTGTTCGCAATTATTTTTGTCTGTTTATATGGAATGCATTTTCTTATATATACTTTGGCATTTAAATAATATATTTTATTTTTTCGCTACAAATATTTCTACTTTAACTACTGTTGGACTCTGTTTTAGCTTTCAGAGTCTGAAATATATGTAAAGGGTAATATTTACATGTACATACATGTATATATGTAATGTATGCTATTTTCCACCCACATCATCCATTGGCTATAAATAGCATTAGACACAGGATCACAGTTCATGTGATATCACAATAACCTTTTACCACAAAGCTAATCCAGTACAATACCATTTCACTTAAGTTTTTTTTTTTAAATTTGGTCAAAGACACATTATCATTTAAATTTTATCCTGAGGACATATCGCAAGCGTAGTGGGCTGAAAAAATCATTCTGTTTGGTGTCAAGTATCTTTTTATTATGGTTGATAATAATCCTTAAACAAATTTCGCCAAGCAGTAACTAACATGAGGAAACATGATTTGTAAACTTACATTGCTTATATATCTATAAATAACAAATGCCTGTCAGATAGTAATTATCATCTAATTATCATCATTTGATGATAAACCCAGAAACATAGATAAGTTTGATTAGATTTGACACATGTAGAAAGTATTTTATGTCAGTTGGTATATCACAGAATTTATAGGAAGTGTAAACATACAGACAGCTAATATGATGTATGTGCATGATGAAAATAGACTATATGGGCAACAATAAAGCATATACAATGTATACTAGCTGTATAGACTGATGCAAGGGCAGTAACACATTGGTCCTTTCTCTACAGAAATCTTCTGTCATATTTTTACCCTACACAAGTACCGGTACTACTTGATAAACAGCAAACATTTATATTATAGTATAAATACATATACCTGTATATATACTAGTAATACAGTACGGCATCAGCAGAGGTGTTTTATTTAGCAGAATGTTATGAGATGACAATTAAGATTCCAGGTTAGACAGGTGTGCCTATATAGACACAGGTGAGGTACAGGTGAGAGGCACTAGGTAATCAGTAGTACAGTGGCGACCACTTGACAGATATTGTTTGTGTATGACCTTTACTATTAAAGCTCTTGGTTTACATTCATACACTTGTGACAGTGACTGTAATTCCGTAAGACTTAGGTATAGCTTCTGTGCGAGGAATTTGTGTTGAAGTTTTGGTTGCAGTTTTTTGTATACCGTAATTATTTAAATAAATTTTGTCTTTGATCTTATTCACGAGGAATTTGTGTTAAAGTTGTCATGTTTGGTGATAGAAATAGAATGTAATTTGTTTGTGTACTCAGAATTAATTTGGTAAACAATACCTTTAGATAAGGATAAATTGTCTTATATCTCCCTCTGTTACAATTGTTGAACACATTGAAATTCTAAACCTGTTGAGACTTAGTAATGTATTATACCGTTGAAGTATATATACTGTATAGGCAAAATCTGGCATTGGGAATTGAATAGGCCAAGTTGAGAGAAATTTGCTTTACCTTAAAATCGTTTTCTTTAGCTGTTTATTATAATGATACAAAATGCAATGGGTTTTTTCTCCAAAAACTATATTTGGAACCTACTCTTTTGATATTGTCTGTATTGTTGTCTCAAGATCTATAGGAGCTGGGCATAGTTGTGGTTAGGTCAGTCCAAGCTCTACCAGTATCTCACCTGATTTAGATTGGCTACATGTAGGTTATTTCCATGACGAAGAAATGAAAATTGTCAAGGAAGTTAGTATGCATCCCCAGAAACTACTGAAGGAGTATACGTAAGTCTACAGCCAGGGTGTTTTAGTTTTCTGACTAATATTTTATACGTTTGGTAGTGGACTTATTTGTAGACAGCAAAGCGACAGTAAAATTGGAGATATCAAATTTGACATCTTACTTTTACTTAAAGTGATTGAAGATCGTTGAGGTATTTTAACAACCAATAGGAACATCCTCAATTATTCACTGGTGATAATTTAACACTTTTGTAAAGGTATACGGTCACCCGCCCAACCACATGTGTTAGCTATATAACTACAGATACATAATGTAGTTATGATCAGGTTCTCTTCCACATTAAGACCCCTTGTAAACTATAGCTATACCATCCATGCCAACAAGTGGTTAATGTTAGTTGGTAAACGGCTCAATAAGGTAAACTGGCTCAATAATTGTCGTAAAATGAATAAAGTTTATAATTAAAAAAATTACACCTACAATTTATGTGGATTCATCTCCCTTAAACTTAGAACTTGTTCAGATTAGTAATTAAAAAATTCAGAAAGCACGAATATTATCACTTTTGATTTTCGTTTCAAATGTGATCCTTATTTATTAAGTCCATAAACAACTCTTTGAAGTTATTATATTTCAAAGTGATTAGGTGCCAATGCCCATATATCCTAAAGCTGACAGTGCAAGATAAAAAGGTTTCAGTCAAGATTTTAAACAAAATATATAAATTATTTTTACTGCTATCTCTTCCGGCTATTGTATCTAAGGAAGTGCTGACATTTTTGTTTGTGCTTGCTATGTTACAAGTATGGGTCTCCCGGATATAAAAAGTGCACTGTCGGCTTTAAGCTGCACTTGCAGACCTGTTAGCATATATAATACCATGTTGGTTTAAAATTCCCCAGGAAAAAACACAGTCTTATAATAATGCAAACATAGCACTGTAAATTCTTATGTATTAAGGGTATTGTATGTGGGACTTTTAAAGACAAGACAATGCAGGAATAGAAATAGCCTTTATACACCCCTTAGAGTTTACACTGCCGCCACAAAGGAATAATGCACCCTGTAAAATTAGTATTGAACATTGAACAAAGACACTTTGAAAACCTTGTATAGTTGCCCTCATATAGTTTTGCATATATAAATGTCTTGAATGAGCTTAGCTCATGTAATCAAGTTTAAAGATAAAATACGGTCTCCACGTTACGAAATGAACGACCAGAAATGATATTTGCTGTGCCCTGTAGGAGTGAATAGTAGGACGAGTTGATTGACAGTGGTATGGGGTACACAAATCAAATTTAATTGGAAATAGTTTTAGTACCAAGTCATAATGATTGTACGTAACTCAAAAATTATCATATATTTTAGAATTAAATGCATTGGGAACAAATGGATGTTTCGTTTTTTAAAAGAAATTGAAGAGACATTTTTATATAAAATCTAATATCTTTTTATTTTGGTGTTGAACTTCTTTGATTTTATGTTTGTTGATAAAACTATCAGATAACTATTTGATAGTTGCCAGTATTTCTTTGGAGTATGTAGCTTAAACATCTTGGTTTATGAAACATACAAATCATATTTAAATTCTTGGTCACTCACTATTGATCAAAAGGGCCTTAATGATAAGGATGCATGATACCATACTTCGACATGAATGATTTCTAAAGAGTTTGACAAAAAAAATGGTTAAAAATACATGTAAGTGGTATTGATTATGATCAGCAGAAGACACAACATTTGAAGTGTTCATTAGAATGAATACATGTATGTATTTAAATATTTTTGGATGGATAAATTCAGAATTACATGCGAGAATTGTAAGATATTAAGGGAGATAACTCTAAACAAGTATAATGTGCAAGGAAATATGTAAAAATTATGTTTCATTGTTGTCTTTACTAAAATTACTGTACACTGGATACATGTATATCGCAAAGATATAAAACTGTAGAAATACTAGCTTACAGATGATCTTGTGTGTTAATCAATAATGACCATACGATTACACAGCTTATAATTAATGCTGTCCTAATGAAAAAACAAGTGTTTGTATGTATTTTGAAAATAATTTCATGTTTTTAAAAACCAAACCTATTGGAGTCCTTCGATAAATACTAAAGTGTCATTTCACATTATTTTTCTTTTGATTCACAGAAAAGAAATCTGACTGTGATGAAATCTAAAATAAACAAATGGCCTTATTCAGACCATTATGGTATTGAAAGATGCAGATGACACTGTCACTAACAACTTGGCAGCTATCCCTATATACCCATATATAAACATATACATACATGTATACACAGTCCAACAGCCTGATTCACCGATACAGTACATTCAAATTCTTAGCTCATGAGATGGTCTCAAACAGTCAATTAATGTATGGTTAGCTTGAATTCATAAAAATTGTATTGAAATGAAATTGTCTTCTCTAAGTTCTTGAAGCTATATATAATATAAACAAGACCTGTCGTGTATCCTTACAAAAGCAGTCCAAATGTTTCTTTTTAAAGAAGAGGGAGGGATAAGGAGATGAAAGATTACACTTATTAAGTTGCAAATTGCTAGTCTGCAAAAAACATTCTTGTTCTTTGGCAAGATCATATATTTGTGAAATGTAAAGGAAATATTCATTCTAAGCCAGCAGCTGCAATACAATTCATCAATAGAAGTATTTAATGGCCATTAATTATATCCAATATAGTGGTTTGTGTGTCCCTTCTTTATGTTTTGTGCATGGAGTTTTTGAGTACAATTCAACATTACATAAACATTTTGAACTAGTTGTGCTGGTGGTAAAAGAAATATAAGAATTGAAAGTTGAAAAAAAGTTTAAAGTTAAATTTGCAAATTTTCATTAGGAAAAATAATATTTTATGCTCATTAAAAAAAAAATAGAATCTATTTTTTTGTGAATAAATTTTATCATCTGATCAATATGTTAAAAACAAAATTACCAGTATATTTTGGTTGAATTTTCAAAGATAACAAGGCCTTTACGAACACTAAGCTGCTATCGCAAACCTGAATCTGTAGGAGAGGTTAATTTCTTTGGGAAGTTTAACGGGTGAAACATCTTCTTACTGCTGTTGTTTGTAAACTACAGGCATGTGAATTTGTACTTTATCTAAGATTAAGCAACAAAAAAACTGCTGTCTAACTGTTTACAAAACTTGCCCAGGAATCTCTACATTACATCATCCTCCGTGTTCCTTAAGTATTTCAATGCATTGTTCACTCAATAGACTGTCAAATTCTCTGATTTTTTGTAGTAAATAATAATAATAAGAAAAGAACATATTAAGGTCAAATAAAAATAAAAATGTTTGTAACTTGCCAAGAATATGTTTCTTTCAAAAATAGTTTTGCATATGATTGAAGTTAAAATACATAGATACATGTTGCTAATTAAGCAAATCATTTTAATATGTCCCAAAAACATAGTGAAGGGAGAATTAATTGTTTTCCTCTTCTGTCCATCCATCTGTAAAAGCTCATTGGTTAGACGTTTATATTTAGCTCCATTACTCTATTACTTAGTTTTGTGTTGAGCTCCATATCCATCTTAGTGAGAGCTAGTGCAGATGTGATGTTTCACAAAATATTCAATTTTTTAAATATTTTGTTTATATCGGCTACAATAGGATTATGTAACTTATCAAGCCCTGCCAAAATAAGTACATTTGAATAAATTGTCAGTAACCCGTCAGCATAAATAACAAAATAACAATACGCTTGCTATATACAATCCTGTATGTGACATGTACAATACCTTTAGGTATCTGTTTACAGTGTTATAAAACAGACCTGTCTAGTCGACAGCCCTAGGTACCTTAATTACTGTAAAGATTCCTTGCCAATGCTCCCTATTTAGGAGGGAGACTCCCAATTTTGGACCCTTAGATTCAATATTTTCAACCATTAAATTTGCTTAACTATTCCTTTGTTCCAAGATTTAACTATTTCAACTGAAAACAACTTAAAATAATGTCATTTTAAAGGGTAAATTTGTTTCTAGGGGGTGTATTTACACATTATATTTTTGTTTTAATTTTGAGCAGGGAGAGTCTCCCCCATGGAAATGTTTAAAAGTTGGCAAGTATGGACTAAACAAAACAAAGCATGACAGACTGCAGACATCAAGAAACTAATGTATTAACACTCAATATTGATCTGGTTATTGATTGATTGATGGATCAATCAATCAATAATTTAATCACACTACAGACATACAAGTGTATTTTGGTGCAGACTGTTGATGGATGAGATTTGATATTTTACATAGGAAACTGTTACTGCAGGAAAGTGCTGGCTGGTGGCAAGGAGCATGGCCCCAAACAGATAACCTTTTGGAGTTTAGAATATAATGTTACACCTGTCATGATGATGATGAAGCCAGCAAACTTAAGGAAAATCAACTGCTTTCAAAATAACTATAAAATACAGAAAATTTCCTGTGTGTATGTCCCTCAATATGCATGTATCGCCAACTTCATTTCGGCATATATATACAATTAGAAATGTGTCTTTCATGTTCTTGACCTCTGGTCAATTTAGCTAATTCTACCTTTTCTGCTTTTGTGACTTCTACCTTTTCTGCTTTTGTGACGTCTCTGTGGGCACTTATAGTGTTTGCCATTTTTCTACTGTATGACCAAAGTCAATTGTTAGATACAATTGTTAGAAACAGACTATATGTAGGACATAGTTTAATTTGTGCAAAGCTTGTAACCTGCAAGTTGTTTAATCTCAAGATTTCCTAATAGCTTTGCTCTGTTTAAAGTTATCAGATATGTTTCACAAAGTATTTTGCATAAAATCATTTGTTTATTTTCATCATAGTCATTTCTGGTGTATTGGTATTGTCATCCTTTTTATACTGGAATCAACATAACTTTCCACATATGATAACTACCACCTGAAGTTGTGCATCCAGGGATTATTTTTTCAATCTGTCCCCTTTTCACAAAGTTATGGCCCTTTGTTGAAAAATCGTTGTCCAAACAACTCCTCCAAAACTATGGGGCCAATTTCAACGAAAGTTTTCAGATATGATAACTATCACCTGAAATTGTGCATCCAGGTATTATTCTTTTCGTTCTGACCCTTTTTACGGAGTTATTGCCCTTTGTTGTATAATGCTTCCCCACACATCTTCTCCAAAACTCATGCATTAATTTCCATGAAAGTTTTTAGATATGATAATTACCACCTGATGTTGTGTATCCAGGTTTTATTTTTCCAATCTGACCCTTTTTTTACTGAGAAATGTCCCTATGTTGAAAATTACTTCTCCACACAGCTCCTCCAGCACTATGCTCCCAGTTTCTACGGATTATATCCCTTTCTTGAAAATCTTTGTCCTAACATATCTCTTCCTTTACTACTAGGACGATTTTAGCAAATTTGTTCATCTGGGCTAACAACATTTCGTTTGCAAGTATGATTTTGGCATTGAAAGGGAGTACAGGAAGTATGCGAGTGACATATATATTTAAATAAGTGTACAGCTCAGTCAATAAAGAAATATTTACTGGTGGGAGACTTTATTGCTTTCGATTTCAACAAATGTTTTATTGGACAAAAACAATTGAACAAGAGGATTAGACAACAGGCTTAGCCTATATGAGTCTTCTCCTAATACTTTGCAATGCTTTGCCTTAGTAAGCCTTTAGCTTACAGTTCTGGTTTATATAGGAGCAGGGGGTATTAGTTAGCCTCGGCTTACAACTCTAGTTTGTAACTGCCAGAATGATCCAGAACAGAAGGTAGTAGTGTAAGACAATCATACTGTACATGTATTTAGAGTTTTAGTTGTAATTTGCTCTCCATATTCAACACAATAAATAAAGACATTCCTTGTTTCTACTTGCAGATTAGTGCAGCTCATGTCCAGCCAAACTCACTAGTTGCTTCTACCATGTAAGGAACAGATGGTCAAAGGAGGTACCAATTGGTCAAGGGTCCAAAGGGTCATAGCTGACAAGTAACAGATTGGAGATTGGTCAAGCTGACCACATATCTTGATTGACTGAGTGCTGACACAAACTGCCAAAATGCTGCAGCAGATTTTGCAAGACATGTTCATAGACCCAGAGCTGCTTGCAGAGCTCTCGGAAGAACAGAAACAAGTCCTTTTTGTTAAAATGCGTGAGGTATGATCTTTGTACTGCTCTCCGTGATGGGACATTTTATGGTGGGGTTTTGTCTAGCAGGATGCAATTGGCTTGGCATCATCAATACTTTTTCAAATCATATCTTCCTTGCTACTCCACCTTTCTTCTTATACTTGATTTTTAAGAAGGTAGAGTGCTGTATGATACTACTCTATTAGTGAATCAGTCAATAAGTCTACGTCTGGTAATAAGTCCACCTAAATTTATTGCAGTTCTGTATTTCATTGTCCTGTAATAAGCCCACCCATACTTCGAGTCAGAAATTCCATGTTGGCTCTCTGGGCTTATTGCAGGATCAATACAGTAATATGGGGTCTCATATGGTCCATCGCAAGTGAAGTAAAGAATTTTGTTTTACCATTATGTTGCATATAACATAAATATATATATTATTCAGCCCATCATGTACTCATAGTGATACATTATTTGATTTAATAAATAGTTTATACATGTTTTTGGTTCAGTAATATGGTCTAAAGTATGCCAAGTTTGTCTCAGAGAAAAGATTTAAGAATGCAAACATTCCCTACCTTCATGATCATATAGATCAGTAGCTAAATTTAAGATTTTTTGGGGGGAATTTTATATGAAGGGAAAAAATATATATATATAATATCCTTTTTATGCTGCAGACACCTGCTCAAAATTATTTAGTTAAGATTACTCAATTGTTTCCAACAAATATTCAGAACAGTTTTAATTATGAGAAAATATTTAAAAAAAATCAATGATTCCTCAAAACATTTTGAGAATGCACGTCAAAAGTACAATAGAGATAGCGTAAATGCTTTTCAAGTCGCTGAATAAAGCCAACTGCTATTTCTAATGAATGATTTCTACCCTTCAGAGCTCAGCCAATGGTTCTCTGAACTTGATCATGACCTCCTCTCAGGAATAGTTAACAGATCGCAGGATCACATTTATAATTTCGTGAACATATTTTTGTGGAATTTCTTTCTTTGCTTACTTTGTATACCAAGTATTAATCTATTTGTCAACACATGTGGACTTTTGCTATTGACAGGAGCAAGTACGCAGGTGGACAGAGAGTGAATTGAAGCTGGAAATAGAAGATAAAAAGTGTCCAAGGAAGCGAAAGCCAGGTATATACATGTACTGCTACGTATTTTGGGGTCAAATTGATTTGTTGTAGGTATCTAGGCTATGTGATACAGCGGCCTGTATCTGCTGCTGTAGTAGTATTCGTGTTTATATATAATAAATGTAGACTTTTGTTTTGTATGATATGTATATCCATGCAAATTGCTGTTAAGGTAGAGAGCTTGTGAAGTCCCACCCCTTTTCTACTGTTTACATCCATTGAAAGCATTCTCCTGTTAAATTAGTCGGAATTCCTCTCTATTCGTATAAAATAGAAGCAAGAGCCTTTAAAAATGATATCCAGGATACTGAAGTTAAATTTTTAAGTATGTATAGATTTAGTTGGAATGATGAAAAAGATGGTAGATGTAGTTATTTAATCTCTCAGGAACAAAATTGTTTATTCTTGATTTACCATAAAAAAAATAGCTACAAGTTAAAGTTTTATTAATCACAAATGAATTAGAAAAATATAATCTTGAAAGAATAGTTTGAGGTTATGAAATTTATTAATTTTATAGGAAGAAAGGGTTTTGTTAAGTTCCTTAATGGCAGTGACGGTCATGAATGGGTATGGGTGATGGGAGATCATGCAAAAGACAAGAAGATTGATGAGATGTTGGAGGAGGAGGCTAAGAACCAGGCTCTCAGAGAGGCGGAACTGGAAATGGAAAAATTAAGGTACGTCTGAAATTTTCAATTTTCAAGATATAGATTTCCAAATGATACATGTACATGATTCAGGTTAAAAGTTACCGGTAGATATGTTTTCCTGCCAATATGTGACATCTTTGATAGTACATAATATGATTTGGCCATGTATGTTTGTCCTTTATTCCAGTAACTTTTCTTTGTCTTGACCATAACTACTAAACTAATGAATACTTTTTAAACAAACCTGGCATGACACTTTTTAAGATCAAGGTCAAGGTCACCGCAAGAGTCAAAATTTTTGGAACAAAACTTGTAAATTGGTGGACATTTATTAATCATATTTTATGGATGTATATATACATTAACACTAGATGGTATGCCATGTATCACTGATGGATTCCTATTGCCAAGGCCATAATAATTATATTTGCAAGGTCAAAGGTCATATTGTAGTGCTTTTCCAGTGTAGAAGTTTTTAATCGCAGAACATTTTCTCTTCAATTTTCAGCAATGTATAATATGCTGTTATTTACATGTTAATTTATCTTTTAGTGTTTACCATAGTTGAGACTGGAATAGTAAAATAAAATCAGCATCTGTTAAAATCAGGAGTAAGTAAAAGTGTATGGTTTATTAAAATTGACAGCCAACAGGAGGAGTTTGAACTGAAGCAGCGAATGGATCGGGGACAGTGTGAGGAAGACGAGGCTAAGAAGAAATTGGAGGAGGACATTAGGTCTGTCATCTTACATGCCAAAATTAATTTCTCAAAACATAACTTATGTATCTAAGTTATGATGGTATGCTTTAATGAATAATAAAACAATTTATAGAGAAAAAATATAACACGGCATAGTTGCTGCCTCCAACAAAATGTTTTTATTTTCACTGGACACTGGCTATTTTTAGGAATAAAAATATGAAGTTCACTGATAGTACATGTATAGGCAGTAGACATTTTTATCTCCCATTATCAGAAAATTGAATTTTACTTTATTTTCATTGGAATATTCCATTTCCATTTTGATCCAGAACATCAGTTTGAGTTATTTTGCCATAATTTTGCCATAATTGATTTATTTCTTCTATGAATGCTATTTCATAGGCGAAAGAAAGAGGAAGCAGAAATGTATCAGTCAATAAAGGAGGCTAGGTTAATGGCACAGCGTCTCGAGGAGGAGAAAAAGAAGGAGGAACACAAACGTGTTGAAATCCTGAGGGTAAGTGTTATACTTCCTGTCTATGACTCCTTGGTCCTTCCATCCTCTCTGTAAAGTTATCCAGGTACTTCAGTCAAGTTTGTTTGCTGTGAACTAACCTATAGAATTACTTTTTTCTATGGAAGGGTTTGAATCTTGTTCATGTTTTTTTGGGCAAATTTTATGTTATGGTATATGATATTAAAACTGATACATGGCTGAAGCATAGGACTTATTTTAATGACCTAGGAAGAGCAACAATTTAAATGGTTTACTGATATATATAGGTTGTTGGACATCAGTTTTATGGTTTCGATTAAGGCAAATTCAGATGTTATAATAATAAGATAAATCTTAATGGATTAATATTATAATTCAATAGCTGAGTCCATTATACTGGTTAAATAATACATGTAGTACACATTTTTAATGACTGAATAATAGTATAAATTTTAATGTTTCAATAGTGATATAGATTTTACTGGTTTAACAGTAGTATAAATTTTAATGGTTCAATAGTGATATAGATTTTACTGGTTTAATAATAGTATACATTGTAACAGTAGAGTCAATTTCAACGGTTCACAGCAAATAATTTTTATCATAGATTGCTTTACCCCTAAAAATCTGTTAATCACTTTTCTATACATATATGTCACATTTAGTGTGCTATATATATTCATTTTGTATATTAACAGTTTTGTTTCTTATTGTTGAAAATTGTATTGCTGTAACTTTTATTTACTCATTTTTAGAATTGACAACTATGTTATCAGTCTCATTCAGATCAGATCTTTCAATCCACTTCCGTATTTTATGTAACACTGAAGGTTTGAAAAAGCTCCACTCCAAACAATGTTCTGGTAACTCCAGTAATAGATTAGCACTATAAAAGATTTCTTACAACAGTATTTGAAAGATTTTGTTATAAACGCTGTATGTAATTTAGAAGGAGTTAGATGAATATGAAACAAACCAGGTTGCTAATTCCAAAGTGTAAATGCTGGAGAAAATTCGTAGGAATTGGTTGTGTAATCTATCCCTCAAACGGAAACTTGAAATACTGATATACAAACAGTGCATGCATATGTTACAAAGAAGTAATACAAATTATATTTAAATTAGTAAAGCATTCTGGCATATTTTGCACATCCCAAGCTATCTCAAGAGAGAAGCCATTCTATTGGTCAGAACAAAGTGACATATGGTAAATAATCAGAAAGGTAACTGGAGCTGTTACCTGCATGGTGGTGCTACCACAAATCTGTAATGAAACGTAAAATGTTAATGTAGATTGAGAGGTCAGATCAGACTGGTAAACTATGAAGAGTGATTAACAGATACTGGGTAGCCTCCCTTGCCTCATTAAACAGAGTTCTCTTGTACATAATCTCTTATCCATTGTTCCGATGCACTTTACCAGAAAATACTCACTGAAGCATAACTTTCACTCTTTTTCAATTTCACCCTATGTTATAAAGGCAGGGCCATCCTGACAGCAGACTTGAGTACATATGTATTCCACAAATGACACATTGTAACTTCCACAGGGAAGGGTGAAATTAACACTGAGTGAATATGAGCCTGGCTATTTACCTTATTCTTTATGTTATCCTGGGTATACGTATCTACCACATTTAACCGTTACCTTGGGTATTTGTAATATGACCTTTTCCTTTATGTAGCTAAGGGCTTGCAAGAAATGTGAAGATCTCCAACAGGTATCAGACAACCTTACTTGTCATAGCAAGACGCAGCATGCCGTAGCTGAAGGCAGGAATGATCATTCTTCTTCTGTTCATGTTAAAAATGTAAATTTATTTTTCGATGGCAGATGCATGGGACGATTTTGGCAGTGTTTGCAGTGCATGAAGTTGGGAAATTGTACAGTTTATGATTCTCTGTTGTTAGAACATTACATCAATATATTCTTGCGTCTCATGTTGATAGGTTGTTTGTATTTTATGAACACATATTTATTCAGCAAAGAGTGCCATCGCAAGAGTTATTAACCCACAAACACACTAGTTATATAACTATACTTGCATTAACTTTCAAACTCAATATTTGTATCGGGTAAAGTTTTCTTTGTATGAGGGATATCACAATATTTATTAACCCATAAAACTTTTCTGCATTAACTCTGTATTTACAAACTCTATTTAATATGCATTAGCCAAAATGGAGATCACAACACTTATTAACCCATGGATAGTTACATATTATATACTTAGAAACTCACTCTTGTCAAACCTGCGTTAAGTGGTCAGTCACTCACAGGAGATTGTAAAAATGGTTTCTTTAATATGTTTGACCTATTATATATCAATCTAGGTTCTCATAGTTTTGTCTGATAATCAAGCTGGGACAATTATCTTTAACCCTTTCATCACTGTTGACCATAATGGACTCATCCAGATAAATGTATGGTAGAGTCGACTTAAGTTACCTAGGGGTGAAAGGGTTAAGTATTTTTCTTCCAATGGCTTAAATTAAAATTAAAAATTTAAGCAAAAAGGAAAAAATATGTAGGGAAAATTTTGAATTCTTAGCCAATGAACTAAACTTGTTGCTGTAGCGACATATTTTTACCATTTGTGCTGAAATGTTAGCAGTCAATTCGTAAATATTTTGTGTTTGCAATCAAATTAGTTGAAACGTGTAAGACCCAGATTGCTTTGATTAACAGCTGAGGTGGCCATTGATGTTATGCATGTATCACAAGAAACTAATCAGAGAACCATGTGTGATATTGTTTACATGTACCGATACATGGAGGATATTAAAATTGTTTGTGTCTTTTTATACATATAATGTAATTTATTACTTATCTGTATCTATTCTTAAAGGCATCTTCATGATTGGTAAATAAATTTGTAATCTTTAAATAAATAAATGTGTTAGTACTTTATTAATTCTGGTCCGACTCTAACTTTATAATTTACTTTATTAATCCATCATGGAAATAACCAATGTTTAATCTAAAAGTCAAAACATTTAAAACCATAAAATGGAACAGAAATTGCAAAAAATCACATTTGTGTGTGGCCATCAGCTATTCAATGCTGTTTCTTATCATGATTTCATGATGGGAGTGTGAGAGGATGGAGGGGGTGGGGGGGCTTAAACTGACCACTGTTATCTAGTTACCGTTTACAAGTGTTCCACTTTAAGGCAGGTTTGACTGTGTTATATACATTGGGTTTGTATATTTATATTAGGTATTATATCATATCTATAATAAACTATTTCTACTTCACTAAGCACTACACTTTTTAAATGTAGATAAATCTTAATAGTTTTATATATCTAATTGACTAATCCACATAATTATTATCACAAAGTCTTTGAGGATTTTAGTTTCAAATTTTAACCTTCTGACTTTCTTGAAGAGATTTGTTCATTACCTATGTATGTAATCTAAATATAATGTTTGAGAGAATTTGAATATTGTTGACACAATTGCAATGTCATTAGATTATGTAACCAATGAAATTTTTAATATTTATGATTTTAAGAGTTTTGGTTTGAAGTTTTAGCATCTGATTAACTAGTCTAAAGAAATGTTACATTTCATTTTATGTAAGATATGGCATAAATTGATGTTATGTTTTTTTTTTAAATTTTATTGAAACATATCGATCATTATGATGACTCGGACAAAACCTTATGCTGTGCGCTCTGTACTTGTGTAATCAGCCATGTAGGAGATGCTTTGTTTGTTGTTCTGCTTGATCTTCATCTCGTTTGGAAACTAAAAATGAATTTATTGGTTGTATGCATAAACCTCAACATTTTTGTGAATACCAGAAAAGGAATGTGCATTAAAGATCTTCTGGTATCTATTAGGACAGTTTATTTCATTGACAGAAAGTAGTGGTGAATTAACATGATTTTACTGAGAATATACTGGAATATATGTATATCAGACCAGTGTAGCACACTAATACAGTTGGTCACCTACACAGGCTTGACTGAGTCGCAAATTTTAATAAAAACAAGCTTTTGCTAGATTGACCAATGAAACCTCACCGAGTGATTTGCTGTGTGATCACATGTTTGAGACTGGTAGCTATTGACGAGTATTAACACATTGTTGCTTGTTTTGTGCCTAATGTTGCAAGTATTTGGATTGTTTTTGCCTCCAGTTTGTGCAGATGTTGTGAAGGAATTTTAAAATGTTGAGCATCAACCATAATGCTTCGTATAGTACATTTATGCACGACCACACACAAGGAAACAGTTTACCTGTTTATTACCTAGTATATGTCGCAATGTATACAAGTTAACTCATCATTACCAAATATATCCTACAGTTCCTTAAATACGACAGTAACACACAATTCAATTTTATATTTAAAAAAACCACACACAATTTAACTTGAAAGAGAATTTTGTCAGTACAAGACCGTGTCATACAACAGCAACGAACCTTCTATGAATGAATGTAGTCCAGCCACAAACAGATTCATTGGTGATTTTTTTCATTCATTTTCATATTCTTGAAAAAGGTGTCAGTTTCTTTGTCAGCATTTTTTCTTCAATGTCATTTTAGTTAAGTTTTTTCACGTTTACATAGGAACTTACTAGGTGGATGTTTTCCATTATTTTCACTTCGACAGATATTTTCATCCAGCCACAGTCGGTCACCATGTCAACAGGGTGTGACAACCTTAGAACCTTTGTATGCTTTAGGTTGTGGTTCAAAACAGGATCAGAGCATTGTGGAACAACTTGTCTTTGACCTCTTCACAGAGTCTTAAAAAAATTGTATCTGTTTATTTGCTCATCTGGTCTGGGGGTGGTGGCTTTGGTGAGAGTATTTAATGTTCACTTTTTTTTCTTAAAAATATTACTCAGGAGAAAACATTTTAAACTCATCAGACATTGTTGGTAATATGTTTGGTTGTTTAAGAAGTAATTTCTATGTGACCCCTATTGTGGTAAACAAACTTACGTGTATAGGATCTGGCATATGCGATTGACGCTATTTGTGATTGGTTAAGTCAAAATTTCAGACAGTTTTAGACTTAAGATTGTTTCATGATCTCGGGGCCTGGTCTTTGTTCATCACCTCCTCAATGATGGTTGCCCTTTCATTTCATTTCCTAGTTCCCTGAATAATTAGCATCTTTCTCAAGCCTAGTCCTGTAGTTCCTTCCTGCATCCAAAGGTAGTTTGCAGTTGGTCCTGTACACACACTCTATGATGTTCTTGTCCACTTGTCTTTCGGGTTGTACTAGTACTCATCTTGCTGTATGGAAATGTTTCACTGCTGTTGAGATGTTGTGATTCCTTAAATTCTTTCCATAGCTTAGAATTATCCTTTTATATATATTCCATAATGACACTACCTCTATTCTGTGGCTGTTTTTCCCCCCACCTGATCTAAGGTTTGGCTTATTTCTCCTCCATTTTATCTGTTCCTTGTCACTAGTCCAGCTGGGATACCCACACGTCTTCAGAGCTGATCAGATGTGCCCATCTTTTCTGTGTCAATCTTGGGTTCTGTAACAGTTGTAGGACGCCTTAATCTAGCAGGGGTCTGACTACCCAAAGTTTTTGATGGAGAGGGTGATGGGAAGAGAAATAAAGGTATTGATCAGAGTTTATTTAAGGAAAAGTTTTGCATGTTGAGTCATTCTTTCATTCAATCGCATGATCATTTGAAAGTCTTCATGGTTTATAAATGATTCTTGAATAGAATGCAGTAAGTTTAAACCTACATCATCTATAATCTTAATATTTCTGTTCATGTTTAAGATTTAACAAATATTTTTTTCATTAATTTATTTAAGTACATGTTGTGAAGCTTAGTTTTATTTGGTATAACATCTGCTATATATATATGTTTTATTTGGTATAACTATATATATATGTTTTATTTGGTATAACATCTGCTATATATATATGTTTTATTTGGTATAACATCTGCTATATATATATGAATGGAAATGCTACACATACTACATTTTTTGTAAGATTTTTTTTTATTGTAATTTTTTTGTGGGGGAAGGGGAAGTTGTGCAAAGGGCAGGTATATACATTTTTGGCAATCCATTTGTATTGTGTATGAAAATTCAACTTGATTTGTTGTACAGTTACAAAGTTTTATTAACCATTATTACCCCGTACCTTTTCACATCTAAGAAAAATCAAACCCCGACCAACCTGGTTAAAGACATTAGTGTGGCCAACCACTGTACTAGCAACCACTGTACCTAGCAACCACTGTACCTAGCAACCACTGTACTAGCAACCACTGTACCTAGCAACCACTGTCAGTAAGGTTGTTATATGGTGAATATCTTTGAAATGTTGAAAACATGTTAAATTGGTACACACAAGTTATATGGAGGTAAAATCCTAGAAAATTAAACATCGACTATCAAGAAACCAGTTTTTGAATGATTTACAATATTTAGAGTGAGAGTAGCCTCCCTTTAATTAATCATACTTTTAGTCCACAAGTGGGGTATACGTAAGATATGAAAAAAATTAATGGCAGTTAAGTATGAGTGACATGTTTTTTATATAAAATACATAAAATATATTAAGGAAAATTTACCAATTAAGTGTAAGAAAGTCTTTCCTGAAAGGTTACTTACAATAAATATGAACAAGTCACAGTATATATGTAACTATCAAGTCATTTATTGTAAAATCAAAAAAGATATTTTAGATGAATGTGCTTTTTGTTTGCTGTCACTCCACTGTTTGTGAGACATTGCGACACTTGCTTTGTTATTGTCTCAAAAAGATTACAGTTAATGACCGAGTTTGAGGTCAACAAGTGTACCTCTGAACTTTCTAGGTGTATTATGTCTCATAAATGTTAGAGTTTTAATGATCATGACAGAATAAGAGGTTAACAAGCATACTGCTGGACAGGATTGATCAGAAACGTTTTTGATTACCAATCATTTAGTAGAAATTTGGTTTAGTTCAGGAAATTTTTCAAAATAATTAGGATTTATAAAGGAATGTAATGAGCATTTGGGCCACAGGAAGATGCTTTAAGGCAAAAAATTGAAGCTGTAAATAGTCTCAAAATGCAGTCCATATGTGTTTCAGAAATGACAAACAGCTAATTTGGTATGTTTGAAAATGATCATTTGGCTGAAAATGATATCGATAAATAACTTGAAATTTAAATTTGCAAATATTTGATAATTGGTTATGCAGAAAACATTCTGATGAAAGGTTTGAAATTTCCTTTGTTTCTTGTTCTTAAACAGTATTTTTTGCATATTTAGTATCATAGTTTTGGTTTCTCTTCAATCGGAGAACACCGTTAATGTTCTTGATGTTGTGATTTGAAATCTTTGTTCTCTGTCTGCAGTCATCCTTTGCCCAGGAACGTCGCGTCTCCATGGAAAAGGTTGAGAAGGCAAAACGTCGCCGTAGTAATGAACTGTACGTGCGATGGAAGGAGATGAGGAGACAGATAGAACAAACAGCAGAGGAGGAGTCCCAAGAGGTAGAGGATAACTGGCACCATAGAGGTAAGGTCACAGGAATTAATTAGGGTCAGGTGAAACGGTCATAGAAGATTGAAAGGTCAAAAGTCATAATGGAGTTTTTCAAATCATATTAGGTTGAAAAGGTCTAAAATTATGAATGAATGAAATGTCATAGAAAATTTCAAATGGGGAAATAAAATTTTAATGCTAATTATAGAAAGGGTAAATCCCTGGTAACATTTGTCTGCACACCTTTCTTAGATTACTGTTACTTAATATAGAATATTTGATGTTTTCAAACTTTAGTTGTGTTATACACTTCAGATTTCTGATCACTTGCAGTTGCAAGATTATGAGTATTGTGTGTGATGCCTTCTGCAACATCAGTATTGTTAGACGTTTTATAAGACCACTGTAATAATTGTACAGGTATTGTGTAAAAATAAATCAGAAAAAGTAATCAGTTGATTTGATTGCTGGTCTTAAAAACTAACCTCTTATTGAAATGTCCTATGTTGTGTGAAAAGGAGTCTAGACACATTGTTTGATTTTACAAGCTTTTTAACATGTGTTGTGTAGAGAAACAGGCCAAGGAAGCTGAGAAACAGATGCAGACATTAGCCAAGCGAGCCCGCGAGGAGCACCATAACTCCCTACGCATCAGTTCAAGTGTCATCAGTGCGGCATCAGCATTCGCAGACGGAACAAAACCTCCTCTCCCCCCAAAGTAAGCACTAACTAGCAATGTCCTCCTCTCCCCACAAAGAAAGCACTAAATAGCATTGTCCTCCTCTCCCCACAAAGTAAGCACTAAATAGCAATGTCTTCCTCTCCCACCAAAGTAAGCACTAAATAGCAATGTCCTCCCTTTTCCCCAAAAAATAAGCACTAAATAGCAATGTCCTTCTCTGACCCCAAAGTAAGCACTAAATAGCATTGTCATCCTCTCCCCCCAAAGTAAGCACTAAATAGCATTGTCTTCCTCTCCCCCCAAAGTAAGCACTAAATAGCATTGTCCCCTGCTCCCCCCGAAGTAAGCACTAACTAGAAATGTCCTCCTCTCCCCCCAAAGTAAGCACTAAATAGCATTGTCTTCCTCTCCCCCCAAAGTAAGCACTAACTAGCAATGTCCTCCTCTCCCCCCAAAGTAAGCACTAAATAGCATTGTCCTCCTCTCCCCCCAAAGTAAGTACTAAATAGCAATGTCCTCCCTTTTCCCCAAAAAATAAGCACTAAATAGCATTGTCCTCTTCTCCCCCCGAAGTAAGCACTAACTAGAAATGTCCTCCTGTCCCCCCAAAGTAAGCACTAACTAGCATTGTAAAATTGTAGTTTGAATAACATTTCATTGTTGGGATATTCCTAGATGTTTAATTCTCCCTAGATAATCTCCAAGTTCACATGCAAATTAACCCATTCACCCCTAAAGTCACATTTGAACGTGACCAAATCAAAAACTGGGCAAGTCCAGTTTGATTATGTAGGGGTGAATGAGTTAACAGGAGAGGCAAAACCCTTTTTACCACAAAAATAGCAAAATATGTACTTCTTGTGTTGGATTGGGATAATTTTGTAATTTTGTAGATCTTCATAATCATGATGATTACCCTTTTCATAATGTGAGAACTAGTTCATTGAAAATGTGTAAGTGTCTCTCAATAAGATGTTTAAGGTTACCTGTAGTTTTACTGGTAGTGTTTCCTGTACTTACATGTATCATCTGTCTTAATTAGATTGTCATCCTTCAGGACAAAATGTTCATTAATCCATTTTCCATGTGCAGATTCATGGGGTGGATATGATTTTTAATATGTTCACAGTGAGATATGTATATTTCACAGATGTGTCTACAATTCAGAAACTAGTCTTCTGTCAAGTTCAGATTTTGATATGAATATCTGGATTTTAATAAGTTCTTTGCTGGACAATATTGGATAATTCTGAAGGATGTCATAAACGATCATCTTCCCTGTTTAGCGTGAAATATATATCAGTATAGGTTCTTATCACTTGCATAGATTTTTGTGTTTGTGGAACTAAATACAAGTCAGGAACTTGACAGAAAGTGAGAGAAGTCCATGCGAGTGATATGTAGTTCTATTCCTGCCCAATATTGTAGATAAGAAGTTATCATAAAATAGTCTAGATTTCGTTGATATATACCTGATATGTGTAACCTGCATTTCATCTTTCATATTCCATGCATACTTTCATTTTCACTTAAATGTCTTTCCTAAATCATGATGATAATAAAAAAGGAAAATCAGGAAGACCTCATTGTAAGTGTTTTATCTTCAAAATCATGATTAACAGATAAGATCATGTTAATGAGAAAACATTTCTTTATTTATTTGAGGGTAATTGAGATATAGATGTCAAGCCCATAACTGACTCAGATTTTTATAAATGTCTTTTGTTACCATCATTTTAATTGGACAAACCATCCAGCAAACTTTTGATACAATGATTTTGATTGGTCAGGCCCAAATATCTTACACAAAATGCCTTGGCTAGTCAGAATGGAATGTAAGTAGACTTTTCTCTATATGCCTGCTCGTTCAGTTACAAATCTTTGAAAAATGGGAAATTGTCAAGTGGTAATTGTCAGAACCTAGAAAAAAAATGTGATTTCATGAAATAAAATGTAACTTGATGTTTTGTCAGAGAGGTGTTTTTTGAAATGTCAGGTGTAATATTTTTAAAAACTTAAGTTATTTTTAATGCATTGCATTATCAGGTTGTGACAATTTTCACTGCATGTTTATACACTTGAATAAATCTTACTTTACATATCATGCTAGCTCTGTTTATTCATCACAATCATTTTATCCTCATTATGAAATTTTGCATTCCATTCTTAAAGTCCATTTCCCATCTACCTTTTTCTCACAGCGTTATGCTTCTCTGTCTCTGAATGTGGCCATCTACCATTTACACTTCTCTACCTTCTGCCTGTATGATTTTATCAGGTTGACTGGCCATTAAGACACTATCATATAACCTGTCTTCAGCATTTTCCTTCATAGCTTCATCCCATTTTCCCTCTCAACCTTTTTAATATCCCAGCCAACTTTACCTTCCTGTTTCACATTTTAACCTCCTCATCCCAACCTAGCTTCATCCCATCTTCTCCTGTGCTCCTGTCTGTTTCATCTCCATCCTCTCTACATCACCTAAAACCACCCCCTCCCCACCCCTGCCTGTCTCTCATATCCCATAGCAGCTAATTATAAAGGCATGTAGAGTAGATTTGCCTGTTCCTTTATGCATGCTAGTTTATAACAAAGTTATAATTTATTTGTTGATACGTTTTACTGACAACACTTTTAGGCTATTTTGAGAGACGACATGGAACTTTGGAAATCATGGAAAATTCCTGGAAGATTATATGCATGCATAAGGATATATTGTTATAATATCATGTTTTTACTGAGGAAAGGGAAATACTCCCTCAATGGTCATTATACATTTGTGTAAAATATAAGGCTCTTGTGGTCAGTATTTCTCTACATAGCAATGTAGTTGTATATGTTAGACCAAGACGGAAACTAACCAGTGGCATAACCTAACATCAGGAACCAATTAAGGCCTAATTCTGAACCATTTATGGATAAGTATCCCATGAAGAAAAAGAAACATCTATCTCTTGAAGTTTTACCTCAGAGATTTATTATTTTGATTAATTCCATCAATATGAAAATTTTCTTCGATTTTTGAAATGTTTATATTCTATAGCCTCTGATTGGTTGAGACAATAACAGTAATTATAACTTGAGTTCTATGTGGTTGACTTTGGTGATACGTTCTTGGAGTAATGCACAAGAGATAAACTTAATATTTGAAGGCTGTTTTTTAAATTTCCATATTCAAGATGGCTGCTATGGCCTCTGATTGGCTGAGACAATAATGCTTATCACTTGAGTTTTCTAGGGCAGATTTTGGAGATAATTTTTGGGAGTGATACATAGATAGGCAGACTGTTAAATTTTAAATGTCAGGATTCTAGGAGGCAGTAATGCCCTCTGATAAGCAGAGATATAAAAACTTCAATAGATGAGGAGATTGGGTTTAGTTTGCCTTTTGCTTTCAGCTCTACATCCTCGATATCCAGGGGTTATGCTCACTTTTACTCTCTGCACCCCTGGAATATGTCATAGCAAAATTGAAGGCACACAGCTAGCTATTTGATTGGTCTCATATAATAAAAAAAAACTGACCAATCACTAGTCTGATGTACCTGCCTTTACAGAGGACTGACACCCGACTTTAAAGCCAGTCAATTTTACTGTTTCACAACCGACAGATCTATTTGATGTACATTAAAGAATCAAACTAATTTTCTGGTCTCATCCATAAGATGATGCTTACTGAGCCTTCAATTTTTCTGACATATCCAGGGGTGCAGAGAGTGAAAGTGAGCGTAATCCCTGGAGTATCGAGGAGGACAGTTCTAGTAACTTCGGAAATATAATAAATAATGCAACCTAACCTTCCTAAATAAATATTAAAAATTCAGATTTTTCATGATGCATTTTAACATTTTATTCATACAAAACAGGAGTTTATCAGGGTGCTTTCTAAGGACCCATTCCCAATCAAAAAGTGTCCTAATTTGTCCCCTTTTAAATTCCCACTTCAGAAACATAAATGCATATATTTTCTCATGAGTGATGGAGTTTTCAAACTGCATAACATATGTAAGAGGATAGAATGATTATGTCGTCATAAGAAAGACAAAAGCTAAACAGTCTAATTTCATGTATTCAAAGTTCCTACAGTGATTATCCAAGTCTCCCACAATGGTTCTTATGTCAATGGTTTGTTCCATGTTTCATCACAGAGTCAGTCTCCCTAAACCCCTGATAAATGGTGCTGCATGGCATGTGATGGATGTATATTATTTTTCCACTGTGGAAATCTTGTTGTAACTTTTAACAAATTGGGTTTTCTGTTTAACCATGTCACAAAGTCCTTCATAACAACATAGCAGGTAGTTTGATATTCCATATAATATGTCAGTGTCAACGAAATTCCTTATGACATACATGTTCATATGTCTCAGGCCGAGTTTTATCATGAATGTGAACCATGCATATTTATTCAAAATTAATGAGGTCACCATAGACTACAGAGTACAAATCTATTGCATGTCCTGAAAGCGAGGAATGTAAATTCATGACACATATTAATTCTGATCCAAACATTTTTTCCTTGCAATACATTTTATCAAGCCAAAATAACAAAAAGAGTTCATGTAAAATCACATTCAATGTGTTGTCAACTGCATGGTATGTATGTTTGCAAGCAGCTTGTTTCCCACAAGAGGGCGCTGTATGTTGTGCTATTTAGTTATATTTATCACTGGATTCTTCAAGAGATAAAACTGACCACAGTGACCTTCACTATTGGAAGGATTTGTATCAAACTTTGCTTGCCAGAAGTGATATGTTTTGGGGGGATGTGGGCTGCTTTCAAAAATCAGCAGAAGGCTAGCATAATTGATGCTGGTATTGCAGCTGGTGAGTTCTGATTGATTGATAGTTTCTGCAGGCTAAGTTGAATATTTATTGACTAATCTGACCAAACATTACCATGAAGTATGTTTAACAGATACAAACTGCTTTTCATGAGGACCGTGATTTACACATAAGTTGTTACTGTATATAGCCAATTCTGATTGGTCAGGGTTTTTTCCAGCCTAGCCTAGCTCGGATGTTGACAGACTAATTTCCATCATAAGATGTATTTTGGATGATACAGGATTCATTTTTGCAGATAAAAATGCATGTCTAAATTCTAGCAACTGTATAACTCTCCTGCTGAACAGATTTAGTTATTGTCTGATATAAAAGTGGGTACACACATAGACATTGTTCCCGGAGTTTTGCCAATTAACTGGTGAGAACTGTAAAGTGCCTGCCTTGCAATACTTAATGCTTTGTGGATTAGAACCTTGCAGTCTGGCATTCAGCTTTTCTGAAGCTTGTCTGAAATATTTGTACATATTATGAAATTATTATCGTTGTACGATATTTTTCTCTAGGGGTTGGATAATACACTAATTTCGAGGCTATATATGTGACTCATAAATGATACATCTATTAATGTACCGAGCACAGTATGGCTATGATATTACATTGTAATATGCATTACAGCTACAATAATAAATACAGATAATTATGACAATGAACTTACCGCAAGGCTTCTGAAAAAGTAGAAAAAGGCATAACATTCCAAACAAAAACTTAGTTATACTAGAAAGGCCACTGAGAAGGAAATTTGACAGTAAAATTTGACACAACCCGACAAATGTTCGATTATAAACCATGGAATGAATTTCTGGAGTATAATGGTGAAGTCTACACTATGGTGATATTTCATCACAATACCTTTACTGTGAAAGTACGTTAAAGTGTGTTCTGTGACTTTTCTATAGTTTGATATCAAAGGAAAAGATGTAGGTTGGAGCATCATTGTGTTGAATTGACTTTGAGTGGTACTGTAGAAGTTTTTTGTTATTTTGGAACAGGATACAAACTCTGGAGTACTGGTAGGCTTGGGTCTGACATCAGGAGTCGAAAGAATGTCAGACCGTTAAACAGGGTCTTAAAATAATTTTATAGATATCTGCATCTAACCAATTTGTTTATGTATGAATCATATATGAAATCAATAACAATGCAGAGCAGCTGGGACCTTGTCACTGTTCTTAGAAAAAAACAAGGTTTCACTTTATATGGATGTTTTTATGTTGTATAGAAGTGGCAATAAAGTGTCGAGAAAGAAGCGAAGTATGCGACCTAAAAACAAAGATGACGTCATCAAGTGGTTCCTGGAGGAGGAAAAGCCACAGGGAGTTGGTATAGATCTTAAAACTAAGACTGTGGCTACCTGGTTCCATGGTGAGTGTCTGTACGTGGCTGCATTTTGGATAAGACCAATGGATACTCTCCATTGATGCAGATATATGTATAAGAATTAGCCTGTGTTCCTCATGTATAAGAAGTAAAGCTGTGCTCCTCAATAATGTTTTGGTAAAATGACTGTTAACTTGTATATTGCTTTTAGTAAACATTTATACAATTACTGACTGCGTAGAACCACAGATGGTCACTAAGATGTTTAGGGAAAGAGGCACGGTAACCAAAGGGGTTGTGGGTTTGATTCAGGTCACGGCACTGTGTTGTATCCTTGAGCAAGATACTTTACTCCGCTTGTTCAAGTCTACTCAGCTGTAAATGAGTACGTGGTTGGGCAGTGCTAGAATTGTTGATTGCTACCTGTGAGCGCCGAAATGGCAGCACCGGCTGTATGCTCCCCATGGAGTTGAGAAAGATATTGACTGGTTGGGATTTTCACTAATTTGTGAACTGCTTTGAGACAACCTATGAACTAGGTTGTAATACTTACCATTTAACAAATTGCGTCAAGGACTCTCTTTTGTCTTGCAGTGATGAAAAAATTAGCTACTTGCCTTGTAGAAATGTATTAATTTCCTCTAAATTCACTTCTTGTTTGATTATTCTGCTAAGTAATCCTTGATTCCCTAAAATTAGGGGTCGGTAAAGTTAGGATTCACTGTACTTTTCATGATTTTTTTTTCAGGTGTGATATCTCGGGTAGATGCTGAGCTCATGTTACAGTCAAAGACACTGGGAGCGTTCCTAGTGCGTGTCAGCGAGCGAGTTTGGGGTTACACGATATCGTACCGAGCAGAGGATCGGTGTAAACACTTCCTCATAGACACGTCAGAGGCGGGTTACCAGTTCTTTGGTGCTAACCAGGTCCTCCATGCTTCTCTCCATGAACTTATAGAATTTCACAAAGTAAGTTTTAAACACAATACATCTCCAGCACATACACACCATAGGGAGATATTAGCCAGGTGGCATATGAATAGTAGTTAGCGCCTGATAAGGCAGCTCCTACGAATTCCTCAATATTGTATTGATTAATATATATGCTAATTGTATTGACTGTATAAAAATTGAATATCTATGTACTGTAAAGTGCTTTAGAGTGGCTTATGTTAGCTAGATAAGGCGCTATATCAAATGTTGTATTTTTTTATTTTTTTTATTTTTTTTAAAATACTGCTCACAGATCTTTGTTGATTTTATTGTAATATTTCTTCTTTGATGTTTGTTTGTGTTATTTGTACGATGTGTAACCTTCTGTTGGTCTGTTATTTTTCCTGTTCTGGAAACTTAGATATGGTTTCATGTATCTTGTTGAGAACAAGTCAGCAACTCTCCAGGAGTGGCAAAACGTGTCACAGCTTAAAATGTCCCTATTTGTTTAAATATATATATATCTCTTCTATATTTCTATTACAGAATAACCCAATTACGGTGATGGGAGGGGAGAAACTACGCCACCCTGTAGGACAGTCCAAGGACCCACCAGATTACCAAGGCCTGCTGCAGCCCAAAATTCTGGAGAGTACCTCGCTATGATATATTCATAGACTACATACATGTACTAGGATTTTGTTTTGTGAAACTATACATAAGCATAAGCATAGATCTTACAACAGTTACGTATACCTGCTGTTGTCAAGTCTTGGAAACTTACTTTATTTTTTTGTATGATATGATTGTATTTTTTTATGTGTATATTTGACCATGTTGGAACAGTCTTTTATCCTTATGGCTAATGGAACTGTTATGGTTTTGAGAATCATTTCAAGCTTTTATACTCATTATTTTTTTTTAATTAATGATTCTTCTTGATCTGATTTCATAACATTTTTTCCGCCTCTAAGCTTGGGACGTTGATTTAAGCATTCATTTGATATTTTTTGAATAGCTGGTTTTGTATACATGAAAATTTTTGCAATGTTTACTGTAAGCAAACTGAAAATGATTTGGACCAGGAAAAATTATCTAGTTGTACTAAAAAGTATTTTTCTTGGTTTTGTAAACACAGAGTGATGTTTTGCTATTTATATCTAAAACGTAAAATACTATGGTTGTTTCGGTTTCACAAAACTAACTATTAATCAAAATAGAATTTCCCACCCGTTCTAAATATAGAATCTAAATGTCACTGCTGATAAGAAATAATTAAATTTATCCAGAAACACTTATTATCTGACTGTGACATTTATAGGTTTTAAGTTATGCAATAAAAAGAATTATCTTCCAATCTTAAAATATATATTTTTTAATTTCTTATGGGCTAAAAGGATGCATGTGTAATGTGTATTTTTGTGTAAATTGCAATACTGTAGAAAGGGTACTTGTTTTTCATGAACCTGCCATTTATCATTGAATATTTTTGTTGTTACCGGTTCTGTCATTTTGAAATTGACCTTTAAATATACAACAGAATTTCACAAGCCATGTTTCTGTCTATTACTCTCCACATATTGTTGCAGGAAAACACATATATAAAATCTGGTGAAAATTGCAGTAGAATTTGCATCTGAAAATGTCTAGAAAGAGAAAAAATATTTTTAAGTTTCCTTTGTTTGTACTAGGTGATACTAACAGAGTAATTTTTCAACTGGCTGGAATTTCACTTGAACAACTCCACCAGTGTAATCATATGGGGTATGGCTTGTGAAATTCTGATGAATATTACTTAGAAATAGCCAAAAAGGGAAGCCAACAAGTTTACGTAACGGACATCAAATGAAATTGACAACATGTTTTGCTGTAATCATAATTTACAGCTTGTTTTACATATAAGGCTGTTTCAATTGTTTAATTCTTTCAGTCTGGGTTGTGTTGCTTATAAAGATGATGACACAAATATACTGAATGTAATTATTTTAAAAACTGATTTTGTATGATTTCGTTTGAAGATTTTTACGTAAATTGGTTGTCGATGAAAAACTGTTAAAACAGTGCATGTGATTTTGTTGTTATTGTTTTGGTACAACTGTTGTGTAATTGTCACTATTCTAAAGTTTTATATTTAGTATGAAGTGCTATTTGTGTCTTCATAGATTCTCTTTTATGTACATGAAGGATTGTTTACATAATATAACAAAATGGTGTACATGTCATAGTCGGTAAAGATGGTCATTATATCAAAAGTCTTGAAGGTTTTAATTTTCCTAGAGGATTTTAGTTCAGTTCGAAAAGGTTCCCTAAAGATGCCTAATCATGGTTCTTACTAAATTATATATCTGTTTGTCAAGTGTTGATTGTGATTTTGTCTGGTGGTTGTGCAAAAAATGTGTTGTTTACACTTTATTTTTTGTTTCTTGGTTTTAGAAATGTTATTTCTTTATGATTAGATGTATGTAACATTATCTAAAATGATGTTTTAAAATCTCAATTTTGTGGTTAACAGAAACAATTTGATATTTTCTTTTACGTTTTTTTTAAAACATATGAAATGAGTTTGATATTGAATGAAATTTAAAATACGAAAACCTTTTAATATAAATCAATGGAATCATTTTAGGCTGTGGATGAGTAGGCAGGTAGGATACTTACATAAGAATCTTGATTATTTTCTATTGAATACAAGGAATACGATTTTACTAATGAAAACAAATTTGTAGGTAGGTCTTGTTTTAAGATCAGAGGGGAAAAAGTGAAGAATGTTGACATCAAAAGAAATCCAAGGGGGATAATCCCAGCAATGTGTCATTTTGAAGTAGCTTAGTGTATAGAGATATAGAGTTTATACATCTGTGAATGTTAAAATACCACACCATAAAGTCAGTTTAACCAGAGTGATTCCAAACTTAGGTATATTGAGAGGGTAAAATTAAACTGATGATGTTCCTCTATTTCCTTTTTCGTACAAATAAATCTTCACAACAAAGAAGGTATTAAAAGTATGATATTAAACCTGTGATTCAATCTGGACACAAATGTCGTGTAAACATACTTATTTTAGGGGTATTCCTATTTAAACAGTTGTATTTTATCATTTAAGGATATGAATTTTAATTTTCAGATAATTGAAGTGCATCATCCGTTTTAAAGGAAAGGGTAATTCACTAACTCTACCTATGGTCTGATAAATTACAAAATATTGATTTATTTCATTTACCAATAGCAGACTTTTTTGCAATTGAGTATGTATATATTCATTTGTTTCATCTCTGTTTTCAGCAGTATTTTTTTATTCTTTTCTTTAAATTTCAAATGTTGACTTGACCAAAATCAAATAATCCGTAGTACAATGTAAACCCACCGTAATTTATAACAACTGTGTTGGACACCTAATGTGTTTAATAGCCAAATGAAAAGCTTACAAGATGCTGATCTTTTTAGAGGTTTGATCTTTTTAGGAGATAATTATGTAGGTACTAATGTAGATGATAGATATGTAATTTTATTGTGAGAATATCTGTAAGAGAAAAATCCTGGTGAAGTATTTAGTGCCATGAGGTTATCTAACTGGCCCTGGAATTGTAAAATACTCATTTCAAAAGTGTGGCATATTCATGCACAGAAAATACAGGGTAAATGGAGGTAGGTTTCAACATGTGTTGCTGTATATCGTTAAAATTGGTCAGAGTAATCTTAGCCCCACCCAAATAACAGCCTGCAGGTGTTTGATTATAAAGATGATACAAGTCTGATAAAGCATATGTAAGCGTGTCTTATGATACTGTCAATAGAAATTATTATTTTATTTTTAATGAAAATGTCCTTGTTTTTTTCTTTAATTTCAATCAGATGAATTCAGTAATTGTTATTTTCTTAAAACAGTACTATCGAACCTGATCAAATCATTCAAGGACATTTTTTTTACAACATTTCTCTTGCTTGATCTGTAGAAAGGCATTGATTAGCATGTTCTGAGACTCTCCACATCTTTTTACAGGACTTATCCAAATTTGTGCAGTATGCATATATTTTAGATGAAAATACATTAATGAAAATGTAAATTCTAAAATTAAAGCATAAAAAAGGTTGTGTTTTTAAGAACCAATTTACTTTATATTCAGGAATCCATTTTGATATTTTAAAGATACTGGTAAAGAAATTGTAATAAGATGGTACAAATCATATATCTTTGTAATGTATGTGGTTGCTCAATTTCATGTGCTTGATGTTTTTGTGATGCGAGTTTTGTCTTTTTTTTTAATATTTCTGTCATCTTCAAGTCTGTGTTCTTTGATGAACTTTGCAATAATTTGAATATTTTAGTATATTTAACCCTCTTTTTTTTATTTGAAGTTTTTGTCATATTTCACAGATTTTATTGTGGATCTTTTATATATTTGCACATAACGAAGTTTTGCCTTTGATCACTTCAGCTTAGCTACCAAGTGAATATGATGACGAATAGCCCTCAACAGATAGGAAATTAAGCTAATTTTGCCAAGTGAATTATGGTTAGTGGTTTAAACAGCTACCCGGGTAAATTACAGACAATCATACCACCAGCATTCTCCAACTTGCAAAAAAACAAAATATATTGCTTAAGATAGCCAGTATGGATTACCTGTCTAGAATTGTAGAATTCAGGGATGTTTCTTGGCTTGATGAATTCAAAGTCTGTCTTGTTCAGACTTGGGATTTCATATCAATTTCCATAGTATTTTTCATCCCTGGTGAACCTACCGCCATAAAAGTACATGGACCAAATTCAGCAGGTGAGAACAGTTATTTGAGAACTTCACAAACCTCTAGATTAGTACGATATTTTTTTATATTTTTTTTAAGACTTTATATTTGTCTCCACGGTAGGATATATATATATAATTAAAATGCAGATTTATGTCTGAAAATCTTGAACATTTTGCTCTCGCATATCTAGTTTGTCAAAAGTGTAGATGGTGCATAAATATAAGCTGTTGTATTTGATAATAAAATGTTGTTTATAGATTTGTGTCTGATATAAAAAGCTTTGTAGACAAAATATACCTATTTTGTTTTGTTAGCATATTGTGCATATCTCATTTAAAACATTATTTTACTTTTATCATGCGAGTACCATATCTGTACTGATTTTGTAAATCATTACTTTATAATAAATAATAATATTTTGTTTATTTTAAAATATATAATATAAACATGCAAGTCTTTGATATTTAGATTTACATACCTAAATTTTAAATGACTTTGAGATAAATAATTTGGTGATTAAACATGGTTGTTTTGTGTTTTAATTCATTTATTTTCATACGCCTGCCAAAAGTGATACATATAATGTTATCACCCCAACTGACTGTTGGTCTGTCCATCTGTCTGTCTGTCCATCTGTCTGTCTGTTTAACCTTTGACCTCAACCAGTCCCAGAGTTGGACCAGGCTTTTGAGAATTGTTGTGTATGAGAATACAGTATACTGGGAAATTGTCGCCACAGTTTTTACATGTGAAGGGAAAAACTAACATAAGGCAAAAATGGATTTTATTGGCAAAGACTGAATACTTAACTGGTGGAAAGATTCCTGGCATACAGAAATATGAAGATTAGGATATGGTCATTCCTCCAATACACTTAAATTCTTTTGAATAAGGGAGGCAATCGCTTAAATGAAAACTAGATAGCAGAAAAAATTTGGACATGACTAGCTCCCTAGAAAAATTACAAATAGTGACCAGGACTTGACTAGCTCCCTAGAGTGATGACAAATAATGACCAGGACTTGACTAGCTCCCTAGAGTGATGTCAAATGGTGCCGAGGACTTGTCTAGCTCCCTAGATTGATGACAAATAGTGACCAGGACTTGCCTAGCTCCCCCGAGTGATGACAAATAGTGACCAGGACTTGACTATCTCTCTAGAGTGATGACAAATAGTGACAAGGACTTTACTAGCTCCTTAGAGTGATGGTAAATAGTGATCAGGACTTGGCGAGCTCCCTAGATTGATGACAAATAGTGACCAGGACTTGCCTAGCTCCCTAGAGTGATGACAAATGGTGACCAGGACTTGGCTAGCTCCCTAGAGGGATGACAAATAGTGACCAGGACTTTACTAGCTCCCTAGAGTGATGACAAATAGTGACAAGGACATGACTAGCTCCCTAGAGTGATGACAAATGGTGATCAGGACTTAACTAGCTCCCTAGAGTGATGACAAATCGTGACCAGGACTTGACTAGCTCTCTAGAGTGATGACAAATAGTGACAAGGACTTTACTAGCTCCTTAGAGTGATGGTAAATAGTGATCAGGACTTGGCTAGCTCCCTAGAGTGATGACAAATAGTGAACAGGACTTGACTAGCTCCCTAGAGTGATGACAAAATAGTGAACAGGACTTTACTAGCTCCCTGGAGTGATGACAAATAGTGACCAGGATGTGACTAGCTCCTTAGAGTGATGACAAATAGTGATCAGGACTTGGCTAGCTCCCTAGATTGATGAAAAATAGTGACCAGGACTTGACTAGCTCCCCAGAGTGATGACAAATAGTGACCAGGACTTGACTAGAGTGATGACAAATCGTGACCAGGACTTGACTAGCTCTCTAGAGTGATGACAAATAGGATGACAAATGGTGACCAGGACTTGACTAGCTCCCTAGAGGGATGACAAATAGTGACCAGGACATGACTAGCACCCTAGAGTGATGACAAATAGTGACCAGGACATGACTGGCTCCCTAGAGTGATGACAAATGGTGACCAGGACATGACTAACTCCTTAGAGTGATGACAAATAGTTACCAGGACATGACTAACTCCTTAGAGTGATGACAAATAGTGACCAGGACTTGGCTAGCTCCCTAGATTGATAACGAATAGTGACCAGGACTTGACTAGCTCCCTAGAGTGATGTCAAATGGTGCCGAGGACTTGTCTAGCTCCCTAGATTGATGACAAATAGTGACCAGGACTTGACTATCTCTCTAGAGTGATGACAAATAGTGACAAGGACTTGGCTAGCTCCTTAGAGTGATGGCAAATAGTGATCAGGACTTGGCTAGCTCGCTAGATTGATGACAAATAGTGACCAGGACTTGCCTAGCTCCCTAGAGTGATGACAAATGGTGACCAGGACTTTACTAGCTCCCTGGAGTGATGACAAATAGTGACCAGGATGTGACTAGCTCCTTAGAGTGATGACAAATAGTGATCAGGACTTGGCTAGCTCCCTAGAGTGATGACAAATAGTGAACAGGACTTGACTAGCTCCCTAGAGTGATGACAAAATAGTGAACAGGACTTTACTAGCTCCCTGGAGTGATGACAAATAGTGACCAGGACTTGACTAGCTCTCCAGAGTGATGACAAATAGTGACAAGGACTTGACTAGCTCTCTAGAGTGATGACAAATAGTGACAAGGACTTTACTAGCTCCTTAGAGTGATGGTAAATAGTGATCAGGACTTGGCGAGCTCCCTAGATTGATGACAAATAGTGACCAGGACTTGACTATCTCTCTAGAGTGATGACAAATAGTGACAAGGACTTGGCTAGCTCCTTAGAGTGATGGCAAATAGTGATCAGGACTTGGCTAGCTCGCTACATTGATGACAAATAGTGACCAGGACTTGACTATCTCCCTAGAGTGATGACAAATGGTGACCAGGACATGACTAGCTCCCTAGAGTGATGACAAATGGTGATCAGGACTTAACTAGCTCCCTAGAGTGATGACAAATAGTGACCAGGACATGACTGGCTCCCTAGAGTGATGACAAATGGTGACCAGGACTTCACTAGCTCCCTAGAGTGATGACAAATAGTGACAAGGACATGACTAGCTCCCTAGAGTGATGACAAATGGTGACCAGGACTTAACTAGCTCACTAGAGTGATGACAAATGGTGACCAGGACTTTACTAGCTCCCTGGAGTGATGACAAATAGTGACCAGGACGTGGCTAGCTCCCTAGAGTGATGACAAATCGTGACCAGGACTTGACTAGCTCTCTAGAGTGATGACAAATAGGATGACAAATGGTGACCAGGACTTGACTAGCTCCCTAGAGGGATGACAAATAGTGACCAGGACATGACTAGCTCCCTAGAGTGATGGGAAATAGTGACCAGGACTTGACTAGCTCCTTAGAGTGATGACAAATGGTGACCAGGACTTAACTCGCTCCCTAGAGTGATGACAAATGGTGACCAGGACTTCACTAGCTCCCTAGAGTGATGACAAATAGTGACAAGGACTTTACTAGCTCCTTAGAGTGATGGTAAATAGTGATCAGGACTTGGCGAGCTCCCTAGATTGATGACAAATAGTGACCAGGACTTGCCTAGCTCCCTAGAGTGATGACAAATGGTGACCAGGACATGACTAACTCCTTAGAGTGATGACAAATAGTGATCAGGACTTGGCTAGCTCCCTAGATTGATGACGAATAGTGACCAGGACTTGACTAGCTCCCTAGAGCGATGACAAATAGTGACCAGCACTTGACTAGAGTGATGACAAATAGTGACCAGGACTTAGCTAGCTCCCTAGATTGATGACAAATAGTGACCAGGATGTGACTAGCATCCTAGAGTGATGACAAATAGTGACCAGGATGTGAATAGCTCCCTAGAGTGATGACAAATAGTGACCAGGAAATGACGAGCTCCCTAGAGTGATGACAAATGGTGACCAGGACTTTACTAGCTCCCTGGAGTGATGACAAATAGTGACCAGGATGTGACTAGCTCCTTAGAGTGATGACAAATAGTGACCAGGACATGACTGGCTCCCTAGAGTGATGACAAATGGTGACCAGGACATGACTAGCTCCCTAGAGTGATGACAAATAGTGACCAGGACTTGACTAGAGTGATGACAAATAGTGACCAGGACTTGACTAGCTCTCTAGAGTGATGACAAATAGTGACAAGGACTTGACTAGCTCCCTAGAGTGATGACAAATAGTGACAAGGACTTTACTAGCAGACTGAAGGAGCACACCCATGTGAGGTACTTAAATATGATGGGAATCCAAAGGAGATGAAGCTTGAGTGATTTTATATGAAAGAAAAGTAATTTCGACTTTACCTCAGTACCTCTTATTATTTCTAAATTTCATCAATCCAGGTAATTGTATGTTCTTATAAAAGATATCAGAACCAATATTAAAACTAATTAATTGCAGATCCAGGATAATGGGGTTCAGGGGTCGGCCCCCTTGAAGGGGAAGTTTAACAACAAACAATCCCCTCCTCATCCATGACTATTCAGCTAAAATTTGAAAGTTTGAATGGGGATATTTATAGAGATTTTTATCACTGTCTTTGGGTGCGTCTCAGTTTGTTCCAATTACTACACAATGATTCGCAGCCAAGGCAAAATGAAGATAAAAAAAAAATATCCATTCATTTGAAAAAGTTTTCTATATAAAAATAGTTCTTGTGTGATTTCAGGTAGAAAAGGGTTGTGTTCAAGTTAATTGAAGGATCCCTGGAGTCAAGATATTTTCATAATCTTGACAATGAATTTGTGAAAAGTTATCTCCCCATCAAAAATGATATATATTTTTCTCGATATGCAAATGAGTTGTACCACCACAGATATAAGCAGAATAAATAAAAGCTAGCAGCTCTTGACCAAGTAGTCTGCTGGATAGCTGAACTACTCGGTAGTGAAGTGGGCGTAAAACCAATCAATCAATCTTGACCAAAGTTCAATTTCATTTAGTACAAGGATCAGACCATGTACTCTCAACATCAAGTGTTTTTGTTCTTAGTTACTAGGTTACATGACTTAGTGTTAATCGACAAGGTAAGAGATGTTATTATGTTTTTGAAATTAAAAGAGGAACTTTAGAGTAGGAGGAAATGAAGCGTCATTAATAAACTATGTGATGAAAAAGAGAAATTGTAATGGGAAGGAGTGGAACCTGGAGGATGGACTCCACCCTACCTGCTAATTTTGACTTATACGGTATGAAATAATTTGAATATTTGGTCAAATTTTATAAGGGGAGGAAACTATAATTACACACAGTATGAGACAAAGCAGTGTTTCCCTAGTCCAGGTTTCAGTAAGTCATTTTGAGTTTAAAATTTCCGCAATATACCATCTGTGGTTAGCCTAATTTCAAGTTTTTGTAAGAGGACTTTTTCCTAATAACTTCTCACTCATTCCAACTTATAGTGTTAGAAATATATTACATTGGTGGTGTACAGAGATTTGCATAATGGGCAAATGATAAGGGGAGACTACTAGCAGTGAATGAGTTATAGTTACAGCATTCAGTCTATAGCAGTCGACCCCCCCACCCCCACCCCCTAGGAATTTAGTGGTTATAACACTATCTAGTTTGAATTTCAGTACACAATGTTAACAGATGACAATTCTAAACTTTCATAACAGCTACATACAATTTTCTGAAATTTTCTTTCTTTGTTTAATGGCCAATTATAGTCTCAAAGACCAGACCAGACCAGATCAGACTAAACGAAATATCCTTTGCTCTTTTGTTGCAAGTAATTGAAGGTGAAATATGGGTATCACAAAATGTATAGAAAGTGTTGTTTCTTTGTCATCAACGATAAACGCTAGTAAAATTGAACGTGGGTTTCCGACGATGTCTCTTTGTGTGAAAGACAAAAAAAATCAAATCTCTAATACCTATTTCTGTATTTTTTACAATATTGAAGTTTAATAGACGATTTTTTTCCTTTTTACAGTAAATACAATCTAAATATAGACTATATATGAAATATATGTTCAAAGTAAAAAACACAACAGGCAAGAAAATACAACAGACAATATTTCTACTGAAAATTGTGTTTATTGAGTTTTACAAGCACCCACCTGTGAATACAGTTCCAAGACAAAAATTTAACATAACAATGAAACAAAGAAATGCCAACAAGTCTGTGTCAACCGCAGTATCGCACAGATATTGTGATTCAAACAGATAATGTTTGTTTGAATTTCTTTTATTGACATTTTTTAATATATTAAGATATGATATAAACATTGGCACTGTTATATTACAGCTATAGCAACATTGATAAAACACAGATTTACACACAAAATATATTTCAGGACTTCAAATAATATGTCAAAACAAAGTCCCAGGATATTGTGAAGAAAAAGAAAACAAATAAATGTATTATGATATGATAAGATTATGCACTTTTTTAAAAGGAGCATTTATGAATTTGTAAAAAAACAAAAAATATTGGCCTTTTGCAAAACAAATAATATTCCACTTTTTACAACGATTTGATTACAGATATGTAACTTAATATATACATGCACTACATTGCACACAAATTCTTTTTGTTTTCATATTTTTCACCAATGGCTGTCACACTCAATACTTTCCATTCATTCAAATAAAGAACATACCCATAACACTCATTTGCAGAAATTATTACAGGACTTTTATTGAAAGTGAATATATAATGGAATACAAAGACTAATGACTTTGCAAGGATAGATGCAGACAACTGATTGACCTGACCAGAGCTGTGACATTCGGTGTAAGGTAAACCTGGATCTATGTATCAAATCGTTGTTTTTTGAAGCATGGAAGCTGAATAAATCCTGTGAAACCAAAAGTCACAGATCTTTTAAGTTATGTGGAATGACCCATTCGTCTACATTTTTATGGTTACATTTTCAGGTGTAAATGCTAATGAAGGTCTTTGAAGTTTTTGTCATACCTCACCTGACAGAATCAGCGGGCATATGTTCCTAAATGTTGAGGTAAGATGCTGAAGGGAACATGGGTTTTGCCAAACACTTTGTAACTGATAAGAAAGTCTATAACTGATTGTTGGAAATACCTGAATCTGTAAAATGTAGTTAGTTTGATATTGTTTTTGGCTTTTAAAAACAAATCATTTTCAAAATTAAATCTCTAAAACATATCACTCTCTATCATAGAAAAAAAAAAAAAAAAACATTTTTACAAATTACAATTCCTTACAAAGTACCATGACAGAAATTCCTATCACATGTGAGTGAAGGGACCATAATGGTAGTATAGGAACATACCAATCACACATCTGTTCCTATCACATGTGAGTGAAGGGACCATAATGGTAGTATAGGAACATACCAATCACACATCTGTTCCTGTCACATGTGAGTGAAGGGACCATAATGGTAGTATAGGAACATACCAATCACACATCTGTTCCTGTCACATGTGAGTGAAGGGACCATAATGGTAGTATAGGAACATACCAATCACACATCTGTTCCTGTCACATGTGAGTGAAGGGACCATAATGGTAGTATAGGAACATACCAATCACACATCTGTTCCTGTCACATGTGAGTGAAGGGACCATAATGGTAGTATAGGAACATACCAATCACACATCTGTTCCTGTCACATGTGAGTGAAGGGACCATAATGGTAGTATAGGAACATACCAATCACACATCTGTTCCTGTAACATGTGAGTGAAGGGACCATAATGGTAGAATAGGAACATACCAATCACACATTTGTTCCTGTCACATGTGAGTGAAGGGACCATAATGGTAGTATAGGAACATACCAATCACACATCTGTTCCTGTCACATGTGAGTGAAGGGACCATAATGGTAGTATAGGAACATACCAATCACACATCTGTTCCTGTCACATGTGAGTGAAGGGACCATAATGGTAGTATAGGAACATACCAATCACACATCTGTTCCTGTCACATGTGAGTGAAGGGACCATAATGGTAGTATAGGAACATACCAATCACACATCTGTTCCTGTCACATGTGAGTGAAGGGACCATAATGGTAGTATAGGAACATACCAATCACACATCTGTTCCTGTCACATGTGAGTGAAGGAACCATAATAGTAGTATAGGAACATACCAATCACACATCTGTTCCTATCACATGTGAGTGAAGGGACCATAATGGTAGTGTAGGAACATACCAATCACACATCTGTTCCTGTCATATGTGAGTGAAGGGACCATAATGGTAGTATAGGAACATACCAATCACACATCCTGTTAAACATATCAAATATTTGAAGAAAAGATGATGATGAATAATTTACGCTGTCAATTCAATAGCTTAATTTTCACAATTTAAGTAACATTAGCAAAAATGTTTTTATACCCAAATGTACATCTCAGATTTCAGAAATTATCATATCACACCAGACTAGAAGATTGCTAACTAGGTTCGAGTCCAAACTATTAATTGCTCAGATTCTATTGATTTTTTTTTTTTTACACTGAAATTTTATTTTTCACACAAATGACTACAAAAATATTTAACATGAAAAATATCATTTGAATATGAATGAATGTAACATATTGCAGGATATGTAGAAAATATTGGCAAAAAAATCACCAAATTATGAGTATGTTGAAAACTCTCAAATAATGAAATACATGTACGGTATTTGAGAATGACATCACACATCTTTGAATTAATATCAAGTTTTCCACACACAAAATGAAAGAAAGTAAACGTTACTACCTCATCTCTCATTGACACTGAAATAAAACCCTCTGACTTTCTCAGATTCTTTTTTCCCCTCTATGAGAAAGTGACTGTGGGTAGTTATGACTGTCCTAAAAAGATAGTTTTTAAGTTTAATGCAGTTTATTAAAAAGAAGATGAATTTTCAAACTTGAGCAAACCATATGAAATTTGAAAGAAAAGGAGTGAATTATAAGCAATAAAACTTCAATATTTATAACCAATATTATGTATAATGTACCTAGAATTTCATTGATGTAGGAGGTTTATATGAGTCATGCAATAAGATTGCACAATACAATGTAATTTCATGTACAAATATAATACAAAAATATCATAGTATCACTGGCTTTGGAAATGACCTAAAAAGATTGAAATTATATTCATTTTTTAAAGGAATTTCAATACATCATAAATATGGCATAAAACTAAAAAAAAACACCTTCTTTTATAAGGTTTAAAAAGCACATAATCCTGTGCTATGACAAGTGCTGTAAAGCAATTATGAAAAAGTGTTTACTTTTTCTCACACCATTGAATCACTTTTAAATTTCCTTGAATATTGAGTTGGGATATTAATAGTTCGGGGTTTTATTTCATTCAAAAAAAATGTATTTGCTTTTATATTGTTTTCTTCAGTTCAAACAGTGAAAAAACATGCAATATCAAAAAGAAATCTGGACATAGAAATATGACAAACTTTTTAAACAAAATCAGGACTCTACCAAGAATTTGAAAAAGATTTTTTTCTATGAATATTTATACTACTGTGAAAGAACAGTTGGAAATAAAAACTCATGTAATCATTCTATGGTAATTTCTAATTTCCTAAAACTAATAGTTACATGACTAATTACGACTTTAAACGGATTTAAATTGGACTAGGAATGTTGATAAATATAAACAAAATGTGTGCAAAACCTAAACTGGTGAGCAACCATAAGTATTTATCATATTAGAAACTGAAAGACTTGTTCGCAGAAACTCAAAATAAATTAGGAAAATAAAAATATCTACTCTATATCAACAATTTAACAGAACACCCCAACATGTAACTGACAGCCTTGGAGTGATTTTTTCAGGTGTTACAGACTTTCCTAGAGGAAAAGATTAACAAGAGGACCACTGGGCCTGTATTCCACACCTGTTATTTAATGCTGCGTGAAAACTACATCACACAACAGTGTAGGTCAAGGTTGAATATATTAGAATAGACCAAAGTTTTAATTTATTTGTTTCCTGTAGCCCTTCATTGTAGAATATTACTACGGTACTGGCCAAACAGCATGACCCTACCCCTTTTGGCTACGCAGAATAATTTGTAAAGATTTTAATCAATTTGATCCCTGTGACCTTGAAAGGTCTTCCATATGAACAAACTTGATATATCTTTAACCCTGCATGCTTACTGACACTGGCCATATATGACCTCAGGGCTTTTTGTTATTCAGAGAATTTTTTTTAAATAAAACAGTTGATGCCAGAGAGTTGACAGACCCTGTGCCATGGCAAATGTTCAGGTGAGCTACAAATGATGTAATTTTTGTTAAAAGGCTAGATTTATCTCCCTTCTTACACTCATGAATAATACAATTCCTAGTTACCTCCCTTGACGAGAAGTTTGGCCTCAAGCAGCTTCACATTTCAGGATGTCAAGAGTTAATTCATTCCATATTCACAATTTGGCAGACTAGACCAAGCTCCTTGTATTACCCTTACTGATTAAGGGACACAGTTAAAACAAGTTTGCCTATTTTATTGTCTTCAAGAATCAGCATTTTTTTTACAAATGAACAGATATATGTTACTCTCAATTTCTACAGCTCGGTAGACTAGACCAAATAATACTGTATTAAAATATTTTATGGACAGCAATTAAAGCAGTGCCAGGCAAACTTCTGGCCCTATGACATGGCATTTGGAGCACTAACCACTGCACCATGCTGCCAAAATATGTATGGAAATTTATAAACACGAAACTAAAACAAAACAGAGGCTGAACTGAAACCCATACACAAGCAATGATTTTTTTTCATTTCTGCAAAATTGAAATTTTTCATCCAGATAAAATCAATAGAATTTTTTTTTTTAATTACAATAATATCATGTTTCAAAAAAGACAATCTATTAGATTTCTTTTGACAACAATTGCATAAAACAGATCGCACAGGACAATCTTTACAACTTGATGCACTTGTGAAACGATATTTAGCAACATATAGCCAGTGCAAACAAACCATCAAGATAATCTGAAAATCTGTTTTTTTTATATTTATGGTCATCTTCTTTTACTTTGTAATTACAGTTTCACTTTCTGGGAATGTCACTTTATCATTTCATAAGAAATGATTTCCATGTAAACAAAATCACTTTTTTTACAAATAGTCACTCTCTTCATGTCCTTTCAAAGAATTTCTAAGCGACTGTAAAACATTGATTTGCTTGCAGTGTTTCTTTCCCACTAACTCCTTCAGTAGCAGTCACACCTTTCTGTTGCTATGGTAACGGTTCCTATAGTCAATGTCCACCTCTGACCTATCCCAGTTTAAGGTCCATGTTTAAATATTTCCATACAAGGTTAATTGTCATACAGCTGGCAAGTTTCCATCTCTGTCATCGCTCTGTAAGATCAATTGAAAATGCAATTAATTGTGTAAATTTTTAAATTCAATAACCAATCATGTTAAAAACTAAATTAATAAAGCATCTTTTGGTTTAGATAAAAAAAAAAGAGAATAATAAACTATCCACAATAATTCAATATTTAGCCTCAAAAATCATAAATGTAATAATCAATGAAATATCCAAATTCTAATCCTACTTTATTTTTATTGCAGAAAAACGCTGATTTTTTTTTATTTTTTATAGATTTTGTGTATTTACTTATCACACCTTTTCTGATGCCGATTAGTAGTTTTTTGCAGCAGTGTGCTTTGTTTGGTACAAAGGATCTGCTGATTAAATAAGAAGGTGAACATTACAAGTAAAACACAAATGTACTACTTTGCGAAAAATCCACTACACAAAGTCAAAATTATATACAGTACATTATGTACTGGTAAGAATATACAATTAATTAGTCAATTGTTCAAACCAATCATAATTACCTTCACCATGAAACAAATACAACAACAGGCCCATTAAGCCTGTATCACTCATGTTTCTTTCATTACTTTTCAACTAAACAATAAGTTACCTTTACACCAGGGTAGTCATGTGACATTTCTTATAACAAATACTAATAACAAGAGGCCCAGGGGCCTTAATAGCTCACCTGGTATTTTATTTTTCAATTTAAAACCTGCTGAGTACCATTCAGGTTTATCAAAGGAGTACAAGTAACAAAGTTGCATCTTCCATTTATAAATATTCAATTCCCTTTGCCCAAAGATTCTCTAAAACAAGTTTGGTTAGGTTAAAATCCCTTCAACGGTACAGAAGGAGAAGGATCTTTAATGTTTTCCTCTATTTCCCCTAATGGGCCCCACTAATCTGCCCCAAAGAAGGGGAATCCACACACCTCAGTTTAAACAAAATTGATTCTTTTCTCCCTAAGCATGCTTCAGACTGCATTTGGTTTAAATCCCTTCACTTGTATAGTAGGAGAAAAAAAATCCTCTATTTCCCCTATTGGGCCCCGCTCCTATGCCGCCAGAAGGCCCACACCCTCCGTTTATACAAACTTGAGTCTCCTTTGTCCAAAGATGCTCTAGGACAAATTTGGTCAAAATCCTTCAATTGGTTGAGGAGAAGATTTTTAAAGATTTACCTATTTTCCCCTATTTGGCCCCGTCCCTCTGCCCCCAGGGGGACCATACCCTCCGTTCATACAAAACTGAGAACCCTTTGGCCAATGATGCTCCAGACCAAATTTGGTCAAAATCCCTTCATCGGTACAAAAGGAGAAGGATATTTGATGTTTTCCTCTATTTCCCCTAATGGGCCCCACCCATCTGCCCTTAGAAGGAGGCCCACACACCTCAGTTTATACAAAATTGATTCTTTTGTCCCTAATCATGCTTCAGACTGCATTTGGTTAAAATCCCTTCACTTGTATAGCAGGAGAAAAAAAATCCTCTATTTCCCCTATTGGGCCCCGCCCCTCCGCCCCCAGAGGGGCCACACCCTCCGTTTATACAAACTTGAGTCTTCTTTGTCCAAAGATGCTCTAGGACAAATTTGGTCAAAATCCTTCAATTGGTTGAGAAGAAGAACATTTTTAAAGATTTACCTTTTTTCCCCTTATTTAGCCCCGCCCCTCTGCCCCGAGGGGGGGCTATACCGTCCGTTTATACAAAACTGAGAACCCTTTGGCCAATGATGCTCCTGACCAAGCTTCAGACTGCATTTGGTTTAAATCCCTTCACTTGTATAGTAGGAGAGAAAAAATCCTCTACTTCCCCTATTTGGCCCCGCCCCTCTGCCCCCAAAGAGGCCACACCCTCCGTTTATACAAACTTGAGTCTCCTTTGTCCAAAGATGCTCTAGGACAAATTTGGTCAAAATCCTTCTATTGGTTGAGAAGAAGAAGATTTTTAAAGATTTACCTATTTTCCCCCTATTTGGCCCCGCCCCTCTGCCCCAAGGGGGGTTATACCCTCCGTTTATACAAAACTGAGAACCCTTTGGCCAATGATGCTCCTGACCAAATTTGGTCAAAATCCTCTGAGCCATTCAGGACAAGTAGCATTTTAAAGGAAAAAGTTGACGGACGCCGTACGCCGGACGCCGGACGCTGCACCATGGGATAAGCTCACTTGGCCCTTCGGGCCAGGTGAGCTAAAAATAACACTTGTTATAATGGCCATGACAGGAACACTTGTACAAAGTCTGGTTCAAATTGATCTGGTGGAATTGAGAATTTCAAAAATGTCTCATCCAATTAGAGGAAAGTGTAGTAATTTTAGATTTTGAATCAACAAACAAAAATATCAACACATGTTCAGGACATAAGAGCATTATTCAGATCTAGTTTGGTTACAACATTCTTGGCTGTTTAGAGAAGAATTTGGAATTGTATCTGCCAATCCAAAAACAAGTGGCCATCTTTGATTGGGAATTGGTTTGAAAAATAATTCTACAGCATTCTGTCAAAACTGTCCAGATTTTGTTTATATTTTTGTGGGGTTCTTTCCCATCTCATCTCCATTTTCTTAACAGGGAACCCCCACCACCATTTACCACGTTTTATGATTTTTTAATTTAATTTTTAAATTATATGCAAAATACTGTATGAAGTACCTAGATTGTCGATACAGGTTAAGAAGTAGGAAAGCATAGGACAAAAACTGATTGTCAGCAAGTAAGTACATGAATAGATCGACACAGTTCACAGTTACTACATAGAGATACCACATATCAACTGTTAACTGACAATATGTCAAATCACATACAAATGTTTTATATCATACACATATTGCTGAACTTTCTATGTGAAATCAGTGAGTAACATTGACAAGTTATTCAAACTAACAATTAATCTGGAAATCAAAACTGACACATTCAAAATTTTTGCAATGTACATTTTAATCCTTTTTCCAGTGTTTTAATTTCAGATTTTATCAGAAACTCGGTGCTTTAAAAACCGTAACAGATAACGCAACAAGGAACTTTTCGTCCAGCAGAACTTTTGCATGAACGCCGTCAATCAAATCCATCACCTGCCAATCAAATCCAAATGCATTGCAATAGGCCGCCGCCTCACCACAGCAGAGAAAGCTAACAGAGCTAAAGATATACCAACCGGAGACCGTAAACTTTATCAATGGTCATACCTGACCCGATGTGTTAGCATTAAAAGGATCCAGGTTTGTGATGTGCGGTATTGTGGCCACTGTCGAACGCTGTTTCAACTTCATCTTTGTTGGATGAGCTGCAAAGAAAAATTATGAACTTTAAAATATATCACTATGTGGAGAAGATCAAAGGTGAATGTTGTATCGATACCTGTATTACTGGACACTGTTCCTTATAGATGCTTATCAGAATATAGCAAGCAACTCAGAATTATATTGTGTCCAGATAGACAGCCAAGGTTAAAAAATACTATGAAAAACTTTTACCCAATTACATACAATTCACTAGTACCGAGTTCCATATTAGCCAAGTGTTATTTTTATCCCTCAGTCAAAGAAATATGCTAATAATTTCTTAAAACAGTCTGTCAGGGTTTGTTCTGATCCACATGGCCATACCTTCAGCACCCTTCAGTTCTGGTAAACTAAGACTTTCCTTTTCCTTCTTGTCTGGGCTGTGAGCCTTAACACGTGTCAGGGACTTGTCGTGTAGGAAGCTCTTCTCTGACTGGAGTGGCTGAGGACTGATCGTGTTACTATGGTGATTAGTCAGCATCGTCTTCTTTGTGAAGTTGCTCGATGTTTTCTTTATCACTTTGTCACTTACCCTGAAAATATTCATATAAATTTGCTAGAAATGTCTGGCATGATAACATTTTGTAAATTCTGTAAGCATCAGATAATATTGTTTAGGATTAGATTATTCACACAACGGTGATCACCTTATTGGAATTACCTGAAATTTTAATACAACAACATATACCAGGGTAGGTATAATTGTATGCCTTCATTAACTTATTATCTTAGAATGATAAAGTGTCCTGACCATGATTCTATCGGTACATTTTTCAAAAATTCATTATTAGCTTTAGATTAAATAAAGAAACGGAAAAAATCATTGATTTCTAAATTCAATAACAATGTATCTACTTTTCTAAGCAAACAGTCTACAGCAGAATGCATTAATTGTAATACGTTGTACTGTAGTGTACGGCAATAAATGTTATATACAAAACAGAACAAATTAGAATCAAATAAAAGAAAATTATTTCTTAAGGAACCATTATGAATAATGATGCATTCCCCCATATTAAATAACTTGATCCCAACTTATTTAATTACAGCCTGTTGCATCTTGGAGCTAACGCAAACTAGAACTGAATATACTTACTATCATAGTATAAGTTGGACCAGTTCCAGTAAGAAGAAAGTTGAAAAAACTTGCAGTGTGTAGAAGCCAGAACTAACATATGTACAAAATGTAATTATGGTGTTTTCCATTCAGTACACTGGTGCTTGAAACAAGTAAAACAGCTGAAATATTATTTGTGTGTGTAGCCTAATGCATAGTGATTCAACACAATATTTGCTTATGCACTTTTATCTGTAAATGTTATTTTTTACTAGTTTTGGGTCAAAATATGTTCTTTCTAATTGCACTTTAGTTGCATGAATGGCAGGTTGCAGTGAATAAGTTTCAGAAGCGATCAAGTCTTTTTTAACGTGTTGCCTTCAGACTAGAAAGCGGTGTTAGTTTATTTGACAGAGATAGGCACTTGCATCATTATGGACACGTGATATATTTATTTGTCATCTTTAGGATTAGTTTGTGATTTTAATTGTACATTTACCACCAAAATTTTACTACACTAAATATATAATGAAGAAATACTTTTTTTAAGAAATCAACTCCTCTGTAGGAAATACTTATTTACATCATGATATGTTATATTGAGACAATTCACTTCTTCTGAACCTACATATTCTTAAAAATTTGATTTATTTTTATCTTTTGCCAAATTTATTTTCTCAAATTTTTGTTCCAACCAATTTCAAAAGGAGCATCTTTTGCTATCCCAAAGAAATTGACTCGAAATCAAACATTAAGAAAAAGATATAATCTTTAATGTACATGTATACCTTCATAATTAAGCACGTGGTAAAAGATTACCGAGTCAAATTCAAGAATGCTATATGTCAAACAAGCATTACTAAAATAAAGTGTTTGATTCTAGAGCTCCAAAGAAAATTTTGGTGGTTTATGTTCCAGAAGAAACACAAGCTAGATGTGGTAACTTACCAAGCTTGTGACATATCTCTATCCCTGTGTAAAACGGACACTTTCAGTTTTAAAATTTTACTCAGACACCAATCATATTCTGGAAATAGTATTTTTAAGACAAAATTTCATTAAAATGGAGAAAATAAAATGAGTTCCTTGTCCTATATTGGACATCAAATAAAAGTGGACAGAAAGGCTGGATAACAAACAGACATGGGGGCAGACCTGGTCCAGGTCCTACAGAGAATGCTTTTCTCAAGCTTGCTTTCATCAAATGTGGTCTTGGTAATTTGCAATAATCTTGTCTAATTTATTCTTAACTCTTTCATAATTCCACACAACATATTCCTGTAAAGCAAAGCAGTTATCTCCCCTCTGACAATTTTATAACGGTGACTTGATTTTGGGATGATCGTATGTAGTGCAATATTGTATCATGTATCATTTATTTTTTAGTCTTTCTCATTATGATGAAGCAAAGACAAAAATGGACTCTGACTGGCAACTTCCACAAAATGAAAACACTGCCATGGAATATAATCAGTTGAAACAGTGACCACTAGATTAATGAGGAAGTCAACTGGGAAATGTGATGAAGAATACTTATCTCTACTGCAAATGTGAAGTACAAGCTAGGTACTGGAGTGGTATTTAGTTTGAAGGGGAAAAAAGACATGTCTTATTAAATGTCTCCCACACTTATTAACCAACACCCTTAATACATCAAATATGGCATGTACATCATGATGCTGGAAAGTAAATGTCTGATGCTTTAAACAAAAAATGAAATCATGAAGAAGAAGGCTGAAAAAAAACTTTTTTTTAAATAGGAACTTTCATAAAAGTTCAAAAAAAAAATATGAAGCCTATGATTTGATCTTAAGGTAAAGATCAATTTAAATTAAACAGGCAGACAGACTTTATTTACTTATAACTGGAGATAATTTCAGAAAAAATGCATATATGTACAATCACACTATTTCTTGCCTGCCATGTTTTACATGGGTCCCGCACTTTAAAAGATGGCCTAGTTCCTTTACATGGGTCCCGCACTTTAAAAGATGGCCTAGTTCCTTTACTTGGGTCCCGCACTTTAAAAGATGGCCTAGTTCCTTTACATGGGTCCCACACTTTAAAAGATGGCCTAGTTCCTTTACATGGGTCCCACCCTTTAAAAGATGGCCTAGTTCCTTTACTTGGGTCCCACGCTTTAAAAGATGGCCTAGTTCCTTTACATTGGTCCCACACTTTAAAAAATGGCCTAGTTCCTTTACTTGGGTCCCACACTTTAAAAGATGGCCTAGTTCCTTTACATTGGTCCCACACTTTAAAAAATGGCCTAGTTCCTTTACTTGGGTCCCACACTTTAAAAGATGGCCTAGTTCCTTTACATGGGTCCCGCACTTTAAAAGATGGCCTAGTTCCTTTACATGGGTCCCGCACTTTAAAAGATGGCCTAGTTCCTTTACTTGGGTCCCACACTTTAAAAGATGGCCTAGTTCCTTTACTTGGGTCCCGCACTTTAAAAGATGGCCTAGTTCCTTTACATGGGTCCCGCACTTTAAAAGATGGCCTAGTTCCTTTACTTGGGTCCCACACTTTAAAAGATGGCCTAGTTCCTTTCCTTGGGTCACGCACTTTAAAAGATGGCCTAGTTCCTTTACTTGGGTCCCGCACTTTAAAAGATGGCCTAGTTCCTTTACATGGGTCCCACCCTTTAAAAGATGGCCTAGTTCCTTTACTTGGGTCCCACGCTTTAAAAGATGGCCTAGTTCCTTTACATTGGTCCCACACTTTAAAAAATGGCCTAGTTCCTTTACTTGGGTCCCACACTTTAAAAGATGGCCTAGTTCCTTTACTTGGGTCCCACACGTTAAAAGATGGCCTAGTTCCTTTACTTGGGTCCCGCACTTTAAAAGATGGCCTAGTTCCTTTACATGGGTCCCGCACTTTAAAAGATGGCCTAGTTCCTTTACTTGGGTCCCACACGTTAAAAGATGGCCTAGTTCCTTTACTTGGGTCCCGCACTTTAAAAGATGGCCTAGTTCCTTTACATGGGTCCCACACTTTAAAAGATGGCCTAGTTCCTTTCCTTGGGTCACGCACTTTAAAAGATGGCCTAGTTCCTTTACTTGGGTCCCACACTTTAAAGACCTTCTCAATGTTAAGCTTCATGTCACTGTGCCTAAAGCAGGTCAAGGTTTTTTTGGCTATTTAGAGAAAGTTGTTTTAGGAAACATGTTGATGCAGATGGACAATCAGACGACAGAACACGAACACTGCTCCATGTGATAAGCTCAATTGTTTTTTTAGCCAGGTGAGCTGAAAATTGTCATAGTAAAATCTATGTTGTTAAAAAACAATTCACATTATCTATTTTATGTTTTTATGTATTTTGATTCAGTCTTTAACAAATCTTAACTAATCACAAGCATACAGAGATATAATATATACAGATAATATAATATGGGGCAAAGAAGTAATTCCAACAGTGTGGACAAGTTTAGGTTGTCAAATTTTCGGAGCGATCTGCTCCTTTTTCAAGACACAGTGAAACAGAACAGTTACATGTACATATACATCATATTACAAGAAGATGGAATCGATATACTATAATTGAAAATATAGCTATTATATAAAACCAATAGTCCCCTTGGAGATAATATAATATATAGACATATATATATAATTCTGAATATAGAAATAAAGATGTTTACCAGCTCCAATAAATATGGTATAAATTGATTTATTAGTAATCATATTTTCAAAAATAAACATAGTTTAAAATGTAAATTTACAGATGCATACAGTGACTTGAGAAAGCTTTCTCAATTTATCTTAATCTTTTTACTTAATAAAATATTTGTAAATATGTATACAATTTACTTAGATTATAAACTGTAAACTGTTGCCAGCTATATATTTAACATATCAAAGTAAGATTATTAAAATCATTTCAGTAATGTTGATAACAAGCATTTTGTTAAAAATTGACATGAATCTAATATTTATAACACCCCTCCCGAAATTAGAAGTAGGCTAAATATATTAAGTATTCATTTTCTATGACAACTACATTGCATGAGAAATGTATTTATAGAGAAAGGTATTTTATTAACAAAACTTATTTCAAAGCAGTTTTTTATCCCAGTTATGTTGACAAATTTAATTTTCACTGGAATTAACATTAAATTTTAGTATGTAAATTGTTTTTAAAACATGAACAATGTTATCTAAATTCCAAGAGACATACATATATATATTAGGACAGTTTTCATTCTGTTAAATTCACATCTGATTATAATTATTGTAAAAATCCAATAAAGTTTTGTCTCTAAAATCTACTGTTACCCCATCGTTATGTTACTAACAAATACATACAAACTGACATAATATGGATTTGTTCCATAAATATAACTTCCAATAAATATGGATTTGTTTGGGCACTCTTTCAAGTCGTGAATCTACCAACATTTCCTTTCTCAGCTACTTTTTGTTAACTTTCTAAATCACTGCTCTATAACAATACATAAACTTATATTTGTGGTATACTATCAATTGTATATTTATTTTTTTATCATTTCTAAGACATTAATAGGAAAGTTTTGAATTAGAAACAAAATAAACATGAAATTATTTCAGACATGATGTTTCTGACTATTATTTTGAATTTGCCATGGTACCCTTAATTATTATTTCCCCTTTTTTTCCATTTTTTTTCCACGAACATAACAAAACAGGTTTATGGTTTGTTTTTTTACATTTACCAAATACAAGCAAAATATTTTCACAAATCAAGATAATTCTTTTTAAAATACCTTAGTCTATCTGTATATTGAAACAATTTTTGTTTCATATTTTAAAAGCGAACAAATGAAAAATACTGAGTGAAGAATATGGATTATAAATAATAAAATTGATTGACTTTTCATATATTACTTCCATTACAGCAGAAAATGCATGGTCAAATCTGAGTATTGAGAAATCATTTGTCTGACTTTTTGTTCATCATTAGGTTGCAACCTGATGAGAGAAATGTTGGTAGTGACTTAAGTGTTAGATGTAACATATTACTAACTGGGACAGGGATACACGATCAAGCCAGACAGAAACTCACCTAGGAATGTCGTGTCGCACGGGGGCTACTCCGTGTCGGAAAACGTCTTGAGATCTAACGACCAAAATAACCTTACTGTACTTACAGTTAATCAAATTTTCCTTGTCCTTTTCTTTATTACTTCTTTCTCTCTCTTTTCTAAACTCATTCTGTCTTTTTCTCTTAAATTATCCTTTCTCTCTCTTCCTTATTTTCCATTTTTGAAATCATCTACACACTAAAATCACACCTTTCCGAGTAGTATTGTCTAATATTAAAATGCTACTTTTTCTAAACTACGAAACAAATCTGCAATTACAAATGAAAGATGAGAAAAAAGTATGAAATCTAATATTCTGCCCTTATGTTAAGAAATGGTAAATGAAGGAAGAAATGATAGAATCTCTTTTTTTCAGTGAAAGTGTTGTAGTGTGACAGCTGAGAAAAGAAGTTGTTCCTCTCCTATATTCTTAAAAAACACAAGGAATGACACCAACATAAAGCCTTGTAAATTTGCCTTTGACAAGTCATGTTTTTCCAATTGATTTAGGAACATCAAACAAATAAATACAAATTATAGATACAGTAAAAATCTGCTTATAAAGACTGCCAAAGGGAGATAACAAAATCAGTTTACCAGGTAGTGATTGGAAGAGAAATCTTCCTTTTCGCATATTTTGAAGTTATTGACAGATGTCTTAAAAGGCTGCAGATCTCTAAAGCAGGTTTAACTGTATCTCACACAAAGAATATATATATTCAATCCAAAATCCTTTTCCCAAAAATTAATGCGGCCAGGTATGAAACGTGATTGACATAAATTAGTAGTTTCTTTTTCAAAAGTAAGAAACTGATCCAATAAATAGACAGGTAATGGTCATGATCATATTAAGATAGCTACTGCAGTACCAGTTTCAGTGACTCTTTCAACACATGACAAATGATGAGCTGTTATCACTTGTAACAGAGTTTCTGATTAAACAATGTACAGTGCCCTCTGTCTTAACCAGTGACAACTGAATTTATTGACCCCAGCGTTGCCTTGTCATATTTCTATGTTGGCAGGCAGACAAAGTAAACATGATCCCCTAGATACCTGTATTACCTATAATGAATGTCGTTCTAACACAACCTTCTCACATGGAGACTCACAAAGTCAGGGCATGATCCAACACCAAGTTTTGACATTGTAAACAAAACTATATATTAAAGGGAGATAACCAGGAAACAAGGCAGGATCACAGAATAGACAGAGTCTGGATTAGCCAGATTTGTCCAAGGAGGATTTTGGCATTACCAAATCATTTGTATGTTGTTGTTGTTTTTTAATAAAAATCCAGACTGGACAGAATCTGGTTTAGATAGATGGCACTGTATCTTTAATTTCAACCTCATCAATTTCCAGACTTAAATTTCAATCTGATTAGAAAAACGAATCTAACACATTAAGCATATTTTAAAATGAATGGAATGTTATACAAAGTGCAGAAAAAATCAATTTGGAAACAATTTTTCCATACTTTAGTAATTTATTGTTGCAAAATAAAATGAAAGTTTGGAGCAATTATTTCTACTAAAGGCACAACTTTTGGAGGAAATTTTAAATCAGATCACAAGTAAGATTAAAATCACAAAAAATTGTTGAAAAAAGTTTAGAAATCAAAGCCTGGAATTAAGAGAGGCAATTGTTTGTATGATTTTAGTCATAGCAACAGGTTAACGTTAGCTCCAATTCCTTAAACGGACTATGAGTACCATACTTGATGGCGCCACCTGTAGGCTTACCTCAGTGGAGCAGGCCCCGAGTAGGGGGCATTACCCAATGGACTTGATATGTGCACATTGTTTACTGTTGAAACATTGGCCATATTTGGACTGTAAAAATAATACACAGGCAAAACTCTCAGAATAGTTATGTAAATCATATTTCTGAATATGTGTTTTTTCCTTCATAACTGTATAAATCTAAATAAATTTAATTTCTAAATTTGTCAATTCCAAGTATTTTAATATCATTTTTGTTTCCATACATTAATATTTCTTTTAAATTACATAGATTCCAGTTGATTTCCTGCTGGTTTGTCTGACTTTCAAAATCACATGTAACAAATCAATACTTTTATAAAAAAATATATATAAATACAGCTGTATAAGACTGCCTCATCAAAGTTAATTATACATTTGTGTCAATAAATATGTCTGACCTTGAATTCAGCACAGCTTTATCATTTCTATATATATATTAATATTTTTGCTGACATATACACCAGAGTGACACCTTAATATTTTGTCTTTAAATGAGTTAGGCAAAATGTTATAGGTTCTAATTAAATGATTTTATCTACATCTAGATAATAAGGTAGAGTATTAATTAGAATCCTAGTGTGGTGTGCTGATCCTACGGGAATCACTTAGGAGTGAACAATGAATTAAAAAATCCATTGATAATTTCTGTATGGACTGTGAATATGGTTCCAGTGTGGTAGTTGTGTCAGTGCATATATATAAATCTAACTACAACATGCTGGTAGCTATAGAGGATTCTCCGACTCCAATCCTTTACACCTCATTCTTATCATTGATTGATTTGAGAATACTCTATTGAATTGGGGGAATCTACAGCTCAATATTATATTTTGAAATATTTCATGAATAAAAATAACATTGCAGAAGTGACTAAGTGAGAAATTATAAATTATCTATCATAACTTCATTGTTTATGTTCTATATTCAGTATTTAAACATAAATCGCACTGTCTATGTAGCCAGTATTTCATCATAACCTGACAACCTTTATCAAAGTATGGGTCTACAGAGTCACAGCTTATTTCGTACACTACTGTTTGAATCATGAGAGTGACATGTATAATACTTGTATAAACTTTTCACTAAACTTCTCATTCAAAATACACAGGTTGTCAGATGAGACATGTTACAAATAACTAACTTAAATAAGACCTCAATGGCAGTTTGGTTTACAGTGTTAAGTTTACAGTGTCTGTAAACAGTTATCAACCAGACCTTCTCAGAACCTTTAGTCACAGTATTAAAGACAAGGGTTTAGTATAAATGTTAACGGTGACCTTGATCATGACCTTGGCACCCTGAAATATGAAATTGTTTGAGGAATGCTACTTGACCATTGTACGAAAACAGATCAAAATCTACCCAGAAATGAACCTAGGAACAAAAGCAATGCTATACCCTTCCATAACTCGAGGATAAAACAAAATACTTTCTTAAAAGTCAAGGTTCATTTAAATGGCACATTAAGAAGAGTCAAGGGCAATAATTGCATAAATTTTAATCATAGATATCAAATGCACAAAGAGAAGAGTTGTTTAAGGAAGATAATAAGCAATGCTTTCTTGTCTATCCATGTCTAAAGGGAGAAACACTTGTGAAACATTTCTGAAAAGAAACATCTGATGACATTTTTTTTGTACAACTAAATTGATCACAAAAATACACAATGCTTAGATCAAGAGAAAATTTCTTGTTTGATTAACTAATGGTTATTTAAGACATCTGAGTTTGTAGTAATGAATTTCCACAGTATTTGGATTACTTACCGACCTAAATTACTTCCTCAATGATCATTGTTAACATCAAGATACAAGATTTGAAGTGTATTTCTTGTGCTCTTGTGTTAACTTAAAATGTTAAACAGTTTTTAATTTTCAATTAGGTTTTACCTGAAAGGACAGCCAGGTTGCTGGTTTAATAATTAGAGATACCAGTAAGTTTTTGTCTAATGTATGGAGAAACCTGTCTAATCAGGTACCTTGTCTAGTCAGACTGGTGGAATTGTGATAAACCATTCAGAAGTGACATAAATTTATAATTTATTTATTACCTTCAGATCACAGAGGTGGAAGAGTGTGTTTTTCAAAACTAAGTTGTTAAACCAGAAGTACAATACGAGACCTCTTTATTGGGGAATAAATAGCCCAGGTTGGTACGGAGGATTATACAGGTTTCTACATACTGTACATGCTATATCTATCAGAAAGTGTTAGATGAGAATATAGATTTACGTAAAATAAAGAAGGATGATTATGAAAACTGAATGAAATACCTGACCAAGCTAAGACATTGTGAGCTTATGACTAGCAACTGTCTGTAGGTATAAACAGAACACACAAATAATTAGCTGGTTATCATATATCACACATGCTTAGATAACAAAGCTTCATCATCACTGTGCTACAAACATACAACAACAAAATATCAAATACATCATTCACTAAAACCTCTTTACAGTACTTAAAACTGTGCTGTCCAATGGTTTCATTGCATGCTACTCAGCTTGTGAAGCTATCATCATGACCTAATTTGAGCCATTAAATATATCCACAGACAAAAACATCATAATTTTCGATACATAGCCATGATAGTGTCTATTGTGAAGGGTTTGATACCCGTGAACCCTCTGAACCAAACCCTAACCTACCCGTACACGAAAGTCCTAATGAAATCACATTTCATACTGCCATTCTTTCTTTTAACACACCTGGGTATCTTTATTGTAAGTTCAAAAGGTAACTATTTTGTTTGTAAGAGGTCAAAATAAGACCTTTTTTCGCATATTCAAGGTTCATCTAAATGTGAACTCAGTCTGAAGTATGTAGATACCCATGTAGCACAACATTATTCATAGACAGGAAAAAATGTTTAGCGAGGGTGTCCAGTAGGTTTTCATGACCAAAATACATTTTTTTTTTTATAAAAGCATATATATATATACATATTAACAAATTGAAGAATAAAAATGACCTTCAAAATAACTGAAATTTAACAATTTCTTGCAAAATCTTAAATGTTAATACTACATATATAATGTACCAGCTACTTGTGTTTGCTAGCAGACAGCTATTGTAATCTAAATATGTTACTTGTTAGGCCTAATTTGTACGATTAACTCACAATTATTTCGTGCATCGTTCAACCTGTGAATGTTTTCAACAACACTGGTGAATGTGAAACAAAATTCAGGCTAAACTTGTATTTGAAGATGAACTTGATTGAAACAGATGGCTTGTACTAATGGAAAGATTTGCAATTCAGAGATCTATTAAAATTGAAGAAAAAAAATGTATGTTGAAATATGGGGTGCAATCAGGATGTAGCTATAAATAGTGGTGAAGTATTATAAAAACGAGAAGTCAACTCACACCAGATGAAAAAAATGAAACAATATATATCAATAGACACTTCCCTGACATTTAAGTCCAAGACACTGGTACACCAATCTTATTTTTTGCAAAACATGGCACCTCAGATATACAAGTAGCATGAAAAGGAATCACCATCCAAAACCAATATCTTTTAACGGCAAATCGTTTTACAAATTCCTGAAATAACATATCAGTGACTCATCATCCGACTTACCTTCCAATAGAAGGCATTGACTGTGGGGTGGACAGATGGATGGTTTGACCTGTGTTGTTGATGGGCGGAATCATTCCAGACGTCTCCTTCAGATGACCATTATCTCCGTCCCTTTCTCTGTCCTTCTCGTGTCGATCGTGTTTGTCCTGTTTCTCCTTATCATGCTTATCTTTACTCTCATGTCTATCTTTGTCGTGTTTACTCTCTTTATCGTGGCGATCTTTTTCATACTTATCCTTTTCACTTTTGTCTTTTTCATATTTGTCCAACTTTGACTCTTTGTCATGTTTCACATTTTCTTTTTCTGTCCGTTTATCAGACTTTCTGTCTGCTTTTGAGTCTGTTTGCTCACTTGTCTCCCCTGACTTGGAGTGACTCACATTGTTCACCGTACCATTGACATAGTTTGAAGTAGACTTTTTGTTGTTTTTCTCAGAATCTGACACTTTCTTTTTTTGTTTGTCCTCACTCTCTTGCTTTGAGCCCTGAAACATGAAATAACAGTAATCATCAGTTATGATTAAGTTTTTATATTATCAATTAAGTTTTTAAATTCTCTATTATTACTTATAAATATGTAGTTTTTGAAAAGCATTCAGACTTAATTAGTGCTTTTTGCCAGAAGGCTACCTAATACTCAGTACAATATTGGTTAAAATTATCGATCTATCCCAATTTTGGAAATTCAAAATCAATACAGTAATGACAGCTTGGTGATGTACAAAATGTACCCAAATATATATGACATGACTTTTCTTGTACAAAGGGCAGTAACTCTTCAAGAAAACATGAAGCCTTTTAAAACAAGACTGATAACAACAGTATGGCACAGAGGTACATTATATATATACACAATATATTGATGAAGGATATATACATGTACATGTTACTGGTGATCAAAAGTATTGTAAATTATTAAGATATTTGGGGAGCAAGGTTTCAAAAACATAATTTTCAAATGAAATTAGTTTTTAATTAAAGAGCAAAGTATAACATTTTAAAAGTTACAGATTTAGGAATTGTCTCCCTTTGCCAATACTCTTAAATGGTTCAAATTTACTGGAGGAATAATAAACGACCATAGCGCGTTAAATTTAACAGCATTCCAGTTTTACGATGTGCAAATTTTCACATCATTTACATCACATGTACATCAAATCTCATAAGTCGAAATTGTTGGACCAGTTGCAGTCAAAAGGTTATTTTTGGGTAATTATAAGTTCCTTTGAGCAGGTGTAGATAAGTTACCTGCAAGTATTAAATGGGCAATAACTCTGCAAAAGAGATAATCATATAATAACAACAGTTCCATATCTGATGTACCAAAGCTAAACCCAGGGACAAATTGTTGTAAACTGCACTTTAAAACGTTTAGTGACACTTATAGAATTTCTTAAGCTGTCTAAAAGGTAGCATATTAAATGCTTCAGAGTTCAACACTCACTTAGAAGGAGGGTGATATTACTGTTGTCGAAGTTAAATGTTGGACAATCTACAATTTGCGTTTTGGAGGAATTGTTGGTTTGAGAAATGGGGTAAAAATAAAAATGAAGCTGTACAACAATATATTTCCAAGCTCATTACAAAGTCTGGAAAATTCTCACAGAAGCTTTTCCAAGATTTGCAAGCCTTACTTTCGCTTTTACAAAGTCGTTACAATTTATTATGGCATTTTTCATATATTGAAGGAAGATAATTATGTATGATTTAAATAATTTTAAATTTAAAACTTCTTTCTAATCGCTACTCTGAAAGATTGATAGGGTTATGCATTCTGTATTTTTGTATAAACCCCCCAAATGGACAATAACATGAATTCTGTATTTTTGTATAAACCCCCCAAATGGACAATAACATTAATTCTGTATTTTTGTATAAACCCCCCAAAATGGACAATAACATTCATTCTGTATTTTTGTATAAAACCCCCCAAATGGACAAAAACATTAATTCTGTAATTTTGTATAAACCCCCCAAATGGACAATAACATGAATTCTGTATTTTTGTATAAACCCCCCAAATGGACAATAACATGAATTTTCCAGTGTCCATGTGAAGATGTAAAGAAATGGGTAAACCTTTCCATCCTTTGAATCTTTATTGTCAGATTTTTTCTTTTTCTTGGAATTTGACGTCTTAGAATCATCCTTGTTGTCATCCTCTTTTTCACTTGACTGAGATTTGATTAGTGGATTGTTGTTATTTTCACGGTGTACTCTCTGTTTTAAGTCCTGAGAAAACCGAGCACAAAATCCATCCTTATTAAAGAACTCGTGCTTCAGCAACTGTGAACAGCTCGGCCGATCATCTGGGTCCAGTCGTAGACATTGCTGTGAGATAAAGAATGATGATATTGTTATAAAACAACACAAGATGTAATACATAAAGAATAGCACTAGGATATAGTATTTGTCTTTTCTTTTTCTTGAAACATTTTTTGATTTAGATGTAGTTACAGTCTGTTGTTTTCAAATCACGGAAAAATATGATATTCAACATTTTTTTCATGTCTTTAAGCATACAAAAATACCAGATGTTTCATCCGATATGATTTATACATAATGCAAAAGACAATTTATAAACATGGGGATATAATGATATATAAAAATTGATTTATTTCTTCCGCTTATATTCATCTGTGGTACATCTTCATTTGGGCAGTTACTCAATTTGTAATTCGTAATCCCCCAAGAATGTTATTTTGGGCTATCACACATTGCCAAGTCAACAGCTATGATACAGCTGGCCGGGTACATACATGAGAGTATTAGTATTAGTATCACAGCTGCTATATCCCCTTAGCCCATATATAGGTAGAATGTTTTCGGAAATAAGTATTATTATTTGCTAATAATCTCAATCTGCCTTTTGAGTCTTTTGTTCATAAACCACTGAATTACTCCTAGTAGCGATTTTGTTGACACAGGTTGCGACATACTTTAACAATACAATGTATTTAATGGTTATCATTGATCCAGAGGATAATATGTCAATGAACACTTTCAAATAAATAATTTAAAAAATCCATAAACAACTCATTCCTAATATTTACCTTCATTACATCTAGTGAAAATGATGATATCCTCGTAAATTTCTTTTCTAGAGGTGAAACCTCTCGAACTTCTGGCGTCCGCATCCCAACAAACATAGGGTTATTTAGAAACACTTCTTTGTGGCGTTGAGTTAAATTTCCTGCAAATAAAAAAATAATAATTCGGTATAAAAAATATACACTTCCATGACAACCTTATTAAAGAGGAAAGTACTCCAAGTATCAATCCGTCACAACTGCATTCTGTTTGCATGACTTAAGTTAACCTGTCTAAACTGGGCAATACATAACCCAGAAACCTGTATTACAATACATAACCCAGAAATCTGTATTACAATACATAACCCAGAAACCTGTATTACAATACATAATCCAGAAACCTGTATTACAATACATAACCCAGAAACCTGTATTACAATACATAACCCAGAAACCTGTATTACAATACATAACCCAGAAACCTGTATTATAATACATAACACAGAAAACTGTATTGCAAAACATAGCCAAGAAACCTGTATTTTAAAAAGATTCAATTAAGGCCAAACCGCATACCTCTATGTAACCTGTTCTAATTTGAACAAATGTATCTGTCCCTGAGGTGTTTAAATTATAAAGGATAATGCCATGTACATGTATGTCTCTTACAGCCAGGTTTTTACCGAGATAAGGACACCTCTCTAAAAGGGATCCTTTTCAGAATGTCACTAAAGGTTTTACTGTACATGTAGAGACATTTGTAGAAGATGACACCAATGCAAAGACTTTAGAGGGAGCTATATTTTAGCAATTTGTAAAATTTAAAGATGGTTTATGACATTTACATTTGTTCATTAAATGAAAAAGGTGATCTCCAGATTTACAGATTTATCAAAACAAATGTTTGTGAGCTCCCTGTCTTACCAAAACATTTGACTATGTGATAAAGTTGGTCTATATCGGATTCGCCAGGAAAGAGTGGTTCTCCCGTCAACATTTCAGCTAACAGACACCCTATCGCCCACACATCCACAGCTCTGCAAGGAAACAATTGCACAGAATAATCAAAAATGATCTGATGTATACAAAATAATTACTTATCCTCTCAAGCCAACATGTATTTACTGACTCACATATTTTTAGATAAGAATCCTTTCATAGCAAATACTGGTTTACTTCCAGGCTATGTGAATTTTATATGGTCATTTGTTTATCTTTGCATTTGTCTCATGGGCTCCCAGTTTTGCAACTGCTTCATAAATATTTCATAGGAAAATTCAAAAGGTATATCAAATTTTGTTACTTTTTTAATTATCTTAAAAAAACATGAAGAAAAACCCCAGAAATTAAAGTAGAATTATCTTGGTTCTATCACTAAACACTGGTACACTTAATATTGATTAATAATGTTAATTTCCTACACACAAATATATGAATATAATCATGATGAATATGAATATAACTCTATATCGTTATGAATAGTTTAATTTTCTCACTGTTTACTTTCCATTTACCACTTTTTAAGTCTGAGTTCAGTTATTATGTAAAACAAAACTGGCTCTGTACGCGACCTGCTACAAAGCCCATGTTCAATGAAGGTGTAGTGAATTTATTCTGGACCACAGTTCCCATCAGGTACATGAATAAATTTACTGGCAGGGTGTACTCAAGGCTGTTACAACATTTGTATCAACAGCTGAATATATTAGAAAATAGGGTCTGGAGAAGTTTTAGAATGTTATACAGTATATGGATCGTACAGTACTTTTGTAACTGTCATACTGGTCTGAACACAAAATAGCTTTACATATATACAGGATTAATGTAAGACATTTGCATCCATACTGTATAATTGAAAATAAGCTGTTCAATCTCCAAAAAAGGTAAATATCTATATACAGTTATATTTAAACAAATGATCATCCTTCGAAAGACTACCCTTGATAAATATCTACACAAAGTTTATTTTTAGGATATATTGTGCATTAAACATCACATCTGTGATTTGTTTTAGAATAATCTCCAATGAAAAAGCATATCTATCATCAGCAGATTTTAAAAAGTTTTGAATGAAAACAGTAGTTGTTTGAATAATCTTCAAACTACAGACATACAGATAAACAGGCTGACAACTTGATTCCAGCAAACACTACCCTTTCCCCCCAAACCTCCAATAAATATTGTTGCGGGTTGCATAATCCATACAAAATATTTTACATATTTCTTAGAGTGTCACTCTATTGGTGATAGGATACACCTCCAATATTGTTGTGGGTTGCATAATTCATACAAAATATTTTACATATTTCTTAAAGTGGAACTCTATTGGTAATAGGATACATGTCACAATAAGCTGGTAGCATATATATTTGAAAACAGTGTTCTGTAGTTCTGCACAAGCTTCCCCAGATATCATAAGTCAAACCTACATCTAATAGCACATTGAAAACCAGCTGGGATTCAATTAAATGCAATAGAATGCTCTAGACGTTACAATAAATAGGGTTGCAGGTATTGCAAAAATACCTGCCATATTTGTGTCACTCACCAAGAGTATGGGGACCAAATACCAGCGAGACACAAAGGGCAGATACTAGCAACACTGGTAAAAAAGTATAATTACCATTAGCGTACTCTAGTTATGATACATAAATAAACGTATAGTTACCTGCCGTATTTGGTGTCCCCTACTAGGAGTTCAGGGGCCCGATACCATCTTGTGGCCACATAGTCTGTGTATGTCTCACCAGGCTGTGCTAATGTTCGTGCAAATCCGAAATCACACAATTTGACAATCCCAGATTTACTGACTAAAATATTTTCTGGTTTAATGTCTCTATGAATGATCTGAAAAGATAATAAAACATGTAAAAGTCCACCTTTCAATCTTTAATAAAATCCTTATGAAATGAATTCTTTGTGAAAGTTTTGTTTTCAAGAGAACGCAAATGACTAATTCTGTCTTCAAAAAAAAGGAAAAAGAAATCTTTGAGAAAACAAAAAACATAAATCTACTGCTAGGACTCGCACTATGAACTGTCTCCTTGTGAGACCATGCATCTTTCAGCACTGTTCGTAAAACTGAATGTTAAACACAAGAAATTGTTGTTCTACATTAAAACATACCATTGATAATCATTAAAAGTTTAATTAATGGTAGTACTGTATGCAAAAAACTGTTCGCTGCAGTTTAGCTATCACCTTTTTGCCCTCTGGGATGATTTTTTTTTCATTATGACTAGAACACAGCTTACTTTGTAACTTATTTCCACTTAGAAGAGAGAAATTAATATTGGGTGTAAATGACTGTCGCCAGTGGAAGGTAAACAATTCACTAGATGAAAGTTTACCAGTAAACAGTAGACAGCACACAGTACACAGAACTGATCCAGTAAATTTCTACTTACATTGTGTACATGACAGAATTCTATTCCCTTCAGCACTTGCCAGAGAATTCTCCGCACTGTGTTTTCGTCCAGGCCATTTGGACATTTTTCCAGTTCATCTAAAACGGTATGGTCCACGAATTCGAACACTAAATAGAGTCTCTTTTTTCTCCGGAACACTTCTATAAGGTTCACTAGATGATCATGCCGTAGTTGCTGCAATCAATAGAAGAAAAAAAAATATTATAAATTCTAGGATAACCCAGGTCAAGGTTTCAAGTCATCTTGATGCATTATGCTGATGGATAGTGAAACACTTGTGTCTCAGCTAATTCATACAATTGTGAGTTGATTGTAAAGACTGCAACATCATCATTGGGTATATTGAAAATGAATAGCATAAGAACTGTGTGATAATATTGGCAAAATATTTAGTGGTAAATGACTCTCATTGAGCCAACTGTAATGGAGATAATAACAGATAAATTTGTTAACCACCCTTCGGGTGCTCTCTAACATCTAGTGTCTAGTTTAAACATTAAATAGAAAGACTGTCTTGGTGATTTGATGCAGGTTAAAGCATACAACTACACTACAAGATCAACATATTTGTTTTTTCTGTTTTGTTTATTGGTAATGTTTGGCTAATTGATTTTTGTGCTTAGTGACATTCAATATTTACTACAGCCCTCAACTGCTAGAGAATTTCAAAATCTCTTCTTGCTCTAATTTCCACAAATTAAAATGACTGCTACAAGATCTAGAGTTGATTCTAATAGTTCATTTTCATCTCAGCTCCTAGTAAATTTAGAACAAGCAATTGCTGTTGTCAATCAGCTGTTGTCAATCAACTGTTGTCAACAACTGCTTGCCCAAAAGATCAACAACCCTAAAACAGCAGTCTACCATGTCTATTGTTGATTAGACCAACATAAAATTTTCCACTTTGGTCAACAATCATTGGTTTAAAGGATCATAAACCATTGCCTAGGGACTTGGGTGGTTGACTATGAACGTTTAGCTATACAGAAGCTTCATCGGAGATCAGTCTGTATATTTTTGAGTACATTGTAATACCAAAACAGGATATTAATACAGTACAGCTTATCAAACCACTATATAACTGTACATAAGTACTGTATAACTATATATGTATTATATACACCTAATTTAATTCGCCTGGCGTCTATATGGTATTAAATATTGTGAGGAGCTTGAATCTATTTTTGCACTCTTAGTGCATAAAACAAATCTATTTAATTCCATTTCATGATTAATGTTTATATACATTTGTGGAAACTTCAGAAGATTAAGGCCATTTGAAACAGAGACACATCTCTGAATTTGTAAACAAGGTATTAAATATGTCCAATTTCTGCACATCAAAATTTGTTATTTCCTTTTTGAACTTTAATCGGGTAAGTTTCAAGAAAATAAGATTAAAAGAGACAATATTACAATGCTTTTAAGAAATGCTATAACTCTATGAAAACTCATAGCATCAACATGCCTACAATAACACTTTATAAACATATGTACAACTAGTCTATGTTGTGATCAAAATTCAGTGAAACAAACATTTTAAACAGATGGTCTATTGTCTTTGCAATTCTCTTTGTACCAAAGGGACATAATTATTTCATAAACATCACAGATTCCCCTGTACATCAGTCGTGACAGACAAAGTTCAACTAAATTAATTTCAAACTGAGGACCTATTTGACTCTGATCAATTTTTCTCAAAATTCTGACAGTGTTGAAGACATCTAAGAACTGCACATGATGCAAAAAGATCACTGGCTAAAAACTCATAAGTTGTGCATTAAAAATCTGTATGGAATATGTGGACATGAAGACAGACGGACCAAAATATCTGGTGTAAATATTGATTTCTTGCTGGGGGTATGTGTAATTTGAGTTTACAGAGCTGAAAGCTAAAAAAAACCACAAATACTTTGAAATAACTACACTACAGGTAAAATAATGGGCTAAGGAATTTCATTTCAGTTGTTATTTATGACCAAAAACTATTATTAACATAACCAGGAATTAAAGTTCAATCTTAGAGGTAAAGAAATAAGTCAAACTGGAAACATATCACTGTGAAGGAAATAAATCATAGATTTGGCAGACAGTAAATTTAAAAGTCCTTCAATTGCTAAGAGTACATTAGATCTCCCCAATACAGTAGATACTGTAACAAATATATAAATCTATTTACTGGATTTAGCCACTGCTATAATGATGAACTCCCTGTAATTATAACACAAACACAATAATTTTTCTAACTGTGGCCTGATATAATTATTTATGCCCCATGATGTAAAGTAAACCACACCATGTCAATAAATGTAAACAAACCATTCAATAAACAACAAAGCTATTGTGCTAACATGTCTGGTATTGTTCAAGAAGGTAAAAATACTTCACCGACAAGCTGACATTACTAGAAACATAAGGCCACGTTTTTTGCTACAATCAATTGTATTGGTTTAGTAATTACAAACATAGCAGTAAAGGAATCAATAATAGATAGCTTCATCAGTCTGTTGTATCAGGCCAGCGTTCTACCTATATAGTGCAATATACCTTAACAGGCAAGCACAAAACACACAAGGCCCTTTGAAGTCAACGAAGGAATTAATAATTGGGTAACCGATCACATTTCCAAAAGATAAGCTGCCAGCAATTTTCTGTCAATAATAAATTGATATCCAACAGAAGCTGAACGGCTGATAACTTGCACAACAGATAAGAATCTCTTTAAAGGAAATTTTTAATATTCCATAGAGATATACACAGTTTGCAGTAGGCATGAAAATAATATAATTAGTAATTACAGGTAATTATAAGTGGTAGCAATATTAACACGAATAATTTATAGCCAGTGACAGCAATTTTTAATTTGCAACTTCTACTGTTTGAACAGTAAGTGTTTGAGTGACATTGATCAAATTGTGAAATATATGGATCCTGCCCCCCAGGGGCTAATACAAAAAGGCAGGGTCCAAAAAGGTTAAAACTTCAACAATATTCTTCTTGATACCGAGAATTCCTACAATCAAATACTCTTCATGGGTGAAAAGATCCTTTAGTGCTGTATAAGAATTGTGTTAATGTATTGTAATACCTTCCTTTGAACTATCCAGTAGGTTGTAATATGCAAGTTATTCAATTTTACAAGTATCACCTTGATTTTTATTCACCAAGAGGCTTTACATTAGGTTGAATCACACTTTTGTGTTTTTTGGGGGGGTTTCTTGTCTTTACTTCCTTCTTTTCATTAATTCTTCTTCTCTTTACTCTATTATACTACTTTTTAAACCTTCTTTGGTCTGCTTTTACCTTAAATTTTATATACTTTATATTAAGACACAATTTTCTTCAAGCAACATATTTAATTATATATATTGTATATTGATTTTATGTACCCAGTGTAGCCGAGACAAGATTAGGTCTCTTTATTCTCCATTTATTATATAATAAAGCAGTGTGTCTGTATCAATATTTGAAATATATTGCATTGGTCACTGTCAGCATATTATGTTGTCAGTTTTGTTTTCATTCAACTTAAACATATTTTAGCAACATTTTGATGGCTTAAGAAGTCAAACTAACTGATGGACTTTTAAAATTGACAAAATCAGGAACAGAAAATTCTGTACTACAGTCATCCAAAATGATATAAAGGGGAGGTTACTCTTTCTACGAAAAGCCAGAATGCAGTGGGATTGATCCATTCTTAAATACTGGATCGACATTTCAGCCATGTGTGACCTTATATGGGGTTTATTGATAATTAACAAGTCATAAATATTTGACCAATAAACCAAATTAAAAGTAATATCTCAAAGTTGAGGAATCTCGATCAAAACTTAAAATATAGGGTCAATAAGGATTTAGGAAGGGCATGAGCCATGGGCCATATATATGGCAAATTAAAATTAAAATGGTCCATAACACTTACCGTTTCATTGATATACAATAGCTTAAAAACTGGGAAATGGCCCAAAGACTGGTTAAGCCTAAAGCTTATTAATCAATGGGCCATATTTTGAGAAGAATATTAGTTTATTGTGCAATAACTAGTTAAATCTTCAACATTAATTCACCTTATAATTACCACCAAAGGAAAAAATCTGAAGCTTTGATTCTTTCAATCTATATCATGTAATTAGTCTGTGTAGTTATAGATCCACAACTCCGGAAGATTAGATTGATTAAAAAAAATTCAATGGTCAATGGAAATTGAATTGATGGGCTCAACAGGATATTCAGGTCAACTGATCAAAAACAAAAATTGGTTATTTTTTGTTTATTTTCTCATCAAAGAGACATTTTTTTTAATTAAATCATGAAACAGTTGTATAAAATGCCAGTTTGTTTACAATGACAGTTGATTGAACTGTATCTATTCTACAAGTGTATTAACACTGAAACTGATATATGGGACCAGATCATGGCCAGGGTAAGGTAAAAAGGAAATCTATAATTAATCAATATTTGTGGAGTAAACAAACACACCCACCCCACGGATTATCTTTCCTATAACCACTGAGGGGGTCTATACAGCTTTCTGGTCTCACATTACAGAAAAGTAGACATGTTTAAATATCTACTAGAAGCTGCAGGGGACATTTCACCACAGACACCGCATATGTTTAAAACTGTTTATGGGACAAGAATGTATTCCCAACGATGGTTTGAAATCTTAATAGACTGTACAGTGATCATAAAAAAGGAGATGTTTATATAGACAGATCCATTGACAACGAAAGACGATTACATTTCCTTAAACGTGTCAATTAGTCCTCTGAGTTTTAAGCCTTTCCACATATCTAAATCACTGTTGTATCCTAAATACTTTTTAAGTAGGCCAGATCAGAACTTTGTGATAATGATCCATAGATTTTACAACAGCTGATCCTCAAACAGTCAAATTAACATCTTACTGGTAAACAAAATTATTATAAACATTCTGGAAAATACTTAAGGAAAATTTTCAGAAATATGTGATACATGTACGTATCAAGATCAAAGTCATGCATGACCCTTCAGTTTTAAAGTAAATTCACCCAGACAGTAATTCTACCAATTTATCAAATGAATCGTTTGATTTTTGAGGGTTATTGTTACAGTCATGACAGAAAAGACTGGATTTCAGAAAAGGGCCTGTTTCCAGTAATGTTAATTCTCCATAGGAGCCTGCCCCCGTATAATTTCTTATCTAGCTCAACTACTGTTTTTTTCTTTTCCGAAGAATAATTTTACACCTTTCCGACACCCAGATTTCATAATTTCAGTGAAAATGTATTTTTATAAAGTTGTCAATTTCAGCATCAAAGACATAAGTTCGTAAATAAAAGAAGGTTATCTCGAAATTGTAATTCGCAACATAGTATAAATTTCTTTTGATAAATATTTCNACAGATCCATTGACAACGAAAGACGATTACATTTCCTTAAACGTGTCAATTAGTCCTCTGAGTTTTAAGCCTTTCCACATATCTAAATCACTGTTGTATCCTAAATACTTTTTAAGTAGGCCAGATCAGAACTTTGTGATAATGATCCATAGATTTTACAACAGCTGATCCTCAAACAGTCAAATTAGCATCTTACTGGTAAACAAAATTATTATAAACATTCTGGAAAATACTTAAGGAAAATTTTCAGAAATATGTGATACATGTACGTATCAAGATCAAAGTCATGCATGACCCTTCAGTTTTAAAGTAAATTCGCCAGACAGTAATTCTACCAATTTATCAAATGAATCGTTTGATTTTTGAGGGTTATTGTTACAGTCATGACAGAAAAGACTGGATTTCAGAAAATTTTATGATTGTAGGTGCTGAAATTTTCTTCTAAATATGAATTCATCTAAAAGATATGTTCTATCTAATTGTTACATTTTATCTCCTTTTGCAATAAGAGTTCCAAATACATGTAGATTATGTTCAACAGGACCCATTTCATATAATCTGAATAGCTATTCTATTTAAGGATACAGTAAAAGTAGTTTCATTGCATGTTGAGGCGAGCTCAAATATGCATGACCCTTCTGGAGGTCTAAGTAAATTATTCACATATTTTGTATTCCTTGGGGTACATCTTTGGTGTGTAGTACACGTATATATGTACCATCGGTTCGCTCACAGATTTCTGTGAACCCAACACAAGTGCACGCCTGTTTTGATCAATTATTGAGAAATAATTTTAAAATACAGCACACAAAACCTTCCTCTACTGTATTATATATACACAATTTCTCCCTATACAGCTTACAAATTGACATTATTTCTCTGGTATAATCTGTATTTAATAAGTATATTAATTCACTTGAAATGATAAATTTATCTTTAGTATCTCCATTCTTTGTATACAATACCTGTACCCAGCTCAAACATATCGAAATATTTGTCTCATTCAAATCGCTCGAGTGGTTTTATATACACCCTACAAGATAATTGTGTTTGCATTAAATTATTTATGGCCATCGATGTATAGGATTCTAATCCATGAACAAATATCGACGCAGGGCCCACACTCCACCTATTGTTACAAAGCTTTGAGCAAATTTGTGAGCACTGGAGGTTTTGTATAAATCTTTGAGCCTACATGATCATTGGGTTTTAGCGGCTTTTAAAGTATAGCGAACTTGAAATCCACAAAAAAATAATACATTTTTGTACCTGTTAAACTGTTTGTATCACTGTATTTGAGAACATATAAACACATTGTGTGACAATATATATCAAAACATAAGATGAGTTTATAAAGTCAGAAAGTTCTCGTGTGTATTGTTTCTTTAAAATAGAGTTCAAATGGGTTTTTTTTCTTTTCAGCTGCAGATGACAAATCCCTAAGCTGATCCAAAACATTTGTGTTCATGTATTATTAAGAAATTGTACAATGCTTATTCCATAAATTTATATTCATGTAAAGTAAGCATTGTGCAAATTTGACATGAACACAGTAAAACAATTTCATTACATTGGTTTTTAGAATTGACTGACACTATAGTTATGAAGTATAGACATTCATATCAAACAATTTACCTCCACTACATGGAATATAGACAAGGCATTGATTTAATATCCAGCAGGACATTATTTCCAAAGATTTTCGTGTCCCGGGAATTATTTCATCTGTCGTTTATTGAAGATTTTCTCATCTGACAAGACCTTTTTATGCCTGAATACAAACACATACTGGTATCACAGCACTGTTCATTATAAATCAATTAGGGGACAGAGAGGTTATTGATGGTTAAATGTGAATTGCACCAAAATCATCATTGGAATTCTGTTGTTGAAAACAAATCTTATGTTTGCAATAATTATAAACCAATTACTTTCCAAAAAACTCCTATATAATTGAATTTTGCAGCCCAAGGTCATCGAAAACATCTGGGCCATAACTCTGTATATAGCGGTACATAAGACCATGCAGATTTTAGTATGTGACCCTCTGCCACCTCAAGTGCTAGTGGCATACAAAATTAGGCAATTACAGAGTACATGGGCAGACTGATTGACTAAGAAAGTAGTGCAAATCTGGAGTATGTCCCCTTCAATAGAAACCGATGGCTTGGGGACTAAAAAAGCACGAAGACACTGGTTCAAATGGTTAAATGTATCTGCATACCTACTCGTTTTGGATCGAAAGTCAGATATTGATTCATCCTTGTCATTTGCAAATACTCAGTTAACTTTCCACTACCATGTATGAGATCACATACCTGTCTATAAAGGTCTGGTTAATAGAGAACATATCCCCATCCTATGCCTCTATATTTAATGCAACGAAACAAGACAACTTATATCAACTTGAAAAGGTAAAATCAGCCTCCATTCGAGGAAAAACAAAGGTATCCACACACATTTTGTAGGCCATTTACCCACATCACCATCTTCAATTCCACATATGGCAACATTTATCTTTTGTGCATTTTAACTGAAAGTGAGATAATCCAGTGTTAGCAGAGTTTTAGCAAGAGAAGCATGTCACCTATAGAGGCAAGTCAGGCAACAGAGTCAAGGCTGTGCAATGGGGATTGAGCTAAGCAGCACGTTGTCTATAGAGGCAACAGAGTCATGGCTGTGCAATGGGGATTGAGCTAAGCAACATGTCACCTATAGCGGCAAGTCAGGCAACAGAGTCAAGGCTGTGCAATGGGAATTGAGGTAAGCAGCATGTCACCTATAGAGGCAACAGAGTCAAGGCTGGGCAATGGGGATTGAGCTAAGCAACATGTCACCTATAGCGGCAAGTCAGGCAACAGAGTCAAGGCTGTGCAATGGGAATTGAGGTAAGCAGCATGTCACCTATAGAGGCAACAGAGTCATGGCTGTGCAATGGGGATTGAGTTAAGCAACATGTTGTCTATAGAGACAACAGAGTCAAGGCTGTGCAATGGGGATTGGGCTAAGCAGCATGTCACCTACAGAGGCAAGTCAGGCAACAGAGTCAAGGCTGTGAAATGGGGATTGAGCTAAGCAGCATGTCACCTATATAGGCAACAGAGTCAAGGCTGTGCAATGGGGATTGGGCTAAGCAGCATGTCACCTACAGAGGAAAGTCAGGCAACAGAGTCAAGGCTGTGCAATGGGAATTGAGGTAAGCAGCATGTCACCTATAGAGGCAAGTCAAGCAACAGAGTCAAGGCTGTGCAATGGGGATTGAGGTAAGCAGCATGTCACCTATAGAGGCAAGTCAGGCAACAGAGTCAAGGCTGTGCAATGGGGATTGAGCTAAGCAGCATGTCACCTATAGAGGCAAGTCAGGCAACAGAGTCAAAGCTGTGCAATGGGGATTGAGCTAAGCAGCATGTCACCTACAGAGGCAAGTAAGGCAACAGAGTCAAGGCTGTGCAATGGGGATTGAGCTAAGCAGCATGTTGTCTATAGAGGCAACAGAGTCATGGCTGTGCAATGGGGATTGAGTTAAGCAACATGTTGTCTATAGAGACAACAGAGTCAAGGCTGTGCAATGGGGATTGAGCTAAGCAGCATGTTGTCTATAGAGGCAACAGAGTCAAGGCTGTGCAATGGGGATTGAGCTAAGCAGCATGTTGTCTATAGAGGCAACAGAGTCAAGGCTGTGCAATGGGGATTGAGCTAAGCAGCATGTTGTCTATAGAGGCAACAGAGTCAAGGCTGTGCAATGGGGATTGAGCTAAGCAGCATGTTGTCTATAGAGGCAACAGAGTCAAGGCTGTGCAATGGGGTTTTAGCTACAGGAGCATGTCATTTATAGGAGCAAGTGTCAAGGCTGTGAAAAAAGAGGCTTTAGCTAAAGAGGCATGGCGTCTATAAAGGCAACTACCCATAAGTTAAGGTTCAGCAATAGGGATTTTACTATAGGAGTATGTCGTCTATAGAGGCAACAGAGTAGCGGCTCAGCAATAGCGTTTTAGCCAAAGAGCTTATCATATGTAGGAAAAGCAGAGTGAAAGCTGTGCAATCATGTTTTAGCCAGAAGAAACATATCATGCCAAGTAACAGCAGTTGGAGCACAAACTAAGCCAAAATCTCTTGAAAAAATGTCAATGAATTTGATTTACTGCATGAAACCAAATCCTTTTTACTGAAATATCAAAAACAATGAAAGAAACCAAACCATTTTGTGACAATTAAAAAGTAACAGCAAGAATGCGTAGACGTATGTACTGGGGGAAAAAAAGACAAAAATATTTCAGCCATAATTTGGTGTAAGAAAATACACTTGTCCATAAACAATAATTTCTTAAACAACAGAAACACTAAGCTGCTATTATTCTATGTAAATGTAAATATATGTAAGTCAGCATATATTGACTAGTGCCACCATGAATGTACTCTGATAATAACAATTTATGTATACACTATACACACAAGACTTTTGCATGAATGTGTCAATACAAACTGAAACTGGATAAAGGCCAGTTAAAAACAATTATTGAAGTAATCATGGTATATCTTTCCACCGAAGAAATCTGACACCTAAACTTCAAATTTTACATTGGCAGAGCCCCTGTGAACACTACACTTGTAACACAGCACGTACCTCTGCACACTAGATTTTTTTTGTATCAATGCCCTTTAAATATTATCTACAATTCTGATCTTTGATCTCTTTTCTTCAGACCATTTATCTCCTTTTACAGATTCTTTGAAAATTGTTTCAACCTATATCATATGATAGGAAAGGCTAACCAGTGCTAAGCTAGCTTGCCAGTAAGGCAGTATTTTCCCCTCAATTTCCTTAGCTGTTTCAATCATAAGAAATGTCCTCCCAACTTTCCTTTTGGGAGAAATCTCCCTAAAAGTGAAAGCCTGGCCTTTCCTCCCATTCTTATATTATCCAATCTAATTAAAGCTTATGTAGCTTAGCTTTGAAATACTCAGGAATGAAAAGATGTTGTAAAAAGGTTTTACAATGTATTCTCTAAGCAATTAATAAATTCATATCAACCTGTCTTTCGCTTTACAAAAATGACAAAAAGTTTAAAGGTCTGTTGACTACTGCAAGTATTGGTAAGATTATATGTAGACAATCACATAGGGTGGAATAAGACCTGAATGTGTCTAACTGTCTATGTGATACTGGTATGTATATATTCATACTTGGTACATGGGTTACGATAACAAATGTACACTGTAATACAAATTACATGTACCGCTTTTGTCATCGTCAAAACACCAAACCATATGACCTTTCAAATGACATTCAACCCCACACTCTGTTGCCATGAAGTCATGTATACATAAACAATGTCCTTTCGATCATAAAATAACATATATCTATGTTTCAGTTCAGGCCTGCAGGAGAAAGACAAAGTTTTGAAAATATTTTTCTTCCTCATGTATCATCAACTCTGAAAAATTTGAGATCAAAAGTACTATACAGTTTTTTTTAAAAACAAACCAGTTGCAGACTGGGGACAATTTAGTAGAAGCATGAATGTGGTTATTAATCCATAGTGTTAAGTTGTTCTCCTTGGACGATATAAGCCTATTAATAAGTTCAACACCTAATGCCAGTGATAAGCCTTCTAATCAGATTTCTTGACCTATCCTACACGTGTGTCAATCTTTTGTATTTTATTTAAACCCAGCAGGGTGGTTCACATCGTAAATCTCTCTCATAAATGTTCTTGGATTTGGTGAATATATGTATTTACATAAGTGTATTTAAATAAAATGTTAAGCTGGAAGTGGTATTTAAGCTGAATACCAATTATTCAGTAGTTACACCAGAACTCTTTTTCATTATCATTTATTAATAATTTGACTGTTTGTACTAATACCGCCAACAGGTTGTAGGTATATATAAGAACAAAAAAGCATTGCCCTTCTGTCAGTGATTCAAATTCACAATGGTCATACGTCAACTGCCTACCTATATCCACTATAAAGTTTTAGTAATAATCCTTCATAGCATTATCAAATCTTCTAAAGACATTTGCTTGAAAGCTGGAATTGACTTACACAAAAAGTCTCTGTGTAACATTTTACATCAACTTTCTTGGGAAGCCAAATATTGAAAGAGCAGGAATTAATCAATTCTTAAATGCTGTAGATATGCCTAAGCAATTTGAGAGTAGGCCATAAAAAGCCATTCCAATAAAGTGTACACAAATACACTACCTTTAGAAATCCACAACAAAACATTTAAGTAATAGGTCAGGGAAACCTTTTCCTAATAAAGACCTGAATTAATTGAGAATGCTGCCTCAACAAAAAAAATGAAGGTGGAGAAGATGATATAAAGACTAAAAAGAGTCCAGATATATAGGATCCACATAAAAACTGATTGTCCAGATCAGAAAGTTAATTTAAATGTCCTTATACTAGAGCAACAGTAAACCTTGGCTGTCTAATAACATTTCTACTTCCTGTGTAACAATTACAACTTCATTGAAATCTAGATATTTCATCTATCCACTACAACAATTCTGTAGGTTTTCCCATTATACATGACTATTAAATTTAAGATACCGGTAGGTCAGAAATTACGTTACAGGTCATTTTATGTGTACCAATTGAAATCAAATAAAAAATCAAGTAAAAATTGAGTAATTATGCACTGTTAAAACTGAGGATGTCTGACCTACTTCTTGTGGGTCTTTCAGCCTCATGTACCAAATTTAAGGGACAAAGAATCAATATTGGAGGTCTAACAAATCTATATTAGAGGTCACTGGATCAATATCAAAGGTCAAGGAGGCCAACAGAATGGTTTGATAATCCATAATACATCAGACTCGAGATGAATTGCCTGACTAATGGAAATTTCTAATTTCGGATCAGAAGCATTTCTAAGTGGGTGATGGCTGTTATACATGAAATGTTGTCAAAGAAGTACTTAACTCTTAATAATGGTCAGAAATTTCTCTATTTAGCAATTTGTGTCATAGAAATGTCAGAATACACAATAATCATACCTGTAATCATAATCAATTCAAGGATATTATTAGCTTACCAATATCCGATCCATTCAGCATCTTCAGTATGAATGTCTTGATTTTCAAAATGGACCAATATAGAACCAAGGATAAGCTAATATTCTTGAACACTATTTTATTTTAACTTTCTAGGAATATATTTCAACCTCCAATCCTAAAATTGTGCTTTACTGATTTCAAAATCTATCCAGGAGTTTAAAGATCATGCATAATGCCAACTCTTTAAGTGTACAAATTTGATTTCTTGCACCCAGTGTTAATTTCACACAGAATTATGCAGTGTTGACATTATTAACTGTTGGTCTGTAGTGTTACTTCACTAAAAGATTGACCAGCATGCTGAATTTGCAGGCACACTTTTCAACGAAACTCATAATTACAACAGTTGGAAAATAATTACCGTAATCAAATTCTATGGCACAATCAATTGAAATCCGTACCTTAAGCATCCTAACTTCACGTAGAGCAATCTTTTTGACCATTTTATCATCCTCACTTTCCAGGAACTTCTTGATAGCAACAAGTTGACCAGTCTCCTTGTGGCGACATTTGAGTACCATACCATAACTCCCCTCTCCAACCAGACCAAGGTTTTCATACTTCTCCATGGTCCTCAGTGCCGTCGATCCCTTTACTGCAAGCTGTCAATGCAGGTAAAACAAAATAAGAACATACCTTAAGCTGTATAAATTTAGGTCAGATTGGTCGAGCCTCGTTAGCTTCAAAAGTTTACTGCATATTTCAAATATTCATCAAACACAGTAAAACCTGGTATAACATGGGAAGTTATCCAGGCATAGGCCTACAAATTTTGAGATAACAAAACAAAGCTGGGGCATATGGAGCTATTTTGTGGACACGAAAAAGGTCATGTATTTGATAGAAAGTGTACCAATTTGAAAAAATTGCTAGATTATATAGTAAGTGAACTTTGCATGATGTTCTGGTATAGAGAAAAACTCTAAATTTCAATAATTAAATTGGTCATATCTCCAAAATTATTCATAATGAACTACTGTATACATTAAACACATGTAACATATATAATGAAGAAGGTTTAAAAGAATACCAATTATAATGCATGGAACCCAATATTATTCATAAGTTGCATAAGATTTCTCAAAACATGTACTATAAATATTGATTTAATATTCCAGAATAATCAACAAACATAAGGATTTCACTGTTACTGTAAATTACAATGCATGTACATTTATATCTATTAATAAACTAATCTTCTAATTCCAGGACCTTGTTATTATGCCATCATTTGTACAGCAAAATGTTGGCACTAAAAAGGGTTTGGCATGCACAATATACATGTAGCAAAGGAGATTAATGAAGGAAAGGGATCCAAAATATGTTGGTGGTAAGCAAGTTGAGAAAAGTACAAGGGCATTACATATAAATTGTTTCTGGCTCTGTGATAAAATATCAGAACCATCAACACAGGATTGACCTTAATAGAAGGTATATGAAAATACATCGCAAGATTGAGCAATATTAAAAGAAATGTAGACCATGAAAAAAATCATTTCTTCATATCTGTTCATGCAAATATTAAAAGATGTCTACAAGTGTATTTCAATGCAAGTTGATGGGTCCCAACATGGTTAACAATGAATATAGATATATACAAGTTCATGCTGGTTATAATAAATCCATAAATAATACATTTTAAGTTTTTCCATAACAATACGTGATTTGTCTTTATGAATAGGCACCATTACAGATCAGTCTGTGATAGCCTAGCTATTTGGCCAAAAAAAACATTATTTCTGTTTCTTACATTTACTATAAACCTTTCAAGCCGACACCGAGTACATTTTGATATGCAATACAAGAGAAGAAATTAGGACTAGAATTACTAGAATGCCTAGATACTGTTAAGAGGTACAGGTCAGTACAATTAACAGAATATCAACAAATGGTTTTTCTTCCTTTTGCTTTCATTGTCCTGAAAAAAAGCTACATAAATACTGCAGACAAGGAGCCTTTTAACATGATGAATTTATGACATTAATTTAAATCTATGACAATTGTAAGGATTTTTTTGATTTTTTTGAACAAAAGACTGAGATGTATATTTGATGTAATAACCAAAATATGCATGAAACAAACATCTTTGACTTTGTCATGATGGCAAGAACAGTAATATTTGTAGCGGTAATACATTGGTTTTGGTGATGTTAAACCATTGTTTTCCTAAAAGCATTATATCTTTCCTATAACGTTTCAATCAGTAATCGGTGTTAGGAAACAGGTAATTTTTTTCTTTGCTGTTTAAGACGACAGTATTTTACATTTCATTTACTTCATAGTGAAATAAATATAAAAATAGAATGTTTATATATGTACACAGGTTCCATTCAGTAATAAATCAGCCTGTTATAAAAAAATCTTGACAATTTAATGTCATGATGCCCCCTATAAATTTTCCTCTTCACCGATTTCTTCTTGATGTCAGTTTTTATTGATGTTTACCCAATGTATCACTTCAATCTGTTAAAAGCTTTTGAAAAGCAATAAGTTATCTAATAACATACAACCATCTCAAATGTATGTCTACCATATATTATTGAGTGATAAACCCAAGCCTCCTTCCTTCTTGTCTAACAACTGTTGGTCGTTTCCTCCTCAAGCACTCTCTTTTTACATCGAAGCTACCTCCAAATAATCTTTTTCTAAGATATGTAGTCATTATGATAAAAGTTGAAGCAACTTCGAAAGTTGGCTACCATGACACATTTTAGATAAGAACAAGCTATTTTGAAAGACACCGGTCAGTGCTTTTTCCAGATTTTTTGAGAAAGGGATTGGTTTGATTTGGTTTGATTTGGTTTAATTTTGTTTAACATCCTATTAACAGCTAAGGTCATTTAAGGACATGTCTCCATGTGTGTCCTGTATGCGTGCTTGCATGTGTGTATGCAGGAGACCGGGTATCTTGGTGTGCTTGCCTTGCCTCCATGTGATAGCGCGGATCTGATGCTGACTTCATAGTGCTATCTCACTGAAATGCCATGCCGAAGGCAACCAGCACAGCATTCCGCCCGGTCACATTATACTGACAACGGGAGAAAGGGTTGGGAGGCAAACATAAGGTAACATTTTTCTCAAACTTCTTTTTCTATCTTTCTTTTTTGACTGAAGCAATGTCAGTAATCTGAGTAGAAAATAATTACTTGAAATTTGGATCTTCTATTGGAAACTGATCCTCTAAGAATCCCTGTATATCTGTGTCTTAATGCTGAGTAAGAATAAGGTTAAAACGGGTAGAGGTCATTTATAATACATCAATAATTAACTACTTCGTTGATGAGGTCACTGATCAGAATCCTAAAAGATATTTTACATTGGTAATTGATCTTGTAGAATCATAGGAAAATACCTGTCTCCCAGCATCTAAATCCTGGACAATAATTATGTGAAAATGGGTAAAGGTCATTATACATTAACAATCAATTACTTCCCTAATGTAGTCACTGATCCAAAAACATAAAAAATAATAGGAAAAGTACCTGTTATATCACACAACATGAGCTGTTTTATTTATAATACACAGTATTCAGACTTTGTTAATTATTTACAAAGGTTCACAGAAGTTGTGTGAAGTCTATACAGAAAACCTTTAGCAGCTATATATTATTGTATGATTTGGCCAGTCCAGAAACAATGGCTGGTCTTGTGGCTTTGTGTGGCTTTGTGTGGCATTGTAGCCATTCCGAGTGCCGTGCCGTGTGACTATGCCAATGCTTCAGTCTTACCTGGGGGTCACATTGGGGTTCCAAGTCTACCTTCGTATTAACTCATACACAGATAAACCGCTATTTTAATGGAAAGGGCAAAGTGGACACAAATTTTTTGCGTCAAATTACATTTAAAAAAGTATGAATTATATATGAAACTGAATCAACAAAAATATATGAGGAAAGTTTTCAATGGTAACTTGGGGATCTGAATCGGAGGCATAAACCTGTTTTTGAAATACTGGAGAGGAATGTCAAAAAATGCATACAAGTATTTCATAAAAGAGAAAATATTTTTCAATTGTGACCTTATAAAATAAGTTTACAGAAGTACAAAGAAATATTTTCATCAATGACATTATTAAATATAATTATATAATATTATGTACAGTTGTAATTACAACAGTTCAAAATGATAGGGCCATTCATGATGATATCGAGAAGGCCATCCTACAGGCCTATGTAAAATTGAGGTACCCTTTGTTACCCCTTTTAAAGTCTGGGCGAGACTATTGATTGTATGAGAAGGCTGAACATCGACTTGACAGATACTGTGTGCAATTAATAGACTAACAATCAACCTTAGCCCTTTGTAATCAGAAAGGCATTAATAAAAATGGTTTAAATGCATAGTGGAAGATAGATATCAAGTTGGTAGGTGTATTTCTATACTAACGTGTACATTGTATAAAGCTGGCATCCCTTCATTTCTATATATAATATATATATATACATACATACACACGCAGGGGAAATATAACATTGTCTGTTAGCATTATTCTGTCCTGGCTTGGGAGATGGGCCTTACCTCAAATTACACCTGATTGTGAATTGTTTAAATCTACTGGTATAGCAGGTGTTACAGTGTGAATGTTGATTATCTTAAAATATACCGGCATTACAATATAGTGCTGTGCCGTATGTATACTAGATCTACAAAAGTCACACGCGATATTTACAATACAAATATTTGTCTACAATATACTAGTCTATGTGTGTACGTGTTGGCAATATAAAAATAACATGTTTCTATTTAGTCTATGTGTATGCATGCATTGGCAATATAAAAATAACATGTTTCTATTTACATTAGCAGTTAATCTGTTTTCTGGCCAAGCACACATTGCCAGTCTCATATTACCTGTCTACGTTAAATCAGTCAAATATATACTACCTTAAGAAAGTAGCATATGCTTGAAATAATATAGGACACAGTGTATTATGAAGATAAAATACTTTGCATGTACCTACCATGAAGTCAAAAAAAAAAACTTGTACATGGTTTTTGATGAAAAATGTGTCTGATTCCCGTTTCATTTGTAATTCTACATAAAAACATTTATCAGAAAAGCATATTTGAAAATACTGAGATATTTTCCAGAGTTAAGAGGAAAAGGCACAAGTAGGGACATTTTTTTTCAATTTGATACCTATATATATGCTCACGTACCACTGAACCCCAGATCGGTCTGACTCCAGAAGCTCAGTTAAATATGGGACACCTAATTAATAACTTATGGTCTTAATATCACATCTCAGACCCAACCCTCGTGAACATTGTCATTCCTATAAGAAATTCTTTAGTTTAGTTATTTTCCGCAAGAACTGAGCATTGTTGGAGTTGAGGAAAAATGTCTCTAAGTTGAAGAAATATTCTTTATCTCCTTTAAAAGTCTGGAAGTACTGGAAAAGAGACAAACATTTTCATTTTCTTTTGCAAACTTGGTAAACTCAATGCCAGCAAGCTATTGGTCAAATAAGACTCCAGACCTTTCAGTTCATCAGAAAATGTCATTTGAGTCTTTTAGCAAGTTTGACCTCTACAAACTTGAATATAAGTCAAGGTAATTCTTTTGGCCAACTTTTAGAACTCCATACATACACAGACTTATTCTGACAACATACATGCAATATGTACAGGATTAACAATCCTTTGATAGTCAGCTCGTAGTATGCTAAATTATAATTTTAAAGTTCTTCGCTTGATTTTTTCTTTGAAACAAAACTTTTGTGGCTGATTTTTCCAATGTTCATAAAGTTGGTTCTCTAATTGTTTAACTGAAATCGCATTTACAACATTAAATGGAAGGCTATTCCATATATCTACATTTCTCTGCGTGAAAGAATGTTTCCTCCCATCCAACCTTGAAAACCCTTCATATATCTTAAAATTACCAGTTAGGAACCATCAGGAAGTTTTCCCAAAAACTAACTGGCCAAATATTTGATAGAAATAAAGTACATTAGATATATTCTCTTTTGTCATATTTTTCCAATCATCCAATCCTGTTTAACCAGACAATCATTGATTCAGAAAGAACAACTAAAGATGGTTCTTATCTTGCTTTGTGTATCAGCACTGATAAATAACCTAATGTTAACATTATCAGCTAGTTTTCAAAATGCATATATTGAAGAAATAAGATCTAAAATGGTGAAATGATTTTTTTATATAAATCTACAACAGATATATAAATGGCAACCTTTCTTTCGTGAAAGTTCAAAAGGGTGTCAATGTTGACAATGAGTGAGGGTAAAAATAAAATCAACCTGAAGGAAAAAATAACTACACTGTCTACAGACCTTGGCCCCATCAATGACAGTCTACTCCAGTTGATCAGCACAAATTTATATACTTTCAAATGAATATTTGCTTGTCTTCAACAAACCATAAAGGTGCAGGTTACTATCTTATGTAAAGTTTTTGCAAGCTCCTGAATTTTATACATATTCATGTAGTTTTGATCTCCATAACCTGATCAATCTAGTGAAAATTTGATCCTATCATATATATATGCACACAAATATCTTATGAAACATCCGGATCAATTATACAAATGTAAGTAACCACAACAGTATTTTTGGTCACCCATTTGTATACATGTAGATGTATTCTCTACACTGAATTGTTTGAGAATAAAAATTGTCATTGTCATTGAAGTGTCTGTATAGCCACATGTTTGACATGCAGCATAACAGAAAAATCCAATAACTTTAATAGAATATTCCATTTAAAGTATTATATATTATGTAACGAATATTCAATGATTCAATGAAAAAAACCCACACACCCACTGTCCAGTGTGTTATGTATATAAGCACTTACAATACACATTTGAAAACCAAACTTTACTTTAGTTTATCTCTTGTATGTTGTATTCATTAATAACCTGGCTATAAGTACTGTTACCAATGACTGAACAAAACACTTTTTAATTCTATAGTCACATTGTAAGCCACGTGTACCAACACTGCAAACGAAAACTCAGACATAACCTACAAAATGCATCAGTTTTCAATAATGGTTTACGGAAAATAACTAATTTTATGGTTCCAATGAACTTAACTTAATTGTTGATGTTTATTAGTTTAATTGTTGATGTTTATTAGTTTAAGCCAAACAAAAATTTATTTGTTTTTTAGCCTTGTTATCGTTAATGAGTATTGACCCTATGATCATTTGTGCTTTGCTAAGGAGCCAACAGGCTTTTTACCAATTTTGAATTAACACTGTGAAAAATTAGCTTTCTAAGTGTATCTAATTGATATTGTGCTAAAAATACCTGAATCTGAACTATATATTGTTTTTATTATATATAACCATTTGAATCCATTGCAAACAATAAAACTGGGCAAGATATAATTTTATGGTAGATTTTGGTTAGCAAAGTAATACGATTAAAAAGATTTGGTATTCTTTCCATCATATAATAATGTTAATATATTAGAATCAGTTTCAGCAAGAATACCACATGATAACTTAAATCATATGGCAAAAAAGCCAATTTTGGTGTTATATTTAGTATAGTTTGTCAAGTTACAGGTGAAACTTAAATGTAAATTGTGTTAGACTCCATTCTCTTCAGCTTTTGGGGACAATGTTTGAATTTTTTTTTTCATGCTGATGATAACTTAGGTTTGTCATGAAATTCCAATTTTTATGAAGTAAGATGAAACTTTTTCACTAGCTTATGTTAAAGAATTATTGAAAAACTGTTTCCTGGAGGGGACCAGAGGACTGATTTTGTTGACATCATTTGGCGTAAGTGGTGGTGAAGCTATATTTTGTTAGATATAGGATACTGATACAGAAGCATAGTCAACTTTTAACTCAGACATTAATGATTTTCAGAGGGACAGGATTTAGTCTTATTTTGCATTAAAAATTGGCACAAAAATGACTAAAAAGAACACTGCATTAGATTTTGTTATGTGATAATCTTCAATAGCAACTCTTGGATTATCTGCGGAAAACAATAATGGAATGGTAACATTAATGTACATTGAAGCTTATAAATGTTACATACATGTACATATACATATGTATAATGCCAGACTAAGAAAAAGATGTTTCAGTTCAATCTTTCTAATGAAGAATCTTCTTGTGCTTTTAAAATCAAAATTCAGCTAGAAATAAATATATCATTACCATTCTGTCAACCTCAACCTCTTAGAAACACATCTTCAGGAACACTTTTTTTTTAGTCTGGCCTTACAAGGATGAAACGTCACAATATTGGCCATGCAATCCAGCCACCTACTAGCCTACCTAGTAAACAAATAAAATACTGTAAATATGTACTACTACATATTTACAGTACAATGTGTAGAGTTGTGCTATGATTAATGGTACTTACTCCTGACATTGTTTGTCAATACTTTGCTATCCATGGGAGAGTCCTCACTTTGGAAAAAGAATTTTCATTTCTGGTAATTACATGTTTATACAGTACAAGCAAAATCACCCATTTTGATAGGAAGAATTATCATTGGAACCATGTAAATCTGGACAATAATAATCCATCAGAGGTGTACAATTTCATTAGCCCAATGTCTTGGGCTAGAATATTTTATGCAGGAGTGTACAATCTTATCAGAGTACTAGCCTGCAAAACGATTTTGAAAAATTAAGCTTACCTAACATATATTTTCACTAGCTAGACCCAACATAAAATCTTCGGCCTCAGTGGGCATTGGGCAAGTGAATTGTACACCCCTGTTATGTTGGGACTAATGAATTTTCAATACAGTGTATTGACTAGGAAAACCGAATACTTGTTGGCTAGATTTTGAACAAAAACTGTTTGCAGGCTAGCAAATACTCTAACAATGAAATTGTACACCCCTGTCAAATATTCATAAAGAGATTTCTGGACACTTGTGATTTGGCTCAGATAATCCATCAAATTTGTTTTTTGGAACTTAACATCCAGACTTTTATCTTATATCTATTAAACTTGCTTTCCAGGCACTTACATGTATACACTGGTTCCATAATTTGAATACTAAATATTGAAATTCAGGATATAGTTAAAGAGTTTTTTTGCCTTGGGAAAAATAGCAAGATTTTCCAGGAAATTGGATTTGAGAAACCAAATTGTCCAGTTTTGATAAACACACATGGTTCTAATGTAAAACATTTCAAAATATACTCAGTTCTGGTTCATACCTATTTGCGTTAAAATAACTAGCAAGTATTCATGATGAAACACTCACAAAAACTATTATAAAAAGGTGATATACTGTAAATCACTAACTTGCATGGTGTTTATAATTTTACTTATTTTGTGGGTAATCTTTTTCAACAAATTTATGGGTCAATGACATAATTACAAGTTTGATATAAAGAAATTCTTTGTGTGAGTGGGTACTTGCAATCCACAAATTCATGTACCCACGAAATAGTTTTTTGTAGCGAAACCATATAATTTGGGCCCCACAAAAATATCTTATTTCACAGTATGTGCTATTTGCAACCAAAAGACTCAATTATAAGGTATATAAAAGAAACAAATTTTGATGAATAAGGTTTAAAAAATGAAAAGATATATATAAAAGATTAACAAAAACAAATTATAAATCATGATAATGGGCAACCAACAAAGGACAGCTATTATTTTTTTATCATGGATCCATGATTTCTGTAAATATAGTACCAAGCTTTTTGATGGGATATTTAGGTGGAAGCTCATTCTACGGTTAATATTTAATTCAAGAAATCTGTATAAAATGAAATGTGCAGATTAAGCATATTTTGTGTGAGAGGGTGACACTTTCCATAAAAATTATCTTTTCCCGATCCATCAGGTTGCCAAGGCCATTGAACATTATATCTAAATCTAAATTTAATCACAATGAAAAGACAAGCTTAGACTAAACGTGAACCACATTCTACGAAGGCTATGAAATCATAATACTTTTATAGTAAATAATGTATGTATACATGCTTCCACCTGACACTTTGAAAAGGCTCGCACCAGCTTGAACTTTTCCCATCCACAGGTATGATCTGCCTCAAATGAAATGGGAGGAGGAGGGGTTTTGGTTTTACTATACATTGCATTCGCACATAGATCTACCAGGTAGAACCTTATTTTTGTTGAATAGGAAAGGCCTCAGCTAATTGTTCTTGAAGAACATGTACATGTACATATTTTTCTGCAGGTTCAATATATATTTGAAATTATCAAAACACATCAACTTGAAAGTGTGGTCGATTTCAAGACCCCAGAATTCAATATTTTTACAAATCTCAATACAGAATTTTGAACTGCAAAGGTAGTGTAAATTAACCTTTTTACTATGATAGGGGTCAATTTACTCAAAGACCAGATAAAGGTCAAAGTACTGTATGTTTACAGTGCAATTTCAAGATGTGTCCCTGATGCAGGTTTGGTGCTATTAAAAGCAATGTCATGGAATTGAAGATATTCTCCAAATCTTTCCAATGAAAAGGTCAAAATATGACCGCTGTAAATGCCATAAATTTGTCTGAACTTGAATCAAACAGCACATAACTCAAGTCCCACTTTACATATGATTTGACATGTGTTGAAACTATACCTGTGTAGTCCAAAACCAGGCCCTTTTGCACTACCTTAAGGTTTCAATGTAGTTTAGTTGACAAGGTAGCTCAATTGGTTAGACTGACAGTATAATGAACAAAGGTTCAGGGTTTGAATCCTGGTCTGGCCTAGTTGCATTTTTACTCTTAAAACACTTTACTGTTGTTTCATACAGACAAGAATAGAGCTCTTCTATTGCAGTTACAATCTATGACAGTGGTACAGGAATCCTTAAACTGCATGATCTGAAAACTCTAGCCAAAAGAATTCTTGAAAAAATAGCTACGGTTTATTTTATGCTTTTATTATACATCTATATAGGTATTGTAAGCCAACTCTAACCTTTTGGTTCAAACAGAAATTAAGCTTACGAAATTTGATTGTATTGGCATATGATATTGATAATCTTTAAGTTGCTGGAAATGCTGAAGGCAAGGTATAACTTTAAAAAAACCACATTGTGATATATGCTTAGGCCTATCAATTTTCTCTGCGCAAAACAGATCATCCCTTTAAATGACCTCTACATAATTGATGCATCAAATTTAGGTTGAATTTACAAGTAATTTCCAAGAGTCTGATTTAGAAACATGACTTGACAACTTTATAAAAAATAATTTATTTCAGCTCAGATTCAGGAACAGGAATTACGTGTAAATGTTACTTGCTGCGTTGGCCATATATTTTCAAACAACTTTTCAAAGAAACTTGCTTAATTTATGATGAAATAATAGATGTCAAGATTACACAGCAAATTTATAGGTGCACGGCCACTAGGTGTAATTTAACTGATTGTAGTAACCAAAATGAAAAGTCCATAAATCAGAAGTGTCTACATACAATTACAGTAAAGTCAATAAATCTACAATTCTAGCTGTCACGCTCCGGAATAACATTGGAATTGACATAGACAAATATATGTATGCAAACAGCATGCCAAAAACAACAAAAAATTACACATGTACATGTTTATCAATTGACAGAGATGACTGTACTTAACTACATACAAAGTACATGTTTACCATACAGGAAGGGAAATAGCAAAAGATTTTTGAAAATTTGATTTTCCCATCTTGCAGTGTAACAAAAAAAGCTTGCCTCTTGCTGTGTAAGTACTCTGAATAAAAAGCACTCTTCCACATTTATCTTATGAATGGGTCATTATCATTGGAAATAACAATTGAAATTATTATTGCCTAAAAATGCCAACTGCAAATGACAGCTAGGTCATCACTACAATTGTTAACTTCAGAATTTAACGTCTTGTACTATAATGATAACTTTATGACAGAATAAAAAGAACAAGTGATTTGAGATTCCAATTATAATATATGGCTTTGCAAGTACCTTCTAACCTCAAGAACCTAACTTCAGCAAATACCTATGCATACTCAGTTATTGATAATCAACCAATAGCATAGCTGTGTCATTGTCAGATGCTGCTAATAAAGAACCTCATTTTGAACAATCGTAATGCAGCAGTTTTGTGACAATTGTATGCAATCAACTTTTATATAACATTGAGCTATAGTATAAAAACAATATTCAGTCTTTGGGTACAGTATAGTTTTAATATTTACCCGGGTAACTTCTTTTTAAATCTATGTTGAAAATAACAAAAAAATCCTTTTGAAGCGGAAATATCATTAAGGCAGTCATATCGATAGATATAAACAGTGTTGTTAAATACTCTCGGTTTCAAGCCCCGTCTATTTGAAGGTCAAATTAAACTGTTTTAAATGGAACGTAATCTGTACCTTCCGATAATTAAATCAAACAGACTAGAAGGGGTGATAATATCATTCTCGAAAAAAATACTCACCTGATAAAAGGTTAAAACCAACACTTTGATTTTAGAGCCGTTGAAAGTTTACATTTTAAATCTCCAATGTTTCTGAAATAACAACTGTCGTCTGCTAAATATGGTCGCTTTGTAATGTCAACAGTTACACCATGTCATTACCATTACTAGGGGCTAATAATACACAGAACAACCTGTCACTTGTGTATGAACACTTGGATCTACCAAATCTCTTTAGAATCCCAGTAAATCCGCCCTAATGCAAACATATCTCGAGTTAATCAAACAGCGTGTGCGAACACTCAGAACTGTTCATACTGAAAACTCCTAAATCAAAGCACGACACAACGTTCCGACAACATATCTTACATTTGATTTCGGTTGTGTCTAAAACATCAAGGCCTTTCGTGTCGCTGTCTCATCTTCATTCACACAAACAATATCTCGTCTAAACATGATTATAGACAGCAGAGATCATGCTAATCCCAGACCGACTTGCCAGAACGCATGTATCTACTGACAACAAATAGCATTCCATCGATTGTACTTACATCCGGTTAATGAATGATTGAGGTTAGGTCAACAAAATTAAATGTTCTCGGAGTCAGTACCTTACTTATAATCAATAAAAACATTTAAACAAATATGTGAATATGTTAATGTTCAGGTGGTATTAAAATAAATTATCAATAATGCAGTAACAAACACGTAATTAAATAGCAATTAATGTTCATTAAATGGAACAGCCTTCGAAAATATAGATTACGTAGTCACGTGATACACTATTGGGCCGCCTACATCATGCATAAACATAAGGAGATACGGCATAGAAATAAATTTAAAAAAATCAGAAATAATGAGATATTTAACAACATTTTTTTGTTAAGTAAAACTTTACAGAAAATTATTGTTAAATATCTCATTATTTCTGGGGGTGGGGGTGTATTATCATTAAAGATTAATCTGTTGTATACACTAAATATCTGCTGTAAAATATCTAACCGAGAATGAATCTTCCTTTGAAATTAATTCATGAAATAAAGGGGACTTAACTCCTGATTTGATTTTTATTATATGCATCAGAAGTGGAAATTTTCATGTTGATCTACATTTGTACATTATAATGTATTAATATATATTTTAACACCAATATATTGATACTAAGGTCATGGAAATTGAAAGTCATTCTAGTTTGTTTTTATTATTGCAGCAGTTTTCCTTGTTTCATCTGTGATATGACTCAAAATCCAGGTCAGAGTTATTCAGATTACCCTTTCTTTCCTGCATCTTAATTTTTCTGCCATTTTACAGGCAACTTCCATGTTTCTTACATGTTTTCTGTTATTGTCTCCACCGTTAAGAATATGATTAATTTACTAGGAAAGCATAATTGACAAGTTTAATATTCTACCACATTTTATTCTTCTGTTGAAGTGGCACGCCTGTGTCATGTAAAATGACAGAAAAGTCTGTTTTCTATTTACATTTATTATCATAAATAACAAATTGCCATTATCAACCAACTTAATACCAGACATTTTACAAAAGCATTTTAACATCACAGACAGCAACATAAAAATGTTAACTATTTAATTTTCAAAACATTTTAATTAATTTGAATTATAAACAGAAAAAAAATCATATTTTGCCATTTTTTATAAACAGCTTGACACAGACATGAATAGAGGACAATAATGCCAGAGTTACCACCCTTTAATGAAGTTCGACACAGACATGAGTATAGGACAATAACACCATAGTTACCTCCCTTCTAGTTTGATAAAACTTATAACATACACTGCTAACAGCAATTGAATTAACAAGTGTTTCTATGTTAATACATCACCAAACCCTACAAACACTGCCTATATAATCATTAATGCTAGGTAAAACCACCTAATTTAACATCATGCCAATTAAGTCACTGCTAATAGTTTGTACTGCTGAAGCTTATAAAATCTCTTTTCTTATAAATGCTACCAAATCATACCTTTGTGATCCGACACCTCGTATACATGTATTGTATCACAAAGAGTATCAGATTTATACAGTTTTTTTTTGTATCCCAAATAGTGTCAGATTTATACAGATTTTCTTGTATCCCAAAGAATGTCAGATTTATACAGGTTTTCTGTACTAGATAAATTAATAAAATGGAGATATTTTCCATTGAAGATGTATTTCAACTTTCTTGTAAATAAAATTTATTGGCAAAGTATAAAAAAGGCATTTTAGAAAATATAAATGCATGTAATACCGTACAATATTAATTATTGTTCAAGAACTATGTTTCTTATTTCTTTTAACATTAGCAAACTGTACATTTTGGTTTGAATTTTAGTTAAAATCTGTAGTAAATACATGTACCTCCATCTTCACTCTCCTTTAGAAATGTTAAGAATGTTTGGGACAATAAAAAAAATCATTTAAGGGATGAAAATGAAATTACAACACACAATTTAAATGATCTTACAGAAATTATCATTTTAACAAGTTTCAAAATAGTTAACACCCTGGAAATCAATTCACTTGTTTTTTACACAGACATGTTGAATATCAAGATAAATCTCCATGATTTGGAATACATTCACATCAAGTATGTATTTCAGAGCAGGCATGAACACTAAAACTAAGGTCAAATATTGAACCAGATATTTCATTAAATAATTTCAGTGGAAATTTAAAATGATTTAATTTCTGTTTCGCTAACTTGGATTAATTAGCATTGAAATCTTCAAACTTATAAGAAATGTGACAGAAACATCTCAGAATTCTTTATCAACATATTCCAAAAGCTGCCAAAAAACAAAACACAGGAGTCTGAAGAGTCTAATTAATTAGATAAACAATTTTCAAGAATATAATTTTACATCATTATTGTCATAACTACCAGATCTCAATAAGGATTTTACCACACTTGCATGGCACTACTGATATCACAATTAAAACATGGAACTAACCAATGAAACAGGATGTTACATATAACAAATGATTTTACACATAAATTCACTGTATAGCACAGGAATAAAATTACTTGTGTACCGAGTAAATTTAAAAATTCAGAGATATATATTAAATATATGCGTCAATGATACTAAACAACACAATATCACACACTTATACAAGAGATCCCAGAGGGATCTTAGTGCCCACCTTTGTACCATCTTCATTAGTTCTTTGTCAGTTCGATCTTTTCTCTTCTTTCCTCTAATCTGTTTGATCGAGTCATATTAACAGTAAATGCACCTTGAGGTAACTTTTGATCTAAATTTAATACTGATGTGTATGAAAGCCAACCTTCAAAGTGAGTTTGTCATTTCACATATTTACTAGTACAGTACTTAATGTGAAAGAAATAGAATCGATCATTGCAATATGAGAAAGATCTGTTTAGTTCTTCTTTTAATCCATTTTGTTTTTATGATCAGTCTCAAAATATAACATACACAACGAGGGATCAAGGGGAACCTACAT
>NW_018407102.1:282250-327282 GCF_002113885.1 Mizuhopecten yessoensis
GTACTTCTTGAGAAATAGCGATAACAAACTTTCACTATCAAAATCCAAGATGGCTGCCTGTCGGCCATGTTTTTTATCAGATCAGTCACAAAAGTCGGCCTGCACAGTTAAGGACCAAGGGGAACCTAAATATAAAATTTGAGAAAGATCCCTATAGTACTTCTTGAGAAATAGCGATAACAAACTTTCACTATCAAAATCCAAGATGGCTGCCTGTCGGCCATGTTTTTTTATCCGATCAGTCTCAAAAGTTGCCCTGCACAGCTAAGGACCAAGGGGAACCTGCATATAAAATTTGAGAAAGATTCCTCTGGTACTTCTTGAGAAATACCGATAACAAGAATTGTTTATGGACGGACGGCGGACCACGGACGGCGGACCACGGAGGCAGGGTGATTTGAATAGCCCACCATCAGATGATGGTGGGCTAAAAAGCCAGAAAGCTTTCTATAGTAGACAAATCAAGTCTTGCTTGTGGAATGAAAAGCTCCAAGTTGCTCTCAAGTATTGTTCGCTACTCTGATTTTTTACAATTAATGGGGATTTAAGACAATCACCCATATTTTATATGCTGAAACCAATGTTACTGAAATTTCAAATTTCAATTTTTCAAACTCACAACCATTTTTGATGATCTGCTTATCAAATATTGCGATTGTTTAATACAAAAACAAGTTATGGTGGAAATACAGCCATAGATTTACTTTTTCATTAATCATCAAATATGTGAATAGTGAAAGATTAGAGACGCACGTTAAATCAACTATTTTAACTAAGCACAGAACATGTTTAATGTCAATCAAAGACTACAAAACAAATATAAATCAAAAATGACAAATAACTTGGCAACATAAACAACAATACATAAACATATATTTCTTCTACATTAAAATACCACAAATATTCAAGGATACAATTTTAATTTCTTAACCATAGTTCCAAGGTAAGAACCATCAATGTTATATTTTCAACGAACTCAATTTCTTTATTCTGAAAAAAAATGTCAAAACTGATAATTGAACCCATGAGGTACTTTTTAATCAAACCAATGGTGGTTCTTAACTTCGAAACAGTTATTCTATTTCACTGATATGGTGTTTTTTTTATCATCATTGAAAATACATGTCCATGCTAATAATTAGCAGGTTACCTGTATTATGCATTTTCCAGTGATGTGCCTGTATGTTAGAAATGTTGTAAATCAGAAATGAGAAAAAAAAAGTTTAAACTATGACATAAAAAAAAGACAGCTTTCTGATCAATTTAGAGTACAATCAGTATAATATCAGAATACCAGGTATTAAGAAAATCAAACTCGCATTCTGTTGATTTTTTTTTGAAAATCAAGGATAGGTAGCCATGATTTTATTTCTATATACCAACACATCTGTATAATACATACTGTATGTGTATTTAAAACATTATTCTTATACAGTTATGTGTACTTAAATCATATAATAACAAGAGTACCACAGGGCGGAACAATATACCCCCGTCGAATGCCATATAGTGTTATATACTTTCTTACATTGAAATAAGATCTGCATCATTCTAAGGGTGGTTAGCTGACATGCTATAAAAGAAGAAAATCTCTGGACAAAAAATCAAATACTGAAATGAACAAAGGGCAAGAACTTTTGGAAAAATTGTTGAATCAAAATTCTTTTAAGGGAGACACAACTCCATATCATTATTATAATGTATACTGAGTTTGAAAGAGATCTGTTGAAAAATGTAGGAGGAGATTGCTGGACAAAAATCAAATACTGAAATATAAACAAAGGGCAATAACTTTTGCAAAAATTGTTGAATCAAATTCTTTTCAAGGAAACGCAACAACATATCATGATTATTTAGCCTACTAAGTTTCAAAGAAATCTGTCAAAAAATGTAGGAGATCTCCAGACAAAAAATCAAATACTTAAATGAACAAAGGGCAAGAACTTTTGGAAAAATTGTTGAATCAAAATTCTTTTAAGAGAGACACAACTTCATATCATGATTATAATGTATACCAAGTTTCACAGATCGGTCGAAAAATGTAGGAGGAGATTGCCAGACAAACAAAAGTTTATGCCGGACAGACAGACGGACAACCCCATACCATAATACTTCCGTCAAATTTGTCGGGCGTATAAAAATGAATTAGAGATGAGGAAACCAAAGATATTCTTGCACTTATTAGAATTTGTCATTGATATCGCCTGTGATAATTTTTGTTAACAATTATGGAAATGACCTTGTAAAGATCATCAATGATTTTGCACTATACCCAGTATCTAATAATACCACTACCAATGACTTATATATAATATAATCTTAAATATGTCTTTTAGACATTTCATTCTTTTACTAAGACAAAGCATTTATATGTAAATATATTTAAGACAATATAATGTAATACTCAATACTCTGAATTTCTCTCAAGCACATCTCACAATCACAAATTCTTGATAAATGTGAAAAAAGATTAAAGAGTATTAAAGAAATTAGAGCAATTCGGCATATCACTGTCAATGGTGAATCAAGTAGCCTCCCTTGAGTACATCTTTATTTTTTATCGTGCACTTTCTCTCCATTACTTAAACAAAAAGTTCCTCCAAGCCGGGTCCTCCATGCATCCTTAAGTCCATTAAAATTTGGTTCCATTTTTACATTAAATCTTTGAAACAATCAATATACAGAAGATCGAGTCTTGATGGTTTTCGACAGATAATCCAGCCACCTTTGTTTCCAGTAAAAGTGGCTGGATTATATCAGATGACTGCATTAATGGGACAATTTAGTGGAGAAAATACATTCTGTTGCCTTAAGAACTGGCTGAAGTTGCAATCACTCTTAAAAAGGAATTGCTTCAATTCAATCAGGGAAATTAGAACTTATGATGCTTTTAAAGAAAAATTGTGATACATTATATTATCACTTTAATAGCAAAAGCTCCTATCCATGATTAATTCAAAATATCCACTAGATTTGAACATCACTGACACTCACGTTAAGTGTCAGAGGATGAGATTAAAGTAACTGAGGAAGTTAATTTTAAAGTTTCCAAACCTGGTTTTTAGTCTGTCTTTTTTTGCAGGAGTTCAGGATGATTTTTACTTTTTGTTTTAGTGTTTAGTAGGTTCCTGTTCTTGCCTTTTTCATGTTGACACAGGGTTCAAACTATGTCCTTATGTGCAGACACTACAGGGTTTTTTTTCTTTTTTTTTCTAATTGACACAAACATATCACAGACTATTGATTTTGCAAACATAATCAACTTATAATTCCTATGAAGCACCTTTATGATGCTATATAATATATATATACTCAAATGAAGTCATCTACTAATAACATCTCATGGTTAAAAAAAGCAGTAGATACACACTGCACTGTTGCAACCAAAGCAGACAATTATCAATAACATACAGCACAGAACATGTGTGGTACACAGAATATGTGTGGTACACAGGACATGTGTGATATGTGGTACACAGGACATGTGTGATGTGTGGTACCATGTGTGGTACACAGGACATGTGTGGTACACAGGACATGTGTGATGTGTGGTACCATGTGTGGTACACAGGACATGTGTGATGTGTGGTACACAGAACATGTGTGGTACACAGAACATTTGTGATATGTGGTACACAGGACTTGGTTTGTCTGAAATGACAACTTGTAAGTTGCCAAATGTTACACAACGTCGTATCATTGATACAATAACATTGCTTAGTCATAATCTTACATGTATTACTTGATTGTCCAGTACACCGGGGTACTTCTGTAAATATATGTAGCCAATGGCTGATATCATACTTTACTCAGTATTATTAATAATCGAAAGTATTCACTATTACCCAATTGATTCATAATCACCAAGCAATATGTTAAATCTCTTCTGTCCACTGTTTACATTTCAAAACCATGTCATTATGTGATTGTCCACAAGTAAGTTATCTAAACGTTCTATGTTACTCTACTCCATACTTGTACTTGCGTGAGAATTCATCTCTTACTTTGTTTTCAACTAACATTGATAACTTAGGATTCAGAATAACCATGGCATACATTCTTGTGTACTCAAACATGTGTCATCATTCCTGAATACCTCAAGCATGTCTTATCCATTCTTGTGTACCTCAAACCTGGTCATAAATTCTTGGGTACCTCAAGCATGTCTAATCCATTCTTGTGTACCTCAAACATGTGTCATCAATTCTTGGGTACCTCAAACATGTGTCATTAATTTTTGTGTACCTCAAACATGAGTCATCAATTTATAAATTAAGTCTGAATAAGCATAAGTGAAAAGCATTTCAGGAAACTCTTGAAACATATTTGCTTCAGAAATATCTGTGTACACCAGTCGCCTATAGTAGATAGCTGGAAAGTCACCTTTTGGGTAGCTGTACCAGCAAGGTCTAATGCATCTGGCCCCAATTTCATGAACGTTCCTTAAGGTAAGGAGCTCCTTAACTTATGGAACGTTCATGAAACCTGGGCCTGAGAGGAAAGGGTCTCATTGGATCAATGGAAGCATTTTAACCCAATTTTATCATGGTCTGTTTGGTGTGAAAGAACGAGTCAATAAAATCCATTACTGAGGGGAGCCCAATTTTCTGGCAAAGTACTTCCTAGATTGCTATTACTGTATAGTGCACACTTTTTTAGGTAAATATTGTCATGTCAAAAAGGGGGTGCGCATACAGCTCAGTTGACTGGAATGATCAGTGTGATCAATACGCTCTGCTGTCTTCTACATATACTCAAACATAGACCTGATCATACACACTGCTGATACTCCTGTTTGAGATTTGATGCCACATCTGAAGTTTCAATGAAGGATAGGTCTGTCTTATTGGTCTTTTTCTCATAGAGTAAGTATTGGTGTTGATGATTTTGTAATAAATGCATTGATGTAGCCACACCATCATCATATTCACAAAGCATTGGTCAACTGCTATTAGCAAATGTCTTACTATGACGGATACGCAAGCATAATGACACTTTTATCTTACCAACAAAGGACAAAACGCTAAAACAGTTTGTTTAACGATGCCAATGAAACTGCATCATCAGCATAATCACACACAGAACTGGTCAATTTCTAAATAGTGGTCTACGACAATTTCACAAATACGACAACCTTCCTTAGTTATCGTATTCAACATTTGACAGGTTGAGTGCTATAACATTGGTCTATCTATTACAGATACACCGGCGTAACTACGCCCAGTCATCATGTTGGATGTTAACAGCGTCCAGGTGTTTATCTTAGGGTCGTAACACTCCACTGATCCTAGATTTGAAGTTCCATCGTCACCGCCAACAACAAAGAGATATCCTCCGTTGGCCACCACACCTGCAGAGAAACATTTATACATAAATTCATATTTTTAGTTGTTGTGACTTGCTCAAAATTAGTTTTGTATTAGAGAGCATTTTATAACAAATGGTTTTGCATATTTATTTGTTTAATTCAGATGAAACTTTCAAGATGTTTTAATTTTGTTCAAATGACAAGAGGCCCAGAGGGCCTGTATCGCTCACCTGGATATCTAAGCAATCTTGGCAAAATATTCTCCTAACAAGAGGCCCAAGAGGGCCTGTATCGCTCACCTAAATATTTAAGCAGTCATAGCAAAATATTCTCATTAAATATTATATTGCACTAAAAATATTTCCCTCGCAAACTTTGTTGGCTCCATCTGTTGAAACTACCAGCAAAATATTGTTGTAAGATTCTATGCTTTTTTATTCTTCTTCAGAAGTTGCTTGACATATTTTACCCTGTGTAGGTCAATGTCATTTTCCTTCTCAAATTGGTAAGCTCTATTCCAAAATGCTACCAGCAAAATCTTATGAATCCATTCCTTTTAGTTCTTAAGAACAAATCCATTAAAATGTTGTGACCTCTGTGACCTCTAAAGTAGGTTGAGGTCATTTTCATTCGCAAACTTTGGTGAGTTCTTTCACAGGAAGTCACCAGCCAAATATTATAATTTTATGCCTTGTAATTCTTCAGAAGTAGTTTGAACTGTTTGACATATTTGAACGCTGTGACCTTGAAACTAAGTCAATGTCATTTTCATTCGCAAACTTTGTTTGGCTCTTTCCAAAGAAGCCACCTGCCAAATATTAAGATTTTATACTTTTCAGCTCTTCACAAGAAGTTGTTCAAAGCATTAGACATATCTAACTCCTGTGACCTTGAAAGAAGGTCAAGGTCACTTTCATTCGCAAATTTTGTTGGGCTCTTTCCCAGGAAATAACCAGCCAAATATTAAGGTTCTATAACTTCCAGTTCTTCAGAAGAAGTCGTTTGAAGTGTTTGACATATCTGCCTCCTGTGACCTAAAAAGTAGGTCAAGGTCATTTTCATTCTCAAACTTTGTTGGGCTCTTTTCTAGGAAGTTACTAGCCAAATATAAAGATTCCATACCTTTCAGTTCTTCAGAAGAATTAATTTGAAATTTTGACACATTTGACCCCTGTGACCTAGAAAGTAGAACAAGGTAATTTTCATTCTAAAACTTTGTTGGGCTCCATCCCAGGAAGCCATCAGCCAAATGTGAAGATTCTATACCTTTTAGTTCTTCAGAAGAAGTCGTTTGAAGTTTTTAACATATTTGAACCCTGTGACCTTGAAAGTAGGTCAAACTAATTTTCATTCTCAAACTTTGTTAGGCTCTATCCCAGGAAGCCACAAGCCAAATATAAAGATTCTATACCTTTCAGTTCTTCAGAAATAGTCGTTTGAAGTGTTTGACACATTTGACCCCTGTGACCTTGAGAGTAGGTCAAGGTCATTTTCGTTCTCAACCTTTGTAGGGCTCCTACCAACAAAGCTTTCAGCTAAATATCATGCCTCTAGGCCTGTCCGTTCTTCAGAAGAAGTTGTTTAAAGGAAAAGTTGACAGACGAAGACGGACGGACGAAGGACGGACGCTGCACCATGACATAAGCTAATAAGTACCAAGGGAATGGGCCAGACCCTAAGGCCAAACCTTGTAGCATATCTGTATTAGCTTTTTCATGCCCAGCAATTTTATGTATGGTTATGGGATAGGAATCTCAACTGTTTCCAAGCTGTGACTAAGAAACTAGGTCCCTAGGGTTGTGGCCAGACCCCAGGGTCAATTATAATATCATGACTGCATTGGTCTCTTTATGCCCAGCACTTGTATATATAGTTTAAGGGTGGGAATCTCAATTCTTTCAAAGTCATGACCCAGGGGTTCAGTTTGCAAGGGTGGGGAAGACCCTGGGGTCAATTCTAATATCATGACAGCATTTTTCTCTTTATGCCTAACAATTGTATATAGTTTTGGGGTGGGGATCTTAACTGTTTCAAAGTTACAACCCAGGGGTTAAGTCTCCAAGGGTGGGGCAGACCCTGTGGCCATCCTGGAATCTTATAGGTGCATTTATTTTTTATATTCAGCAATTGTATATATTGTTATAGGGTGTTTCCAAACTGAGACCCAGCAACTAGATCCCTAGGGGTGTGGCCAGACCTGAGGGTCAATTCTAATATCATGACTGCATTGGTCTCTTTATGCCCAGCATTTGTATATATATAGTTTTGGGGTGGGGATCTCAACCGTTTCAAAGTTACAACCCAGGGACTATGTCTCCAAGGGTGTAGCCAGACCCCAGGGCCATCCTGGAAGCGTATGTGCATTCTTTTCTTTATACTTACCGGTAGCAATTGTATATATGGTTATAGGATGGGGATCTCAAACATTTCCAAGTAATAAAATATTTTTGGCCCCGACCCTTAGCCCGTGGGGTCAGCCCCACTATTTGTACAATTTTGAATCCCCACCTCCCATGAATGCTTCTGACAAAATATGATTTATATCCAGTGCATAGTTCTACAGAAGTAGTCGTTTATAGCAATATAGCCAAATTGCCCCCTTTTGGCCCCACCCCAAAGCTCCCTGGGGGTCAGCCCTATCATTTGTACAATTTCATATCTTGGTTCTGGTGTAACAGCCACTCAGTTTCTCATCTTGTTAAAATTGAAATGTTATCAAAATATGATTACACATTTACCAACATATTTGTAACCAAAGGGGAATATTCTAATTCTGCAAAAGAGTAGATTTTTTTACCTGCATTTCTCCTACAAAGGTGCATGTCTGCCACCTGTGACCAGGTGCTCGTTTCGGAGTTGAACATCTCAACACTTTTCCTGACAAGCGGTCCATCATGCCCACCTACTGCATACAGCAGGCCGTCTACCACACCCACACCTGGGGGTCAAATGTGTTAAAAGTTAGAAGATCAATCTAAAACTTCAAAATGATGTCAATGCCAATGATTCAAAGGACATACATATTTACAAAAGGTCATATGATTATAATGAAAGTAAAAGTCACATGATGACTATCGGTAAAAATGTCAAGGTCACTTCATTATTTCATCAGGCCAATCACATATGGCGTCACTTTTCATGACATTATTTGTGATTGGCTCGGTCAAAACTTACGACAAGATTGTTTCATGATCCTCGAGCCTTGACACTTAGTGCAGCCGAACCTGCTTTAGATATCACCTCTATCAAGAAACCACCTCTGTTATGAGACCACTTTAAAAACTCCATTGCAGCTATTTTCCTGCTAACTTAACCTGCATTAAGTCACCAACAGCAATAAGAGACCACTTAATATACTTCTTAACTTAGTCTGTGAATACTGATTTTTCCATCTCAAAGATTAGAATCTCCGTGAGTAAGTGACTCATTTTACATGAAAAATGCTCAATGTTTGGTTGAAGCAATCAGTATTTAACTCAGTCACCCCTGAAGACACATATGAACTCTTCCAATTCAAAGGTTGGAATATTTCATTATGAAATTTCAGGGGTGAATGTTTTAGGGGGGAAAAAAGCTTAGTAATGCTTTGAGCTTGTGTCTGTAATGGTTATTGGTACCTGCTCCACTCCGATGACACGACATCTCCACAACCGATGTCCAGGTATCCAGCTGAGGATTATAACACTCCACAGACGAGAGACACTGTCGAGACGCCCCGTCATATCCTCCGACAGCAAACAGATGTCCTGAAATAACATGAAAATTTCATAGGGCAGTTGAGCATTGGCAAAACCCCTGCATTGAACATCTTGCACACAAGTGCATTGAACATCTAGATCTGGAAGAAAGTGTATTGAACAGTTAGAATAAAACTGACTGAACATGTTTAATACAGTAATTTGCATATCTGTCTCAAAATGAAATCTAACATCAGGTATAAAAGCAAATTGAACACTTGGAATGATGTGAAATTAACATCTGGCACAAGAGGCAAGTTCTGTTCTGTTGGATTACCTGAATGGGTCGAATGATAAAATATTTAATTATTTGTGTGTAACTATGAATTGATATTCTTTTGTCATAACATAGATGTAACACAGTAAAACCAGCTTCACTTAACCAGTAACAGACCAGAGAATATTTTCCCATTTATCTGGATGTTCAAGTCTTGTAAGGAAACAGTATAGTTTAAGTATGTTATTTTTTTCACCTAATTATCTGTTCAAGTGAATAGTGGCTTTTGATTTCTTAATTAACTGATCCTTCTATATATACAACATTTCCAATTAAGATTACACCCAGACAAGGAAAAGTATTGCAAGTACATTAAAATCTGGCAACTGCTGGAGATAGAATATGAAATATGCCCTGGATAAATTGATGCAAGGAAATAAAAGGGCTGTAAACTTTGTCATGTGGGCATGGGACCTGGGCCCGTATTCATGAAACCGTTCTCATGCTCAAGCATGGATTCTGTGCTCAAGCCACTTTTCTTGTAACCCACCTAAATTATGTCAACCATCAAAAAGACAAATTTAAATATTGAAAACAGTATTTGGCTTCTAGTTTCTTCAATTTATGTCTAAAACTTTAACAAAAAAATATTTTTTAAATAATTTATAACTGGAACAAGAAATTAGACTTGAGCACAAAATCCATACTTGAGCATGAGAACGGCTTCATGAATACGGGCCCTGGTTTCAAAATGCCACACTCCACCACCAAAAGAGGTATAAATCTGGCAATCACAGGTGACAGAGTATATGCCAAAGACAAAGTAATGTACAGACTGCCGTATAGACGGAGTGGGGGACAAATAAACTGCCATGTGATCAAATAAGGCTGTGCGTTATAATTGTGAGTACTCACCTCCCAGTACTCCTACTCCTACACTGCTACGCCTGGTACTCATGTTGGCTATCGTCCGCCATTCTTCTGTCCGCACGTCAAAGCATTCAGCAGTGTCCAGTCCTTGAAATCATTCAGAAAATTAATTCAACAAAATAAAATAAACCATTCCCTTCTACATGTTGTCTAAATATTAGTGCAAAAGTATAACCTGTAATGCATTACCAACTTTACATTAAATAAATATGATTAATCTCATGATTTCACATTCTACCCTTCAAACCTATCTAAAACCCATCTATTATTTCTATCCAAAGAAGACGGTACAGACTGGCCAAACACACCTGTACACTCAGGTCACCATAGATCTAAACCTTAAGAATGTTAAGAAGTTGTGAGAAGACATATTTTGACCCATGTTACAAACATGAACATCCTTCCATCCTTCCATCCATGACAAGCATTGAAATCCAGTGTTTCAAGATAGGGATATAAGAAACTTGAAATTTTAACCAATTTAACCCTTGTGGGCCCCACCGCTCAGGCCCTTAAGATGGGTCAAATTCTTAATTTTCATACAATCAAACTACCATCCTATGGTAATACACTCCAATGTGAATTATTTTCGAATAAAAACAAACAAAAAAGTCTTATTTCCATACATAAACTACACCTATAGAAACTTTTGATACCCCCCTCCCGAGGAGGAATGGTCGACATTAGGTAACATTTGACTTTGTCTCTGCTGACTTAAAAATGAAATACATGAATTATTTTCATTCACAAGTGCGGTGCTTTAAGAGCAACTACAGATAGCAAATGAGTATTTCTGTTTGTTAAGACAATTAAAATAGTTGCTACTTCGAGTCCTTTGCTGTATGTCCTGGTTTTCCACATTACCTGATGATCCATCAAACCCTCCGACAGCGTAGATGACACTGTTTAGGACAGCAACTCCCAGTGTACTACGCCGTGCCTCCATACTAGGACAGGAAGTCCAGACATCCTTCATCGGGTCGTACATGTCCACTGTCCGTACTCTCAGTGACCCGTTAAATCCGCCCACTGCATACACCTTCCCGCTAACAACTGCCACACCTACAGATAGCAGGGAGAATCAGCCATACAGAAAATCAGTTTTGTTGGTTTAGTTGTTACAAAGGACACTGTGTATTTACAACCAAGAGTTGATATTTAGTTATTGTAAAATCTTGGTATGTAGCTATAATACCGCTGTACTTATCCTAAAATAAGGCCGGGTGGCCGACACATACCCGTAGTACTAGTTTCAAAGTGGGAAGGATGACTTAATGGACAATGAAACAGCAATTTGTAGCATTTCTTTAAAACTATTGCCAGATAAATATTGTAATGGTGTATTCAATTTCATGTCAATTGATTTATGAAATTCATTGTTATGAAACAAATTCTTGGCGAAGTTTACATATTAAAGATGCAAAATTGGAGAGAATACTAGAAGTGGTGTACCTCTAAACTCCATTAACCTAACATGTGGCTGGATTACTGGGGTAATATTTTATAGATTAAGGTTAATCTATCCTATAAAATACTGGCTATACACTGTAGAGTTATTTCATTTTGTGGGGCTAATATTTCATGGTTATCCTGATCAAAGTAGTTCGTGTGGATCAAATTTTGTGCCACATTGCCAGGTAATAATATTGAGCTTACAAGAATGCTTTTGTATTGAGGTAACTGCAGGTGACTTGGCAGATATGTTAACATAAAACTGTATAATGTAGCATGAAATTGTGCAAAATATAGACAGAACTTTCTTTGACTAGACCTGCAGGGAAACCCAGAAAAGCCCTGAACTATCCGACTTTCTTCATTACATAGACTCACCACAGCGACACCTCCTTGAAGGCATCTCGGCCAGCGTGCTCCATTTGCCCTCCTTGAAGTCATACGATTCCACACTCTTGATGGCCTTAGGGGCTTGTCCCCCGATCACTAGCAGCACCTACAACAGTATAAGAGGGTTATGTGGCTTAGTGTTTGGCATGAAAGACATCAAAGTCAGGGGCTAGGAGTTTGAGGCCTAGCAGAATGCATTTAGCTCATAGCCACAACTTCAATGTTAAGAAACTCTGAGATCAATTTTTGCTTTTCGTGAATCTGAAATCAGTACCTGTTTCAAATGAGTAAACATATTTCTACCTTTGGAAGTCCACGTGGGGTACGTGGCAGGGTCCTAGGCGATTTGTAGGCTGCCTTCTGCTCTGACCGGAGTAGATGGAACTTAAGAGCCTCTATGAGGAAATCCTTACACCGACTGCTGATCTTGATGAGTGGCTCCTCGTCCACTCTCTGTATCAAGTACTCATGTGTAACCAACGGCAGACGCACATGTTCCAGGAGGTCAGCCAGAAAGTCTTCCCGCGTGGTACGATTATGTTGGACCCACATCATTACTGCTTCATATACCTTTACAAAGTATGTAACATATCACCTTATACAACAACACACTAATGCTCTCCACGAGGTTTTACAACACAATGGTAACCGTCAGGCTACAAATTTGAATTGTTTTAAATAATCTTATGCAATCTTGCTACATATTTTAGGGTACAACTGAAAGGGGTTATTTTAAAGGACATGCTTGCAAGCAGGGACATAGTAGATCTGCATTTCAAATGTTTTACCTGTTCTTCAGATGTGACAGTGAGACGGTCACTTGAGATCATCTTGGCCACTTCAGACGAGGGGAGGGACAGGAACTCATCATGTTGTACCACATCTCTGTCAAATACACAGAATTACACACAGGTTAATTACACACAGGTTAATTACACACAAGTTAATTACACACAGGTTAATTACACACAGGTTAATTCATTTAACAGCCTTTAACTATAAGATCAACAGCAATCCAAGAGCTCGTTTTACTAACTGGTACTCATTAAGGAACTTTCTGCCACAGAACAAGATAATTGCTGATTCTCTAAATAAACTAGAACACTGACAGGTCAGTAAAGGCCCCGTTTTGTGGCAATATATCCCCCATAATCATCAAGAAGCAATCTGCCTATATAGCTGAGCTTGACGTTTGACATTTGGACTTCAAAAAGAATCGTAAGGAAGCAAAATATACATTTTACATGTACTATCATGTGAGTCTTGTTTCCTTCCACCTCCATATTTGCTGGGCTAACAGAAATGTAAATACCGGTGCAATACTCATTTGTTAGCTTTGATTTGTTTTATTTCACCTTATATACCTCCTCCATCAAGAACCAGGGTCAAAGTCAGAGATCCACTTTGTCTTTGACCTTTGGATCCAAATGACCTTGACCATTAACCCAGTGGCCCTGATCTTTGGTCAGTTGACTTCTTCTTTAATTCCGACCAACTTTGCTTCATAAAAATGTTTATCAGTGAAAAATACAAATTTGACCTTGACCCTTTGGACCCCGTAACCTGGACCTAGGGTCAGTTGACTCTGTGTTAAGTTCTGAACAATTTTGCTACATAATAACATAAAATGACCTTGACCTTAAGTCAGATGACTCCTTTTTATATTTAGACCAACTTTGCTTCATAATGTCATAACAAAATGTTCATCAGTGAAAAGATGCAAAATTTGACCTTGACTTTTGAACCTTTTGACCTTGACCTTTGAACTTGACTTTTTACCTCAATGTGTATTTTTGTGAACTGAACATCTTGACCAAGTTTCATGTACATCGGTCAATAAATACCAAAGTTATCAGCCAGGAACAAAATTTGTGGACGGACAGATGGACGAACAGACAGATAGACAGACAGACAGACAGAGTGATTATTAAAGAGCACCTGTATCTCCGATACGGGGCCCTAATTAAGGTTTAGGATTAGCATGTATTAAATAGGCAGCCAACATCATATATTTGATCTATTTAGATGGTTTGGTTTGATATGGTTTAATGCCCTATCAACAGCTAAGGTCATTTAAGGACATGCGTCCTTGTGTGTAATGTATGGAAGCATGCGTGTATGAGTGCTGGAGGCAGGGTATGTTGGTGTTATTGCCTGGTTCTGATAGCGCTGATCTAACGCTGTCTTCGAAGTGTTACAAAACTAAATTACCATGCCAACAGCACTCAGCATAGAATTCGGCCTGGTTCAATACATGGGTGAACTAGTTGTTGTCATTACCTTCCATGCTGAACGTGAAGCAGAAAAAAGCAACTGCCATTTTTAAGGACTTTGGTATGTCCCGGCATGGGGACAGAACCCATTGCCTTCATCACCTGGGTGAATATTCAACATTAAAGTAAAGAGAAAAAGAAAGTTTCTAAATAATGCAATGGATGCAGCATATATTTTCAATCCCTGACCTGCAGATATCTAATTAGATCAACATTAATAGTTTACCATACACATTTAATTTAAATGCATTAAATTATTTTCACACAGATTAAATTTCTGGAGTTTTGTATCCCAATATAAAAAGGTTTCATCCTCACCCCATGGGTAGTCAATTACCTAGATAAATATTTAATAGATCAATCCTTGACCAAAAAATTTCACTTATACATTGAGTGCTGATCATATGAAAATATGTGCAATAAGGGATTCTAGAAGAAAGACAACTTTAGAGAACACATTTTTTTTCTTATTTGAATAATTATTTTTACAATCATTCACATTTTAGATATGACTTCCTACACAATATAATCTATAAAGTAATTGAATCCCATGAACCTACACTGTTTATCATGGTGATAGTCTATATGTCTATACGGTTAGTCTAAACACTGTGTCAAGCTTTAAAGTTTGAAGGTCCTAGATAGGCAGATAGCCAACTTAACAGTCTAGAATTTTTTGCAATTGATTGTGACCTTGATCTTTGACAGCTCAATTTTTAGGGTGGCCTAGCTTCTTGACCCATTGGTAACCATCCTGTGAAGTGGAACGATATTCTTCTTAGAGCTGGGAAACTACTGTATTTTCACACAAGTCACTGTAATATTCAACCCAAAACAAATATAAGTTTTTGTGGTTCCCCAAATAGTTACTTGCTAGTTTTGGATTATGTTGGGTGTGCGGGATTTTTTTTTTTCTATTTCATTTTATATTGTTTTAACACTTCTGGTCAGGTTTTGGAAGGTATGGTATATGTAGATAAATACATCTACTAGGTATAGGAATTACTGCACATCTTATTACAATATGGTTCTTCCTCTGGATATTTTTTTTAATATTAATAGAGAGAGAGAGAGAACAGACAAATAACTAAGATTAAAGCAATTAAAGCAATTAAAAAGTTATGATGCAGAGGTCAAAGTACCTTAACAGTTTATAAGTTGCACCTGAAAAGTTTCCACATTTTTGACATCTGACCTTGAGGTCAAAGTCACAGTGACCTAATGACAGTGCACTGCACATCATCTATGGGTGATGCAGGTATCGGTATACTTACTGCAAGATTCATCAAACTATTTGAACAGTTTGAAAGTAACGGCCCGAAGTAGATGGTACTGAAAAGTTTTTACTTATTTGACTGTTGACATTAAGCAAAGTATACCTCCTTGCAAAACACTACACTATTTAAACAACTTTTGTTTATTTTGTAAGCTGGCAAAATACTTTTAGAGCATGTTGGATGCAGAAATTCTGTAATCTACAAAACACTGTAATTTTTATTTCTCTCCTGTTATGTTGATAATATATAGCAATATTAAGGGCTTTAGGGTAAACAGAGTGTATACACACTTTGCAGGTGTACAATGTATAAGATGTTTCTGCCTGAATACCCTATAGTCATTGATAATTACATATTCTGATTCAGGATCGTGTCTTGCCATTTAAAGGTATAGAATTCCAAGGCTATTTTACCCTATGCAGTCTTCAAAACGTTATTTTTCAGTCTTTTTTTTTTCTTTCCTGTATATTCAAAGGCAACTATAGGTTACAGATCGTTTTAGGAAGTTTAATAATTTTGCAATTGTTCCCAGGAATGTTGCAGACAGTTATTAACAAATACATTGTAACGTGACCACTAACGCATTGGATAAGTTCTCTGTTATTTAATCAGTAGTTCTTGAGACTAAATCCCTGCAGGCCAGCTAAGATGTTTTTGTGGAAAAGGAAATCATAACTAGAACACTGACAGGTCAGTAAGGGCCCCGTCTTGTGGCAAAATATCACCCATAATCATCAAGAATGACGCATTGTTTAATTCCCACAAACATTGCTTCAAAGTGTCATAATGAAATATTCACCAGCAAAAAAAATACTAAATTTTACCTTGACCTTTGAACGAGTGACCTTGACCTTAAGTCCGTTGACTCTTTGTTAAATTCCGACCAACTTTGCTTCATAAAGTCATAACAAAACGTTCATCAGGGAAAAGATACAAAATTTGACCGTGACCTTTGACACAGTGACCTTGACCTTTGGTCAATTGACTCCTTGTTTAATTCTGACCAACATTGCTGCATAATGACATAACAAAAATGTTCATCAGGGAAAAGATACAAAATTTAACCTTCACCTTTGACCCAGTGACCTTGACCTATGGTCAATTGACTCCTTGTTTAATTCTGAGCAACATTGCTTCAAAGTGTCATACAAAAATGTTCACCAGTGAAAAGATACAAAATGGAACCTTGACCTTTGACCCAATGACCTTGACATTTGGCCAGGTTGACACCTTGTTTAATTCTGATCAACTTTGCTTCATCGTGTCATAACAAAATGTTCACCAGTGAAAAGATACAAAATTGAACCTTGACCTTTGAATCTAATGACCTCAACCTTTGACCTCAACTTTTTACCTCAGTGTGTCTCTTTGTTTAATTCTGAACAAGTTTGCTTCATGTCATAAAATGCTCTTTAGTGAAAGGCTCAAAATTTGACCTTGACCCCTGACCAGATGACCTTGACCTTTGGTCAGTTGACTCCTTGTTTAATTCTGAGCATCATTGCATCAAAGTGTCATACCGAAATGTTCACCAGTGAAAAGATACAAAATTCAACCTTGACATTTGAACTAATGACCTTGACATTTGGTAAGGTTGACTCCTTGTTTTATTCTGATCAACTTTGCTTCATAATGTCATAACAAAATGTTCATCAGTGAAAAGATGCAAAATTTGACCTTGACATTTGAACCTAATGACCTTGACCTTTGACCTTGACTTTTTACCTCAATGTGTATTTTGTGAACTGAACATCTTGACCAAGTTTCATGTACATCGGTCAATAAATACCAAAGTTATCAGCCAGGAACAAAATTTGTGGACGGACAGACAGACAGACAGACAGACAGACAGAGTGATTACTATAGGGCACCCGTATCTCCGATACGGGGCCCTAATAAAATATTTCCTTTATTTACAACTCTCTCCTAAACTATAAAAAGGACATGCAACTCCAAATCTGAAGGATTTCCTATGGATTGAAACTCGATAAACGACTTTTGAAGGAGTTACTGGCCTTTACTTCTGGCGTTACATACTTCCGGATGAGACACGTGACTCAGACTGGGACATGGAGATGATTCATTAAAATTCTATATACAACATATATTATACAAGGAGGAATTTGATGTTTGTACTAAATTTATGATGAAAAAGGTGTTATATTTTGTGAGTGGCATAAGGCAGGTTTCAGCTACGGCAAGCTTTTACATACAATATATGAGCTACGGCAACAAACAATGTATGAAATCATGTCAAGGTCGTGTACAAAATATTTCAACATACGTAGATTTATAATCCTTTAGAAATCTTGTTGAAAACAGAAGGGTGGGATCAGTTTTTTATAAGGCTGAGGTGAATAAAAACACATCGGTGCATAGGGTAGCTGGGTTCAATGATAGCAGATTTAAGCAAACACTTGTGATTCCCCTTCACCTATCTGTAGGTCTTCTCTTTAACACTCTATGTATAGCAAAGAGCCAAGATGAAACCAATGTCATCGAAAGCCTTATACTGAATATTTCAATAGTCAAAAGAAGTGTATCTGTCCAGTATATGTTAGCTGTGGGAACCGTAGCTTCTAGGCCTGATCTTTTAAAAAAAAAAATATTGTTAACAGACCAGAGTCTGATAACAATAAAAAAAAAAACATTAAAAAGATTGGGCCTAGAAGCTATGGTTCCCACAGCTACAGTATATGTCTGCTTTGTCTGACAGATCTTCTAAAACTGACACAAAGAATTCCCATATAAAATATCAGCATGGTTGCACACTTATTGAACCCCCAAAATTGTCAACAGTAGCTATCCACAGCTCATGCTCACATTGAGATTTATTTTCATTGAACAGGTAAGTAAGAAATAAAAGTATCCGTTTCGAAAAGCTGATTTAAATACAGATTTGATTTTCTTGTTAAATAGCAAACTTTCTACAGTCAATAACATTGTCTATTTCATGTTACCTCCTAGAAATTTTGACATATGACTGAAAGCATATAGTTTGTTCAACTAGTCCTGTGGTCTTCCAAACTATACCTTTAGTGTCTTAAAAAATTAAATACATACTTACTGTTAGCCTGATTTTATTTTTGGCTATCATCATCAACAACACACATACTTCTGCATTAGACTTCAGACTTCACATGTCCCTGAAACTCTCGTTTTTGATTGGTCGAGTTATGTTTGTTTGATTGATAAATTGAAATCAAATGACTTATATGTATTGATTTCATTACAGAGAACCAAAAATGGCATCCAGATGCCCAAGTTCTCAGACAACACCACAAGTAATACCTACTGGTTCAGTTATGAGGTAAACCCCCTTCCCATGACACCATTTGAATTTCCATGGACCATTGATATCACATACAAAATATTTTCAGCTATATTTTAGGAGTAATTTTATTTCAAATATATTCACTTATTTCCCCATTATTTCCACATATTTTACCCCCTCCTCAAACTATATAAAATCATCCTTATGATTGCAATACAATGCTATATTACAAGATTATATCAGGAAAATATATTGGATCAAAATTAGTCTTTGTATAACACCTGTTTATCTAAAATTTATCTAAAATCAAATAGCAATCCTCTGTTCTTAACATAAATAAGAGGAGAAAGTTACATTTCTTATTTCTTATCATTAGTCAGTATAGGCCAATTTGTCAACAGATAATTGATTATGATTTTCAGCAAATTTCCCATCGCTATTACAAATATATTTTCTACTATATATTCTGTATGTCCACAATTCACACCACTTTTTACACAATATTTGTGGCTTTAATTCCAGAATTATACACAACTCCAGTGAAGAGATGTGTCACATCCCAGATGGAGACTTAATTCCTCCACCAGCTAAATCAATTTCTACTGATGGCATTTCTAAAAATAATGCACTTCATCCAACAATGGGACAGACTGTAACTGCAGAAATTACCAAAGAAACCAGGAACAGCTTTGATATGGAAGAGGATAATTCAGGCAAAATTAAAAATCTTGTCCAGAAAGAAAAAAGGGAAAGAAAAAAGAGACAACGGGTTCCAAGTCTGGATGAAATACTAGGAATCCAAAAAAGTCAAGGTGGAATCCTCAGTAATGTCAATAGAGGACTAAAGAAGAGAAGTGGGATCAGAAAACAGCAAGGAGGAAGCCTCAGTAATGGAGAAGAAGAGGAAGTTGGAGAACAGGAGATAAGTACCACATGGATATCTCTGCTACTGTATATATACAGCTATATTGCCAGCTTCAACACTACCCCCCGTAAGAGAGTAGGAACAGGCTGGATGACAACAAAAATTCAGAAACAGAAGATAAGTCTCGCATGGATTTCAACCCTGCTGTATATCTACAGCTATAATGCTAGCTTGGAAGAAATCGATAAAAAACAAAGTACCGGTAATACCACCACACATAAGAGAAAAAGAAGATGTTTGGGAAAGGGAACAGATTGGAGGAAAACTCAATCAATAAGGATGAAAAGTAAACATACTTAAGCCGAAAACTGTCTATTACCAATGAATATCTTCAATTGGGATATTTTGCTGTTGCTATATTTTGTTGTTGCTATATTATGGCTAGTTTTTAAAAAATGTGCTTTAAATTAAAACTGATGCATTTTATTTGGTGTGTTTTGGTTCTGACAGCTCAGTTTTTGTCACTTTCTTGTGCTATGCTAGCTCAAATGTTTGTTTCAATAACACAACAGCAAGAATAAATTTCTCATAGATCTAGAGTTAAATTGCTTCTCTGCAGTTAAGCAGAGTAAAGCTTCTTTGCTTCGGAGTCTTAGAGTCAAGTTGATACTTACAAGTTCAGCAGAGGCAAGCTTCTCCTCTATGTTATTTGTTTAGAGTCTTACATTATAATTAATAGTCAAATCGATTCTCTGGAGTTTAGCAGAGTCAAGGAAATACCTGCCAACCCCATATATACTGAAAGAGGGTGATGACCCTCTTTGGAAAAGAAAAAAAGAGGTTCATAGTGTGCGACATCTTTTTTCGCAACAAATATAAGAAGGGTAGATATTAAATTAGAACTTAAATATTTTAATGATACAAAAGGTGCACATTCTACAGTCATTGAACTGAAGGATGTTCTCTAGGTTTATCTTTGGATTCTAGCTGTATACAAATCCAATAAGTAGCCCTGGTGTTCAGCAATTCCAAGCTTTTTCTCTTGATTAATTTGCTTAAGAGTCTTATATAGAGTCAAGACCCTTCTCTGGAGTTAAGCAGAATTGAAATTCTTTGCTAGGTTATTCACTTAAGAGTCTTATATTTTATTTCTAGTCATCTTCATAAATGCTTAAAGTCAGGTGGCTTCTCTGGAGCTAGACAGAGGAGTTAGACAGAGTCTTGCTTCTTCCCCTTGAGTATATTTCAAGTCTAGTTGTATGAAAGTTCAAGTTTAAGGTGTATTTAGCGTATATTAAGCTGAGTAGAGTGAATAGCCCCTGATATGCCATATGTTTTTAAAATTATATGTATCTTTCCTGTTTAAAGTTGTAATATCATAAAGCTTTTATACACAGTATACTGTAAACATGCTTTTTTTGGTGCACTCAAATTTAAGCGCATTAACAAATTTTCATACATTGATGAATTGATGCACCCAAAAAACATGCGTTAAAGAACAAAACACAAGAACTTCATTTGGTTCATTCACAATTTAGCACAGTAATTAAAACGATAAAAACACTAAAATAAGACCCCGCTAAAATATGTTTGTTAACAGTATCTGTTCTCTAGATTTACTATCCAAAGGTTGGTCATCAGTGTGTATGTTCACACATTCATGGTTTTGTTTGAGATTATTCCCTGGTCTATATGGTCATGTGTCTTCTTTAAATTGTCTATCAGAAATGTACTTCTCTTCCACAACCATTATAGATATCCTCACTCCTGACTCATTTGATAAACCTGCTAGGAGTTGGTAAACATTCTACATTACTGATTTGTGGTACATTTTCTAATTATGATGTCAAGTAACAGTTCTTTATGATGTCATCTTCTTTTGTGACGACATGAGTCATGGCTGGTTTCCCTGAGGGGAACAGAAATATTATATTCTCAAGAGAAACCTATTGCTTCTTAGATGTAATATCTAAACGTTATGGGAGAAAAAGGTCCCCAATGGGTGATGGTTGGTTATGTTCAATGAACTCTCGTTAGTTAATTATACAATTTGAAAATCAACTTGAGTTAGATAACATGATAACCAATCATCACCTTTGTGGGGAACCTATATGTTTGATAAAACAAATGTGAAACACAGACACACATTAACAAGACTATTATCTCAAAACTTAAACAGTCATTTATCATATATAATGCAAAAAAATAATTATGTGAAGGTATATGAACATTTTCAAATGCCTGTTGACTCTGTTTTTGACCAACCAATTTGGAGATTTAATTTTGAATTTTAACATTCTGAAAACTAACATGATTGTTTAAAATAATTTAGAAAAAAAAAATAGAAAAAAATATTCATGTCTTTAACCAATTTTTTGGTAAGGGACTGGTTGTGTCTGATGGCAACAAATTCAACAGGCCCAGTGGGTCATCTTTTCATATGCTCTGAAGTTGACCGCTGTAATTGTAGATCTGTACAATGTCTTTATTATGTACATGTTTATTAACAAGAAACATCATTTTTATATATCATAAAATCAATGTACTGATGTAGTAGAAATTCTTTTTCTTAAAACTTATCAATAAAATTACACAGTCCCCCGAATGTTCTGTTTTCTTTATTTGCTTGTCAAAATGTTTGAAATATACATATACAACTTGACAATTGGGTATACAAATATGTGTTACATGAAACTACAAATCTTTGACGAGTATTTTAACTAAAACAATTAAGAACCATTTCTAGCCATGTATAAGGTCAATATAAGCAATATATTGTCCACGATTAAATACCTGGGAGGATTACTTTTGAATTATTGTAACTCTTTTTCTTGTGATATTTCAATAATTAATATATTCTACTGATGTGGTTTAACAATTATTGATCAAGTTTGAATAACTTCAACACCACGTTCCCTCTTATGCCAGAAATAAAGAAAACAAACCTCTACACTGCAGTATGTATATTTTTGTTTTTTTAATTTTGCCTACCGTTATTGTATAGACTCTTACCTACTACAATACTGGAATACCGGTAATATTACACACCCCTACTCATTATGAATTATTGTTGGTAACAACTCATACAACAACTGAAATAAACAGGACACTTTCAGATTAGAACATATATTCATTGGCAGGACCAAATCCAAATATTACAAGAATCCCCAGAATATTGAAATAAGGACCCAAACATAAATGCTATTGACAGCATTTTGGGAGAAAATTGTAGTCAGAAATTTCAATAGAATTACTTACTTATCGTTAGCCCAAGTTGCTTCCCATGGATCGTGAATTACAATCGGTTTCGCTATAAATTGTATGTAATCATTCCTGATTATGATTAGTTATATAGTTTAGAAGTTAGTTTTTCCTTCTTGGGCTATATTGTCCGCTTTTGAGAGTATCCCATACAGCATGCATCATCTAGCGTTTATTGTAACTCAAAAAACGTATTTATGGGCAATAATGCCTACCCATCTCCTTGGTTCTAACTAGGATATAGTGGTGATATATGAATATCTGATGACGGGGGGCTAAATATTATGAAATGCTAGATGAACACGAAAAAGTCAGTCAATTATCCTTGTTTAGGCTTTGAGCTGATTTTGACAAGTTAAGGATGCTGAGCTTACTAAGTTACTGCTGTTACTGAATTGGTATCACAACCTGTTTAGACCTCAAATATGTTTGCGATACCAAAACCAATATATTTTCTTGGTGTATTTTTTAGCAAAGCAAACAAAAAATCAGCAAAAAAATATCTATTCATAAAATTATTCATGAAAGATAAAGAGTAAAGCTGTCAATTATAACATATAAATAGAATATCAATTGTAAACAGTTATATTACTTTCCCCTATAGCTAATAAACAAATCTTGTCCAATGACAACAAAAATTGGAAAAAAATTCGACAAAAAACTCATTTAAGAGTAATCCTTCCTGCTCAAAATATATCATAGGTCTAAGTGAAATATTCTGGAGTATGTTAGCTCCTGTGTTAACCGTTAAGTCAGGGGGTAATGATGAACAACGCTTGTGCCAGGAAAGAGTAGTCTTAGCATGACTCAAACTGATACAGATCATGTGGCTTCCAGTGTTAAAGTTAGGATTACAAAATATTTGATGTAGCACAGGACAAGAGTAATAGTCTACATCATAAAGTTTTACATGACAGAAACTAAAGCACAGGTTAGAACCTGGGGTCTTGCTGACTCTCCCCCTCCTGTCAGCTGCAGGGTTGTTATAATATCCTATACTTACACAAAGTGTTGTTCTATGTAGGTTTGGGAGTACTGAAGTAGGTCTGTACAAGCATGCAGGTCAGCAAAGGCTCGGATGCCGATGCAGTTACTTGGATGAAGCTGGGACTGAAGAAACTCGCAGCAGGCATCTCTAACCTCCGTCATCTGTAGGATGTTAGCAGCAGGCAATAACACCTGTAACACAACAAAAGTACCTCAACAGTTTTAGGACGTAGTTGTTCATGCTATTATATATGGTAACACTTGCACCATAACTTTACTAAATACCCATGTTAGGGTAACCAAATAAGTCCCCTCTCCTCTATTCTTCCATTCAGTGAGCTAAACACATCTCTGTTGTACAGCAAGTACAGAGCTGTTTCATTTCTGTCAGTGACTAAACGAACAATAGTTGTAATACTTTATAAACAATAACTGATGAAGAAACAGTTCTCTTTCATTTTATTGCTGAATTTGACATATACAAATGGAATGAAAAACCAAGAAAAGCAAGAACAGCGATAAAAAAACAGATTCAGTGTTTTGTAATTTATACACATACTTATTTTATCATATTGAAATTTTAGCACGTTATCAAATTTTAACAAATAAACTCATTGATAAACTGACATATATCCACAATACAATTATATACAATAGAAAACTAACAGGTAAACAAGTTACACAACCATAACAGTGATAATATATGATTACCTCTAAAAGTACTTTTATGGTATAGATTGTGGGCATGAGACTTTAAAACAAGAGGTCCAGAGGGCCTGTATTGCTTGACTGTTTCTTTTGTTACATGAAACTGACATAAAGGTAACTTCAGACCAAATTTGGTAACTAGAACACAAGACATTTTAACATCTCTTAAGCGGTTCTTAAGATATTGTTGTTTGAAATTTAAAATTTTAATTTTTAAGCTTTTATTCCACATTGACCTTGGACTCCTGGTAGCACTTAAAGTTTACCTTTGACCTCATTACTGTAATAAACAAAACGATTCACACAGCTGGTCTACATAAACATACCCAAGTATCATGACTCTAGACCAAATGGTTCTTAAGATATTGTTGTTTGAAGTTTTTAACATATTTGACCCCTGTGACCTTGAAAGGAGGTCAAGGTCATTTTAATGAGGAAACTTTATAGCATTCCATTCCAGGTACCTACTGACCAAATATCATGACCCTTGGGCCTTATGGAACTTGAGAAGATTGTTAAAACTTGTAACCCATGTTTACCTTCGACCCATGACTAGCACTTAAAGTTGACATTTGACATCATTACTGTAATAAACAAAATGATTCACACAGCTAGTCTGCTTAACATGCCAAAGTATTATGACTCTAGTCCAAATGGTTCTTAGTATATTGTTGTTTGAAGTTTTTAACATATTAGACCCCTGTGACCTTGAAGGAGGTCAAGGTCATTTGAGGTAACTTTTAGCACTCCATCCCAGGTACCTAATGGCCAAATAGCATGACCCTAGGTACTCCAGTTCTTCAGAAGAAGATGTTCCAAAGAAAAAGTTGACGGACAGATAATGGACGGACGGGGGACGGACGACATACGCCACAGTACGGCATAAGCTCACATGGGCTTTTGGGCCAGGTGACCTAAAAAACTGTTTATAAAAAGATAGATAAATAATTTTCAAATAATAATCCCTGGAAAAAGCAAGAGAGTTTATCATAATAAGTACCTGCACATTTTCTTCTGTTACATTTACTTCTGATGTGTACATAAAATCAATCAGTTGAACCAGTGCTGCGGGATCTATTTCTTGTAGAGTGATTCGATCAGACTTGGCCTCTGCCAGGTCACCAGTAAACATGGCATAGAAATACTGGCTGCAGGATGACAAAACTACTTTATGTGCCAAAATTTCAGTTGTGTCAGCAATCAACACCACATCACAAAGGAGACATTCTCTGAAAAAATCATATGGTATTTCATACAAAAGACCAAGATTTTTTTAAATATAAACGTATTTGTTGCTAATTCGTCTTTGACAAAAGCCTGTTATAGCTACAAATGTACCTTTAATTCTGATATCATTATTCCATCAATCAAAAATGGGCATTTCAAGAAATGTGCCAGTACATTGTTTATATTATTGATTTTATCACTTGTTTCCTAAAAACATAACAACTGCCAATGAAAAATAAACTTTTTAAGTTCTAATCATAATGAAAGTTTCTTTCAGTCTAATTTTTTTATAAACGTTAGTAAATTTTTAAGACAAGATTTCACTTTAGTATATCAAACCTTCTCATCTGGTTCAGGATTTCAAATGCCTTCTGTGTATGATGAGGATGTTTGTATGCCGGACGCTCTCGTGACATCAAGTTCCTAGGACGTACCGCTTCGAGAGTCGACATGTTGGAGGACGGACAACAGCTCACAAGGGCTACACCAGTAATATTAACTCAATCATGTCTTGAAGTTAACTGAAATAAAATTAGGTTATTAAAGGTGGATTTCTGACTTAGCTGTAGTTATATATATAGCAATACTTGCCAATGTTTTCAAATTTCCATGGGGGAGATTGCACATGCTCTACATTAAAAACATAAATCAGCTTTGTCTATATACACCATCAAGGGGGGGGGGTCACTTTTGATGGCATCTTTTCAGTTCTTCTCTCAGATGAAATCATCATATCTTAGAAAACAGAAACAGTTAAGCAAATTTACTGGTTGAAAATGTTAATTTTAGGGCTCAAAATCAAGTCATCCTCCAAAATAGGGAAAGTTAACGTTGGCATGTTTGATATATGTAAAGACATACATGTATTATCATGGTTACTATACTGTACAGATCGAGCAACATTTTTAAAGTTTATGTTGGCATGAACACAAGCCATTATGAAAACTATAATACAGGTTTGTCACTAGAAAAATCCCAAAGTGAAAGACTAAAGAGATTGTTAATCAGAAAAGTCCTTCACAACCAGATTTCACATGAGCTTGAAATGCAGCTAAGACCATGACATTTAGTGGCTCTGTACACAATTCTACATTCAAACCAGTCTACAGACCAGGAGTAGGTGGATGTCATGCTTTGGATCAGCTTGGATACATATTAAGGTTCAACAAGCCCTCTAAAAGATGCTGTAGTCACCTAAACTTTCAACCCCTGATAAGTCAAATTCAAAGACCTCAATTAAAAATCGGAACTTATATATGTATGTTATTTGTATACATTGGATATACAAAAAATACATAGCCAGGTTAACGTAGTCAAAAATAAGGCATTAAGGCTGATGTCTTCATAAAAATAGCTGATCATTGGACTTATAACATGTCAATCTCTTTTGCGGTCCATCTGCTGAGAAATGACCCATAATTTAAATTTTATACACTTGGTCATGCAGAGCTTTATTTTTCTTCTACTAGCTGTTGATAGAAATTCTGACCTCAAATAAAGATAGATGTTGCCATGCGAAACCACTTAAAGCATAGTAAAATCCCCTGGTAATACATTTTAGCAATTTATAAATAAAAAAACAAAGGCAAAGTAATCTTCATCGATAAATGAACTTTAGATGATATGCCATGTGATTATATGCTGTGATTATATTAATGCACTAAACATGCTATATACTGAAGCGGAAAGGTATAATAATGTTTATAACAAGTCTAGCTCTTTTATAAAAACATTGAATTTTAAGAAAGGACATTTTATATGAAGTTTTAAGTAGTGTTTATGGTCAAAGGTCTATGGTTTTACACATATACCGGTAAAATTTGTTACGCGGACGTTTTACTATGAATTTTTTACTTTCCCATAGCAGTAATAATCTTTTTGTGAGGCCGGTACATACGGTACCTCTCCACACATAGTTCAAGATAAATAAAGCCCTGCATGACCTAGGTATATAAATGAACTTCAAATAACATGTGATTTCTTAACATTCAGTTGGCTTAAGACATTGAGGGACATGTTAAAAATCTGGTGAACAACTTTTATCATTACATCAACCATAATGCCGTATTTTGACTTTGTTAACCTGCAGGTTATGTACCTTTTTAATAGCGCATGTACATTATATATTCCGATTTTTGATAAGGGTATTTGAATATGACTTGCAAGGGGGTTGAAATTTAGGGTGACTATAACATCTTTAAGGGGTCTTGTTGAACCTTAATACTGTTAGACTACAGTATCATTTGCATTTACTTTTTTATTATGAACGTTTTGAACCCTACGTTATGTAATCTAAAACATTAATCATATATATAAGATTTTTCCGATTTGGCATTATTGTAGGCCTATCATTCAAGAAATGAATCTTGATTCGACAGTTGATGAGTCTTTATTTCATATATCAAAATGTTCCAGACATAATTCTACAATTTTCAAGAAAGCAATAATATATTTTACTTTCCTACTTTTTGAAATACATACTTTGATTCGACTAAGAGAACTTAGGGTATTCACCAGGACTTCAGTAAATGAAATATTAAAATATGCAACCAGCAAATTGTCAAACATTGCTACAAACATTGAGCTTGGGCCGAAACGTCAGGTAATAAGACTAGTCCTATACTTTGTCTGCTCATTTCGACTTTATTTATAAATATTTACCAATTCCAGCTAAACCAGTTATATTTGAGATTCAATTCACATCCAAGGAGCTGTAAGTTTAACCGATAAACGCCTCATTTTTAAGGCAAACAGCAGAAAACTTATTATGTCAATGCAATGTTTTCGTCTAGATCTGTGAAAACCGGAACAGGAATCGTAGCCTGGACGAGGGTCACAGTAATGTCCGGATTTCCCTCAAAGTGTGACTAAAATTTATTTAGTCAGCAATTAGCTGGATCCACATAAGGCATAACATACAGCTGTATACATTACTGAAGAGGCTCTTTTTTCTGTATTTTCTTTAGCTTTATCACGGAATTAGATTCTAAGTCCGTGGCTTAATGTATAAATCAAGGGTTCCGATTGTTGGCATAACGTTATCGTCAAGAGAGAAGCTCGCTAAATTCAAACATATATTTAATATAAGGCTGTTATGATCTAATTGACAGACTGACTGATCTCGTGGGATGTTAACTTTTGAAAGAGTCATCAGATTTTCATGAAACGTGCAGGTATACTTTTTAACAAATTAGAACCTCATTTATGTTTAATGCTCAAAGAACTTAAGATGTGCCATAGTATTAGAATGTTTCAATGCTATGGCCCGAAGAATAAGTCCCAAGGTCTGGCCCAGGCCTCGGTTAAATCCTGGTAGCATTGGTCACTTTATGCCTAATAATTGTATATATCTTTTTTGCAGCAGCAATAATCTTGAAGTCAGCAGCAATAATAGCAGATACATATGTCATTTTTGTTTTTGTGATTCACTTGATATATGAAAAATAATTAAAATGACCCCCTCTAGTACTTTTCCTTACAGATCGCCATTATTGACTACATGTTGTAAATGTAATGACCTTCAGTTAGGACCCCTGTGGTTCTAAGGCAAATGTATTACATTTGTAGACGACACAACTTTTCTTATCCCTAAATCAATCGGGAACCGTCGGCATTTCTCGTTTACGGCATTTCTCGTATTTCTCGTTTACGGAAAGTGCCGACAGTTTCCGATTGATCACTGAATTAGTATTCGGGTACCGGAATCTGCCGAGGTGTGCCGAATGTGTCAGTTGACCCAATATTGTCCGCCATGATCTGTTCTAACAGGCCGTGACAACATCTTTGAAGGAAACGATGTAAAGGATATTCAAATTTACAAAGGACAAATACGTGCTATACTTAAACGAAAAACTGTTTATTAAAAACACTTATTCATGTATACAAGACAGTCAAGGCTACATTGTTCTCATTTCTTTTAAATTAGTTATAAAATAAAACTACATTAAAATTCTATTTGTTTTTATTTAAAAGTCATAAATAAACTATACAGTGAATATTCACTAATGATTGTCGCTGACATATCCTTTTCAACAGGATACCATAAAATGTGTTTAAGTATTGTGTATCAGATCTAGCTCAAACAAAGCTTAATGCATAATGTACATTGTAATATATACTGTACGTGGTCATTTTCACGTCGTTTTTCCTCGCAGTTTTTGAAGTAATGTGAATTCAACATGATAGCGATTGTTCTTTAACAGGTAACACCACAGACTTGAAAATCTCAAACTGAACCTCAACTTTGTACTTATTTCTCCACATCAACCCTAAAAGTGTCACCTCGCCAAATCAAATGATGTCAAGAATGTGGTACAACGGAACTCCTTTTGTGAATTTCCCTTCAAACATAATAACCTTTTCTGTACAGTTACATTTCATTTTACAATGGTAATCAAGTTTAATGATTAAACAATTGTATTCTAACCTTTTTTCTTACGAGAATGATAAAGGTAGTAAAAACAGTACATATGGTTTGACAAATATGCGTAATTTACAATAATATAAAAGTTTTTTCAAACGCTCAAAAAAGCACCAGTTTGGTGATATTCATTTTGACATTGGATGGTCTGCTAGCTCGCCGTGCAATAAGCGGTATCCTGCACGCCGCTAACTTGACTTAGCCTGGGATTTTTGAACTGAAAGAAACAAAATAAAGAAACAGTCAAGATATTTCAAAACACTAATAGCGTCCATTACACAATGTCATGTAACCCGAGTTTTGGACAATAGAAATAATCCAAAAGTAAATATATGAAGAACGAAAAACATAAGAAAAGAAATAACAAAGTTTATTAATTTATTTTCTAGGACGTTTGCGAACGTATTATAAAGCGACCGTAAAATAAAGTCCAGAGCTGTTTTAACTGATTTACCTGGGCTTACAGTACTGTCTCCAGGCCTTTGGCATACCGTCACCATATCCCAAATCTTCACAGTCGGCATACAGACGAATGTATGGGTAGTAATACTCTTCTTCCTCTATCTCTTTATCTTCACTCTGTCCATCCTGTCCGATATCAGGAAGGCTACATTGCTTCTCGTCACTGGTATCGTTTGGTACGAACTGAAATAAAGACAAAATACCGCTAAATTTAATCAAAAGAAGGGGGAAATTAATTTCAGTTCAGAGCAGAATAGACCAAACGAAAATTGCTCAGAACATATTTATTTTCCGTTAAAATGTTAGATTTTGAAAATACGTGAACATTTTTGAAAAAAATAACGCGTCCAGATAAATTTGAAATTTTCGTTTTCAAATAGCGGTTTATGACATTGATCCTTATTGATATATCTCTGTCGATCCAGTCTTCTTTTCTACAATATCGTGATACTTTTAATTCTTATAACATTCATGTGATATTCATTTTACCTTGTCCTCCGTCAAGAAAGTGACCCACAAGTTCAAGCCACTTGGCTTTGTCCCCCGCAAAAAGCCATACATATCGGTCGCCAATCCATCAACCTCAAAAATCTAAAATGAAATTTTAAAAAAATGGAGCTCTTATCCAACAAACAATTTAACAAGACGAAAATCTTACAATAGGTATGATTTTATTCAGTAATACCTTGTTCAATAGAAAGGAATAAAACTGTTGGAATTATGACATCGCGTTTCCTAAAAAGATTATCGTCAACTTAAAAAAGAAAAGAAAAAAATGTCCATTCTTCATAAAAATAAAATAAAATGAACAAAAATCAAACCTTACCAAAAGAAACAAAATCCTTGAGATATTTTACCTGGTTATTATTGTTATTGTCCATGGAGCGTATACAGTCTGTCGTTTTGCTATGTAAATAAACAAAGGACGTTACGTCATACAATTATTGCGCAGAGTAATGTCCCTTTATACACTATGACGTGTTACTGTCGTTATCTTCCCATATCTAATAATTGACGGTGAGCTACCACATTTCAAAAATAATGAAAGAAGAAAATACTACTTCAAAATGTTTGGTTGATATGTAAAAGCTCACTGCCTAAGAACGTTATTTGATCGTAATTCCCTCCTTTTGTTGGGAACGGATTGGTGTATACACCCTAACAGTACTTTAAAATTGTTAAAACAATGTAAGGCCCTAATAATAGGACATTATTTTTTTTTAGAACATTCTAGAATGTAACCTATACTACCTCATAAACGATGCTACAGATGGCCGTTATTTGGTATATAGATGAGCTGGGATCAGGTCTACAACTCACCAATCGTACCCTGCAAGCGTCCTGAGTTAGACTAATGTAAACATATTACCCTGCAAGCGTCTGTAGATAGATTATGGGAAACATCTTACCAAGCAAGCGTCCGGAGTTAGACTAAGGTAAACATCTCACCCTGCAAGCGTCCGGAGTTAGACTAGGGTAAACATCGTACCCTACAAGCGTCTGTAGATAGATTATGGGAAACATCTTACCAAGCAATCGTCCGGAGTTAGGCTAGGGCCAACATCTTACCCTGCAAGCGTCTGGAGTTAGACTAATGTAAACATCTTACCCTGCAAGCGTCTGTAGATAGATTATGGGAAAAATCTTACCAAGCAAGCGTCCGGAGTTAGACTAAGGTAAACATCGTACCCTGCAAGCGTCCGGAGTTGAACTAAGGTGTTTCCAGAAAGGCATGGATACTGACAACCAATAGCGCTGCAGTCAATATTTCACAACAGGCACCACAGATCACTTCCAGAATTTGGCTTACTTATTCTGAGTTTTCATTATTATGGCTGATTTCTGTGTGCTCGATGTCGTTTTAGGTTAGCGAGACGAGCATGCGCGATTTGCTAGCCAAGAAATGTTTCGAAATGGATCCCGGAACTGTGCTGAGAGAATGTAGACCGCCGTGTCCACAGACCACAGTATGAAACCCAAGAGGAGTTTCAGGGTTTGTTTGTGGTACATATTTAAAATGTCTTTGAACCAATGTGCCGTAAGGCCCCAGTTAATGAAGAACTTAAATTCGAGATCGTCTTGATTAGGATGAGTATTCTCGGCTTTGGCGTATACGTTCCACATCTGGATTAGGACCTCAAGATGGGCAACAATGTTTTTCTGGTGGCTTACTCCTATACTATGTTGTGTTCCTTGCCCTCGACCTATGAACGTTTCCTCTTAGCTAAATTGTACCTTAAGTGTTTTCGACTCGGACGTCCATTCATTTGATACCAAGACTATTGTATAACCCGTTTGAACATCATTAAGGCTTGTTGTTCATGTACAATGGGTAAGTAAGAATACGCTTTCTTACCTTTCTCCATACTTATATTGTAGGGGGGATGTGTCATAGTCTGCAGTCCTGTTAAAGGTCAGTTAAGAGGAGCAAGACATCATCCACGCTCGTGAGACTACAACACGGATTGATCTGATCATAACCCAAGAATCTTTATTTGGCGTTTAAGTTCAGAAACCGGGCCAGGAACATCATGCTGTCTTTGACTAGCATTCCTTGTCGTACGCATGGCTGTTCTTGAATAGGCTGGGATAGGAGTTGGTTCCTCTTAACTTGTGAGATGACATCGTTAATAAATACATGTACCATTCCTGCAGTAAGATCCGGGCTGTTGATGAAGGACCAACGTAATGTAACTACGCATATAGCTATGTCAAACATCGTCGAATGAAAGCTGCATTAAGGGTTTACAATTGTACACACATTCTGCCGCACACTCAGCTTGCTTGGACAGCAATGTTCGGCGTTGTCACTTCTAGAATCCTCGATTTGTTTTTCGAGTGGGCCTAGGATTGTCTAAAATGGGTTTTTTAACCATTGATGCTAGCTGGACACCATAATTCTCCTGTACAAATTGAGACTGTTTATATTTTTGGTAGATCAGAGTGATGAAGTCAACATAAAAATACTTTTTCCTTTTGTAGCTTTTTGAAGATCGTAAATAGTGGCTCAAGGATTTCATTCCCTGAAAGTTTCGGTTGTTCCGCCGAGATGTTACCTCCGTCTGCAGTCTTTCCCTTTCGTAGGGATTTTATATTTTTGATAACTTGTATTCGGTATGTGTTCTGGGTTCCTTTTTTACACTGATCCCTGATTCTACTGACGTCTCTGTCCATTTTTATGACTTGTAAAATCTGACAGTTAGACATCATATTCTGCGTTTAGGTTGCTTACGATCCTGCTGCATATACAACCAGGTGAGAGAAGCTCAAACTCCAAAATTCCCGTCTGACGATGAGTCGGTGAAATAAAATGTTGCCGTTTGATGCGGCTACTACAATGCTGTTGTATACTAGTAATCCTGTTCGTTCTTAACATGTTTTACCCTCTATTAGGAGCGTAGATGTCGTTTTGCAAGTTTTCACTTGATTCCGAGATGGTTATATAAAAGACTCTTTCGATTTCACCGCCTTCTTCCCCAACCTTTGGACTTATTAAATGTCTTGGTAGAGTGATTTTAAATATCAGACGGATACTGTTTTCAAGAGTTCTTGTTTCCTTTTTTTCTTACACGATGCAACCTTGTTTTCAATTAAAGTGCTGTAATAACTTAATCTTTGGCAATTTGCTAAACTTATTCAACTCACCAGGACCTGAGAACCTGTATGTGCATTTTGCAAGATATTTTTATATATAAGCCACCAGCGAGGTTTGTTATTGTTTGTTATTTTTTAAAACCATCCGAGAATTTTATCAATGAAATGTGGATGAATCCCTCTGATACTTCCAGAAGAGAAGGTGCTTAAAGCGATATTGCTAAATTACCGCTTTTTGAGTAAGAAAGTTCTCTCTGGGAGGTCAGACTTAAAGTTTGTACTGCCATCTGAGGATGCTTTTATCACATGTTTAAGAACAGAAAGTGTTTACAGCAATATGGAAAAACTACCTCAGTGTGATCCTGCCCTTCAGCCTGATGCAGGGTTAACACACTACCTTAGGAAACTTCTAGCCAGACAGGACTGGACTGAGACTGAGAAATGCTCCACCAAAAGCATTCATACAAAAAAAAACACCAAGTATGTCATAGATATGCATTTTAATGGTCAATAATAAATATTCTGTAGCATTTCAATAATAAACTTAGGGCATATCTTCATGATTTTACCAGAAAATACATGGCGTTGAGCATGTGAAAAAAGTTTGGAATTCTGATTTTGCACAAGAATTTTGTGCTATCTGAAATACAGAATTAATCTATTTGTCCAGACTTAAAGGATTTAGAGTACAGTGTTGCCATTTTCATTTTGCCAGGTAAACCAAGATAGGAAATAAGTTAACCAAACAAGAGGCCCAGGGGCCTTAATAGCTCACCTGGTATTTTATTTTTCAATTTAAAACCTGCCGAGTACCAAACAGGTTTATCAAAGGAGTACAAGAAACAAAGTTGCAAGAAGAACTCCATATAAATCTGTTTTAGTGGGAAAGACACCAAGGAAATGCGTTTCCATGTTATGTCCCAATTTTCTTCTATTTCCCCTATTGGGTCTCACATGCACCTTTTTATACAAATTAAACAAATTGAGTTTTTTTCCCCCTAAGCATGCTTCAGACCACATTTGGTTTAAATCCCTTCATTTGCACAGAGGGAAAATATTTTTCTCTATTTCCCCTATTGGGCCCTGCTCCTCTGCCTGGGGAGGGGNTACAAAACTGAGAACCCTTTGTCCAATGATGCTCCAGACCGAATTTGGTCAAAATCTCTGTATCGGTACAGAAGGAGAAGGATCTTTAATATTTTCCTCTATTTCCCCTAATGGGACCCACTCATCTGCCCCAAAGAAGGAGTTCCACACACCTCAGTTTATACAAAATTGATTCTTTTGTCCCTAAGCATGCTTCAGACTGCATTTGGTTTAANTTCCACACACCTTAGTTTATACAAAATTGATTCTTTTGTCCCTAAGCATGCTTCAGACTGCATTTGGTTTAAATCCCTTCATTTGTATAGAAGGAGAAAAAAAATCCTCTATTTCACCTATTGGGCCCGTCCCTATGCCCCCAGAGGGGCCACACTCTCCGTTTATACAAACTTGAGGCTCCTTTGTCCAATGATGCTCTAGAATAAATTTGGTCAAAATTGGTTGAGAAGAAGAAGATTTTTATAGATTTACCTATTTTCCCCCTATTTGGCCCCGCCCCTCTACCCCCTTTGGGCTAGGTGAGCCATATAAAGGAAATGATGGGGAAAAAAATCCTGTATTGCACAGATGTTAATTAAGGAAAAAGCCCTAAATTAAAACTGCTAAATAACCAATACAGTCTAGCACATGTAAGGATATGGGATGCGGGAGCCCGAGGGTTTTGAATATCTTTATGCCATATTTCTACAAAATGATTTACTCTTTTTCTTGCACCCCTTACCAGAAAGTTATGTAAACACTACACTGACAATATAAATGCAACACTTATATATATAGCAATATTTCTGGATAACGAACATGTTAACTATGACCGTATCTAGGAAGAGGAGAAAAATGTAGGGTACCTTGAATTTACTGTTATTTTGCAACAACTAACTGGCAAGCTTGTGAAATTATAGTTCATGAGGTGGTGTCTGTTACCGACAACTGATTGCCGTAGTCGGTCAAACAACATTTTGATGGGCTTTAAATTGTGACCTCATAATATGTTATACATGTATGTGTAGTCCCATCTGATTGTGGCGTCACAATAGCAAAGGTCACTAAGTACACCCAGGTGGGAAACATTCTGTATGTAACACATGTACGTATTTTATATACAGTAACAGTACATATAGGAGGGGGAAATTTACAGTACATTCTATAATTCTGTATCTGTGGACAAATCATATACTTGCTGTTAAAATATGATTGCTGTTTATACATGCAAACTCCCCTGCCAAACCCCCTCATGTACCCCTACCCCCATTATTTCTGTTTTCAGTGGTGAGATTTGGTAGTTGACAGTATGTGAGTTTTATAGTGACAGCTGAGCCCCGTCATCCAGAACTTGAGTAGCTGTTTATCCTCCTCCTGAGCACCGACCACTTGTAATAGTTTCTTGGTGTCCTCTTCAGACCTACTGCCACCTGCTTTTGTGAACTTGAATAAAACTTTCACTTTACTGAAACAGAAAAAGTTTAAAATGTATATATCACATCCTGTTCATATGTTTAGGTTCACATCCTATTTTGAATTTGTTAACAACTTTGCTGAATCTTTTTTTCTTCGCTATTTCTTATTTTTACTTTTGATTTAGTCATAATTCATTAACTGTTCCAAAGCACAATAGAAGAGTTATACAATAGTCATTCTTTGTGGATGTTTTTGTTCAAAATATTGTAATTTCTACTTCAAAACAACAGGCAATAATGCAGAACAGGCCCAAGGAACTCAAAATGTTGAAGACTTAAGTGGAATAATGAAGTTGTATTATTAATTTCAGCAATGAAATATCATGATTTGATTTGGACAGCATACTGTGAGTATGTACTATTTCCCTAATGTAGATTGATTTCAAGGGAAATATGTATCAGAATATCATCCACAATCCAAATTTTGACTTAAGGATGTATGCTACTTTACAAAGTATATATTTTATTTGTGTTAGAGTTATCTCCCTTAAATAAGGTAAAAAATGCTTTTATAAACTTGAATGTTGTACAAAAATTAAGCAACATTCTTCAAAACATGTATTTTTTGGTGACATAATCTTGTGGTATTTCAATTTGACACCATATTTTGTCAGTAAAAGTTTTATCATTAAAATTTTATGATTATTCAAATGAGATGTACATTGAACACAGCCTTAGAGTAAATGAACACTTTTGTGAAGTCTTATAAGCTTAATGTAAATTTAACAACAAATAACTTACTTCATCCATTCCTCTTTGAGACAGATAAGATATTGTTCTAGAACTTCCTGTGTGAGATTTTCATTTTTCAAAGCCATCTCCATTTTTGTTAAAACAGCAGGTCCTTAAAACGGAAATAAAATGTGAATTATGTGAATAAAAAATAACATCACAGTGTTGACACACAAAGACAATATCAGAACTCAGTTGATGGTAAAATACAACAGTAGCTGAAGACACACACACAAAATAAGGACCAAGAAGGGGTTATATCATCTCCTAGGTCACACACACATCGTGATAGATTTGGTCAAGTCTAGGAAATTGTTTTGGTCAGTAAGTCCTAGACCATGGCTGACACTAAAGTCTTAAAGTTGTAAATGATTTTTAATTTCAGACAAGTACAAACTTTTTTAACTCTTAGTCAGGAACCATTGTATTTATTCAGCTTTAATGGAATACAAAAACAGATTGGCTGAAAGTGGTGCAATAGTATGAAGAGGTAGTCAAATCATTCTTTTGAAATCAACAGAACTTCCATATGTTGTGCTTTTACTCCATTAATTCATTACATAGCAGAGCACAGTCAGAAACCATTGAAACATAGATTTTAGAGTTTGTTTAATTTTTACCACAGCGTCTCTCCCATGAACATTTTTAGAGAATGGCAAATATGTATATTCATGGGAGTTAACATTTCTGTGTGTAATTTTTTCCCAGTTTACAATATAATCAGCATGAATAAAAAGTTGTGAGATATTGTGCCTAATCCCTTTGATTGATGTTAATCAACAAAATATGTTTGAATGAATACAATGGCAATGTTGTACAAGTTGGACGTATATTTTCAGTGAATCAAAATGAATTCCTTCTGGAACTATTCAATGTTGGCCACTCATTCTGAACTCTAACCTTTATCCGGTAGTGTTGTTGGACTAGCCAGGCTAAAATCACACTCTCTGAGCTGGTCAAGACCCGGGGGAGAAATAGTGGTGGGAACGGTGGTATCAACCTCAGGGGAGATAACCTCTACCAGTACAAACATTTCTGTGGCCATGATGTGGTTTGGAATGTGAACGTCTGGAGCCAGGCCAAGGAAATTACATTTCCATGATGCTTCGTATTCCTGACTGTATGACACGACCCGACAGCATCCCTTAGGTACGATACACTAGAGAAGGGTTAAATCTTTAGATTAATTTCAAATCGTAACATATCGCAACATGTGTACGGTGGTGCTTGAAATGGAGGATTTCAAAAACTTCTAAAAGATAGGCACTTTTAATGTTAAAAGAAATTACCGCTAGCCACAGCTTGTAAGGCGGCCTCGACTCTGTGCATTTTACCTCATTTACAGAATTTATCTCCGACTATCCTCATTGTTTTTTTGTTGTGACAAACATATCCATTTTCTAGAAAAGGCCCTGATTTTCAGTTTCATCAAAACAGTAAACCCTCAATATGAAGTGCCTCATCTCATACACCTTACAATATATTTAAAAGTGTCTTTTTCTTATTTTCTTAAACATTTCTTTACATCTACAAGGGGTATGCATTTCCCTTGATATATCAACAAAACTCTTTATACTGCCAAGACATCTTTCACTAAATGGTGGCAATATAACAAGATTTAACTTGATTTTACTGAACACACTCCGACTTTGAAACTTAAATGAAAAGTCCACATTTCTCCATTTCAACATAATGTTAAATGTACATATTAGGCACTGTCTGTGCTTTAAACATTGCACTAATGCAAGTTTCTGTATACCTTTTTTCCTGTTGCATTAATTGTGGGTAATTGAAAGTTTTATAATGCACTAAAAACTTATTGTGTATGTTTACAGTATTTTTTATGCCTCCAACCGCATTTCTGACGTTATTTTTTTTTAAGGAAATTTAATTTGTGCTTGATTTAATTCTTCAACATATTTCTGATATGTCATATTATTGTCATATGAAGATAATCTGTAAATTATTGTAAGAAAAGAGAATCTGAGTGAGATGAGACATTACCTTCAGTGCACTTAGAACGGCTTTGACAGCAGGTTTTAAAGCACCTCTGACGATGATTTGGTTACCAATAACAGCATGATGGGCAAGGATATGGAACTTCTTCTCCCCAAGACTCTAAAAATAGAAAATACATCAGTATAAATATGTGTTCGCATGGAATTAGCATCAACATCGGTGCTACTCTTCAATGTCTACCTAGTATAGAACATGAATTTTGAACAAATATCTCTTATTTTCCACTGTTTCCCACATCACTTCAGCACAACCAGTCTGTCCGATTGTCTCCACTGCCCCTTGCTACATTGCTCCAATGTGAAACATTTTGCACCCAAATACTGGTGAGTACATGATAAATAACAATGACTGTATAATATTGAATTCAAAAGTTCAAATGCAGAACACAGTTTGCTTTTCTTTCACAGCTGATTATTTCTGCCCTCTTGTTAATAAATGCATGTTTCCAGATTATATTACAATGCTCAGAAGTTCAAATGAAAATGAACAAAGACAACTGTAATCCTTATAAACTCATCAAAATCAAAAAAGTTCACGTTTCCTAACTTGAACATCAGTAGTACTGTGGCTGCTGTGAATATTGACCTGTCCAACTCAATTGCTACAGATGTAAATTTAAAGTGAAATCTGCTTTTTCAGTTCATCTCTATTAATTATATGTGATAATATTTTGTTTTGTAAACGTTGTGCTACTCAATATATATATATATATATGATCATATTCAATTTTCATATATTAATAACAAAACTTATGCCAAAATCAAAACAAAATTCCTTACTTAATGATTTTGTACTAAATATCATTGATTTTGTCGAATAGGATAAGGTTTTTTGCCGTGAAAAACGCTGCAAATAAAACCTCCCTTATTTGAGCCTCATTTCCCTTAGAATGATTGTAAAAGTCACAGAATCGTCTCCAAGACTTCTGGTATGGATGATGGCACCCCCAGCTACACATCATTGGTCAGAAGTAGACCAGTACGCGATAGTTGTTACTGATGGCTGGCACTGCTCTGTATTGTTATTGCTGACTTATATATAGTATCGGAGAGTTTTGACATTCTGTGTTTGATTCTACGGTATACTTTCATTTTTGTTTCAGTGTTAAGATATTGTATGTAAGATAAGACAATTACAGTATTTTTTATTTTGGTATGAGGTTTTGTATAGCACTATAAACAATTCTGAATTCAGCCCTCGGGTCTGGATCATTGGTGTTGAGTGTCCTGAAAAGCCTTGTGTTAATCTATATATATCATTACCAAAGTATCATAATTGTATAGTATTAGCTGTCATTATTCCAGCCCTAAATGTGTATGTAATACAAACCCTCAGTAAATATCTGATGTTCTGTACAGCTGATGTTGATTCTTCTTCGTCCTCTTCCTCTTCTCCCTCCTTTTCTGTTTCTTTCTCCTCTTCTATATCCTCCTCTGTATCATCCTTCTTAAACAGTTTGATGAAGCCTTCTTCTGTCTCTGTTTGAAATAAATGAATAATTTATGCAATTTACCCCCTCTATAAAATAAACATTATTCCAACAGAATGTATCAGTACTGACTATAGTCTGATGATGTTTAAGTTGTCAAACAGATGGCATGAATTTTTGTGAGTGTATCAAATTTGGTCTTGCACTTTGTAGATTGTAGTTGCCAAGTATATTTCATGTAAACTTGATAATATTAAACAGATTTATTGTACAGAGGCATATTAATCATCTAATGCATGGATTGAATTCATACGTTAAAATATATTAAATGTTGTAACACTGTGAAAGGGCACAAATGTCCCTTTCTTGTGTTCTAAAGTCAAGTCACCACAAGTATGATACAGTACCATATTGTATCCCATCAAAACAGGCATAAACATAGCTAAACCAAATAGGCATAAACATAGCTAAACCAAATAGGCATAAACATAGCTAAACCAAGCAGGCATAAATATAGCTAAACCAAACAGGCATAAACATAGCTAAACCAAATATCAAACAATTCAAAATATTGATTGACTGATTACAGGTCTACATACCTTCTTGTTTCTCCATGTCTATGATTGAGTCCTCTGTTGGGGGTCCCTCTAGGAGGGACTCCGTGATCCGATTACCACATGCCTTAAGTATCCACACAAAGGAAACATGGAGAATCTTAAATATATTTCTATCTTCCGTCAGTTCCATTAGTGAGCGAGCTGGCTTGGGGTTTATCCTGAATGAGGCAAGTTTGTTTGGTTCTCTAGGACTTTTAGTTTGTTCAACATCATGAACTTTCTGTGCCTTCTCTTGTAAATGTTCGACTACTATTTTGAGATTTTTCACTAAAAATGGCCAGGAGTTCAACAAATAAATTTTGTCCATCATTACAATAATAATGCTATATCGCCTCTGAAAGCCTCGGGCCTGGAAGTCCTTTATATGGAAGGAGTAGGATATCACATGACCTTGCTGGTCGTTTCCAAAAAATATGGGTCCTTCAGTCCCAGGGCACACCTTGAAAATAAATATTATAAATCAAAGTTAGATTAATTTAAGCCATTGTCATGTTCATAAAAAGTATATCATGTGAAGAATTAATTTCATTTTATAAAGATTTTTTTTTTAAAATTTATGTAAAAAATTAGTGTGATCAGCATGACTTATTTCTCCACAACAAACCAAGCCCCTGTGATCAGTATGAGTTATATATAATTACCTCACCTTGGATACCAAGCCCCTGTGATAAGTATGACAAACACCCTAACACCAAACCAAACCCCTGTGATAAGTATAATTTACTTATAACTATGGACACCAAGCCTGTGTGATGACTTACCTCTCCAGTAAGGCTGCGTAAACAGGCTTGTCGGATCATGCTGAAAACTTCTCGGTTGTGAGGTTGTCGACTGCTTACATAGCTAACCTTCACGTCGTCATCATGACTCACAAAGCCAGGCTTCACTGAGTAACAGCCCTAGGTTAGAGAATAACATTTCACATAAAATCATGCCAATTTTACAAAACTCTTGAATTCAATCAAATCAGCAGAGTTTATTATTTTGTATAAAACAAAACCTATAAAAACATTTAAATCTTCACACTGTTAGCTTGCTAAAGCTCTACATGAAAACTGAAAGTGAAAACTCCTACACAATACAGTTTTGTTTTTTAAACTGTATTCGGAATGGAACCAGGGGATTAGAAAAATGCGTTGCGTAAACCTCAAATTGGGTATTTCACTCAAAAAAAAGTAAGAAATATCAAGACTATTTTTTGTCTAAAGTTTAAGAGGCTATAAATCTTCTTTTCTTTTTAAACCAAAAGCTCATTACTTATAATTTTGATATTTGGAATTTTGGGGGAAGAAATGAGAAAAACACACCACATGTACAAATAAATGATGACAATAAGACAAAATGCACATTATTTAACAACAATTATGTTATTTCAACTTATATTAATCACTCTTGTTTGCCCGGATGTTAGGGCGTGGGGGGGTCTAAGTGTGGGAGGAAACCGGAGTGCCCGGAGAAAACCCACGTGGTTGGGCAGGTGACCCCAACCTTTTCACGTCCGATCGTGAAAGAATACCTCTCCTGTATAGGTAAAAGTGTGGTAGTTTTAAATTTACATTTGATCGTGGTCATCTTATCTAGATTCACACTAAAGGAAGCTTCCCAATAGCTCAATTGGTAGAGGAGCGGGCTGGAAAGCTGGGGTTACTAGTTCAACCCTCAGTGTAAGCAGTATTTTACATTACTCTTGTCCTGTGGCTGTTAACAAAATGGTGCCACGACCAGGATCATTGTTCACTTACCTCACAGTGGTTTCCTGATGAAGGAGTGGGTGTGCTGGGTTCTGAGACAAGAGACTTGAGGTCCTGCGCTCCATCTTGCTCCTGTGTTCGAGACAGTAGGAGCTGCATGGTGTTGTACTGCTCCTCGACGACGACGCCCACCCCGCTGACCCCACCCTCAATACCCTGAGGATGGCTCGGCTGGGTACAAAATAACACCTGAGGGCCATGTATTTCACAGAAATGACACAGAGATATTATGGCATTCATTGTAGTTACTTATCTACGTCTTAATTGTCTTAATAGCACCACAGTTGGTTCTGCTTGTGTCTCTTCTCATGTTTCAGCAAAAATTTGATTTGCTTTTAAAATAGTTTTTTATTTATTCACAATATCCAATGGATATGTTTTATGTGGTAATGCTCTGATGTCACCTAAAAATAGAAGAAAAAAAATACATGTAAGAAAAGAAAACACTTACAAGCCGTTACAAACGGAATAAATTAGGGAATGTTATGACTCTATGTTCATCATTTCATATTCCATGTTGTAAATTCCACTGACTGAATAAGTGCCTTTAATGCTACAACATTGTTGTATACACATGAGCTAATACCATAATTTCCTTCATTTTAGTTAAGATAATGTTTTTTTTCACTTATATGAATAGAAGCAACTAATTGAAACTAGTTGAAGAAATTCCAAAGGTTTTTAAAAATGTAAAATGTAGTACAATTTCAGGATTTTTTTCTCTCAATCACATGCTTTTATCAGAAAATAAAAGTTTTTTCAAAAAGATAAATATTTCTTTAAAATGAAATATTTTACTAAAGTGTTATATAAAGAAAGGTATTGAAGATAATGTTCATAAAATTTCCAAAATACAATATGTAATCAAATTTACTTAGAAGTAACCCAAGACTAAAGGTAAGTGTCTTAAGTTCCAGGGTCCTGTGGGATATTGTATAAAAATATACATAGTAAATGTATATTGTCCTATTAAAATCGTTGGTCTTTGCAATTGTGAGATGTAGTGTAAAATACATAATATATGTTATGTTTAAAGTCTCATCACATCCTTGTGGGAAAGAGTGTAAATTACTGACTCGGTGTCTTTGAGGTCCCTGTAGAAAAGAATGAAAAATACTTATTGTACATATTGTGTTAAGTCTCAGCTGGTCCCTTTGGGAATGTAAGTATTAGTAAAGCACCATCAATTGAACAAATAATCTCAACGTGTATTGTGAACAAACAACAGATCCCAGAGGGATCTTGGCGCCCACCTGTGTACCATATTCATTAGTTCTTTGTCAGTTCGATCTTTTCTCTTCTTTCCTCTAATCTGTTTGATCGAGTCATGTTAACAGTAAATGCACCTTGAGGTAACTTTTGATCTAAACTTAATACTGATGTGTATGAAAGCCAACCTTCAAAGTGAGTTTGTCATTTCACATATTTACTAGTACAGTACTTAATGTGAAAGAAATAGAATCGATCATTGCAATATGAGAAAGATCTGTTTAGTTCTTCTTTTAATCCATTTTGTTTTTATGATCAGTCTCAAAATATAACAT
>NW_018407102.1:329255-335175 GCF_002113885.1 Mizuhopecten yessoensis
GACCAAGGGGAACCTACATATAAAATTTGAGAAAGATCCCTCTAGTACTTCTTGAGAAATAGCAATAACAAACTTTCACTATCAAAATCCAAGATGGCTGCCTGTCGGCCATGTTGTTTATCCGATCAGTATCAAAAGCTGCCCTGCACAGCTAAGGACCAAGGGGAACCTGCATATAAAATGCATATAAAATTTGAGAAAGATCCCTCTGGTACTTATTGAGAAATACCGATAACAAGAATTGTTTAGGACGGACGACGGACGACGGACGACGGACGACAGACGACAGACAACGGACAGACGACGGACCACGGATGCAGGGTGATTTGAATAGCCCACCATCAGATGACAGCAACAGAATACTGAAGTGTCAAAACCATCATTCAAACTAAAAATTTATAAAACTTAGGCAAAATATGAATATTGGAAAGACCCTTGAAAAAGAACAAGGAGAATAAGATCAGGTGTTCCAGACAGGTAAGTGTCTAGCTACTGCTTCATCGACGTCACCCACCATGTTAATCTAGGTAAAATCCATTAAGTAATGTCACATCCTCCCATCGAAAACTCAGGTAGTGAAAATGAAACCCGGTGACAAAGGCACTCTAGTATTTTAATGTGCATGATAAAAAATATTGACCTTAATTCATACCACACAAAGAAATACCACATTTCCCTGCAAGATCCTAATAGCGACAATTTTTTTTTTTGATATTCTTCGATCATCAACCTGCATCTTTTAGAAAACCTGTGTTGTAATTATATACATAAGTTTATTAATTTGTCTGTCAGCAGACAACATCTATCACAGAAGTCATGAAGCAAGCTCTGGAGCACTGAATCAACTTTGACATGAAATCACTGTAGGTAGGGGAATCAGGGATGTTACTATTAATGGGCGTATTGGTCGAGTAGTTACCACTCCGCAGCCTTCCACACAGGCGGCCGGGGTTCGATCCTCGAAGTCGTTGTACGCATGGAATATTCAGAGAAGTGTTTTTCTCTTGCCCACACAACTCCAACAACCAAGGTGGAGTATAAATGATCTGTGGTCGATGTTACGGTATCTATGCTGTAGCATTCAAGTGAGGTGGCACTATAAATGATACCATTTGAAACACTGTCCCACTACAAACAGAACACATTACATCTCCAGCACACTCGCAGACATACACACATAGGGAGATATTAGCCAGGTGGCATAGGACTAGTAGTTAGCGCCTGATAAGGCGGCTTCTGCGAAACATAGGAGGGCAGTGAAGCTGCTTAAAGGATGTGTTTTACGTTTTCCAATATCCGTGCTGTATGTAACTGCGACAGCCTGTCCGCATCTATAAGGAGCTGACCGTCCTTAGGGCGTGACTTGGACGGGCAAGGTCATTTTGAATCTCGGGCCCGGTAAGCTGGAGTCTTACCCCCTCAAGACGACCATACACGGGCTTCGCCCGTGAAGTGTAGTCTATAAACCCATCAACCAACCAATTCCTCAAATTGTATTGATTAATGTATATATGCTAATTGTATTCATTGTATATCTATGTAGTGTAAAGCGCTTTAGAGTGGCTTTAATGTTAGCTATATCAAATGTTGTATATTGTATATTATTATTAAGAAAGGGAATGTCCACGATCAGAAAATCAAAGATGAATACATTTTCATAAACATTTGCATCTTCAGACAGCACATCACTCACTGCCTGCATGCAGTAATATTGTTTTCTATATCATTCTGAGTTAAATAAAACACTGCACTTATAAGCCATCCGAATCTAAATCTTCCCTAAAATGTAAATGTATAAAGTCAACATATATATATACAGTTTATATCAAACGTTTCATAAACAATACATGTACGTCTTTGATCTCCCAACACATACACTGATACAGTTTACTACTGAAGTAATTTTGTATAAAACAGTATCAGTTGAGTTGGACAGCTGTTTGTTCACTATTAACTGTGTAATGTATTAACATATTAACTTTACATCACTACCTACCGTCTATATTTATACCAAATATGGCACAATGAGAAAATACTCTCTACTTTCAGTTTCCACTTCTCTCCATGAAGTTGTTTACATTCTGTTCCTCCATGTTCATAATCATGTGATGAGAGTGACCCAGAAATCAAACAGCAAATATCATTGGATAGGTTTAAATACACTTAACCAATCAGAAATGGTGTCTTACAAGGGACTCGGAAAATCTAAACATTAGTTTGTTATAAAATGGCGGGCGAGAAGTTACGAACTCGACCTCTTGTGAAGTTTGAACTGCTTTAGATGTTCGGGAAAATGTGTCTGATGATTTTGAAGAACGATTTAAGTGTATGAAGCATTGGAAACACAATACAAGGATAATCTACTCAGCGTAATCAGTTTCTTTGAGGAAACAGGTAAGAAATTACCGTCGTGTACGAACTTGTTTGTCAAAATATGTAATGTTACCTGTGAAGCACATGTGCTCCAGTAGGGTATGTGTTGTTTGTGCATGCTGTATATGATGATGTAAATCATGAATGCTTAAACCTTCAGACGTACGTGCGTGTGGGGACAGGTATTAGAACGTTCGATCTTGGACTTTTTTGTTTTGTCGGTCGATACTGTGTTGCATTTGTGTATATATTGAAAAAGCTACTAGCTAGGATGTATATTATTACACAGCAGTCGCCCAGATTGGTCAGTTTTAGCTGATAAGGCGATGGTCTGTAGATAAATAAATGTTAGCTACTGTAATACAGATTGTAAAGTAGTAAGAATCAGCGTGGGAATAAAAGGGTAAATCAATATTATCATACAATATTAGCTACATTCAATTGGCTGAAATTGAAAATGAAATCTATGAGATGGCTGAAGCTGATCGCCTGGCAGCTGGTTACCAAAGACAGTAATGGAAATGACTATTCACCAGGCAACCTGATAGCACAACAATTTTGTTATGTGCCTGGCAATCAATGGGTTCCAAAAATAGTAAACAAAAATGTTGCCCATATGGATCGATCCCCTGCATGGGCATACTGACATCAGAGGGGTATTGTTACTTATCTACTTATCTACTTCATATTATAGTACTAGATTTAGCTTAATTATATATATATTAGCTACCAAGCAATACTGTCATTCACAAATTTACCTTCCTGGCTGTCGAGTGTATACATCGTATAGTCATTCACCAATTGTCCAGTACGTATACCCCACTCAGAAAGAGCTTTACCAGGAACATATGGTCACAACATCCTTATAAAAAGGATGTTTTTGTGTGGGCCTTGAATATAGCAAATTAAAAGGTTTAGCCTGTCAAATTTTCCCAAACACTACCTGAGACAATTTGGTCTATATATGAAGTCTGAAGTATCCTAGATCTGATTGTTAAAATTTGAATAAATAATATAAATTTTCATATAATTATTATAAATTGAACTATGCGATATTTTTAGCCTTTTCTGTATGTATATATATATAATTATACGTTGACTTTGACTAATTTGACAACAGATGTTTTAACGAGCTGTAAAAATGGATCAAGACAACCATTATCACACACAACAAGATATACAACTTAAGGTATGAGGTTTGGATATTTAATCCCTTTTGAAAATCTTGCAGTTTGTTGTCTTTTTCTTACCATTATTAATTATAATTCTATAAATATTCATGATTCCACTATGGAAAATGGGGGAGTAAGCAATATTAACTTCTCAAATTAACTGGTGTTTGGTTATTCTTCTGAGCAATTTGAATGAGATCCAAGAAAATGAAGAGGTCATTTTGAGTAACAAAAAACTAACATGCAAAGCAAAGGTGAGATATAGGGATCATTCTGTCAGTATTGTTGTGTACAGAAATTGTTTCTGTATGCGTGCAATAACTCAGGAATGCTTTGATTTACTCTCTTCACATATCTATATAAAGTGCCAATGAATTACTCAAATTTGATTTTGAACCAATTATGAAAAATCAGCATATGGCTGCCAGCAGCCCTCTTGGATTTTGTGAAAAGTCACATGGTTTCCATGAAGCATTTGCTTTGACTTTCTTGAAACTTAATTTCTATTTATATATATACATACCAATAGTATAAACTACTAATTTATTACACGAGGATGTCATGTAAAAATTACCAATGGCCAACATTTTGTTGTCATCAATATATACATATACTAACTAGCCTTCATCCTTGATTCAGATGAAACCTCAAGCAAGAGTTCAGTACAACATGGTACCTTAAATTCACATTTCAAAGTCCTGGTACAAAGGTCAGGGTCACTGAAGAAAACGCTTGTTATATAAGCACAGCTACTGTACATGAACCATCCTCATTTTCAATCAGATTCAGATGAAACTTTTTGCAAATGATATAAGTGCAGTATATTATATAGTATACTGTATATTGAACAAATTTGCATATTAAAGTCCAGATCCAAGGTCTCTGTAACTATATATACATGTATGAACTGTTGATGTTTGTTATTGCTCTACCATCCAATGTTTATCAGGTTTGGGTGAAATATTGTTAAATATTTGAAAAAGTGTTTTAGGGTCTTTACCCTGTTACTCAATCTCGATACTCCAGGGTTTATGCTCACTTTCGCTCTCTGCACCCATGCAATATATATATATGTCATAGCAAAATTGAAGGCACACTACTAGCTATTTTTGATTGGTCTCGGGTAAAAACACCTGACCATCACTAGGCTGATATATACCTGTCCTTTGAAGATTACAGAGGAGCGACGCCCGACTTCAAAGTCAGTCAATTTTACTGTTACGCGGCCATGATCGATATTCTTTTGATTTACATTAAAGGATCAAACTAGTCTTCTTGTCTCACCCACAAAGTGGCTCATACAGAGCCTTCAATTTTGCTAAGACATATTCCAGGGATGAAGAGAGCGTATTGTATAAGTAGGTGATTGTAAACCCTGGATATCAAGCATGCCTGCATGAAGTATTAAAGTAAAGGGTTAATCTGTCATTGTTCTTCGATATGCAGCTTTACATCATTTTCAGTAAATTTTAAAACAAGTGTTAGCATTTCAGAGGCCTGTTTACTTGTACTTTTGCAGTTTTTTATCTAGTTTAACAGCCGGATACAGGCTGCTTCCCCTTGCAAAACATGTGCTTTATTTTACCCAAAGTGAAGGGGAAAAAATAAAGAATATCTTCCTGATTTCAATGAAAATATTGCTATATTTTTCCAATTCATGTATACTTAGGAATGGGATGCTGTAAAATTTACGTAGAAAAAACACTTTGAACAAGCCAGGTGATCAATGTGGTGGGGAAATTCGTGTCTATATTCGACAATGTCAACTTTCCATATATGAACCATTGAAAATTAACAAATTAACTACATGTATTAAAATTTGGGATGTTGAGATTTTTGTAGGTTTTTGATACCTGTATTTGGTGTGTTAATTTTTTTTGTAGGTTTTGTAAAATTTGGTATGTTGTGATTTAGTAATGTGAATATGTACATTTATGCATTGCACAATTTTATAAATTCCAAATTAGAAAGTCATGGAAAAGTTCAAGTGTATAAGCTGCCAAGCTAGTACACCAGGTGTATTGAAAATTAAATATTTCACAAAATCACTCGGGCTATTTAAGATGTACATTAACATGTAAGAATAATTTAAATAACATTGAATTATGATAAATGTGGTAAAATTGAAATGCCATATGAATATATAGAATTCAGAAATGATGTAAATGTTTTAAATAGACATTTGAGTTTTTCAATTTTTAGGTCACCTGAGACAAAGTCTCAAGTGACCTATTGCGATCGCCTTTTGTTCGTCGTCGTCCGCCGTCGTCTGTCCGTAAACAATTTACATTTTCGACTTCTTCTCCAAAACCCCTGAACCAATTTCAATGAAATTTTGCAGGGACCTTCCATGGACAAAGGTCAACAAAAATAGT
>NW_018407102.1:335795-369219 GCF_002113885.1 Mizuhopecten yessoensis
TTGACAGTTTGATACTTTGAAAATTTTGAGCCAGCCCTACCCCCAAGGGCTGTAGGGTGGGGCTCAAAGGAGTCAGTGTGCTAAAATTTCTTCATTTTCCTTGTTTAGAATCAGAGGTGCTAGTTTCAAATACTTTTTAGTCTGAAATTTGAATAAGGTGGTTTTATTGTTTTTTGTCACTTTGAATAATATTTCTGTTCATGTTAAAAACAAAATCAACTCTCTGTATAAATATATCAGGTGACTGTTAAGGCCCATTGGCCTCTTGTTTTTTAATGTCAGATACAGGAACATCTACAATAAAACCCCATTAATCGGTCTAATTCAGTTTTCCTGAATGGTTTTGAGACACTACCACAGTTTAAACGTATTCCATTTTACTTTATATTAATATGTTTGAATATTATTACATTTTATAAAATGAAAATAGTTCTGGATGTTTTCCAAATTACAACTAAGCTAGATAAAGATGCAGTTGTTAACCCCTATTAGGTCAGACATTTTCTAAATTTCACTAGGTATTTAACCAAATTATTTGAATAGCCAAAGCATAGTTATTAAGTTTACCAGAAAGTGCAAAGGAATTAAGCCAAAGAAAACCACAAATAAAATTGTTATTAAACATTGAACTGATATATATGTAAAACAAATGTTAATAGTCCAATATGAAGAGGTATATATATTCCTGTCATCAATGAGGAGATATTTTTAGATACAGAAACAATGACATGTGGACACACAACGTACACAAACTGTAGCAGTCATGATCATCTCATGTCTCTTGTGTCGACTTTTCTCTGTTGTCTACAATTGCCTAAAATAATTAAAGACAATCACCTGTACGTGTACCGGTACTATTTTCTGCATGTCTCAGATAAAAGGCCTGGTACAATTTCACAAACATTCCTTATTTACAAGTTTAATGGTAGGAAAGAAAATTTCAGAATTCAAATAAATCTACATAGACCAAAATGGGAATAACATTTCGAAATTTAAATGTTATATATTACATCTACTAGCTTAATTTTGAAATGTTATTCCCATTTTGGTAGAGAGGTAATTTTTTGTAAATTAAACATCTGTTTTTGGGGTGTCAAATAAATATCTGTTTTTGGGGTGTCAATTAAATATCTGTTTTTGGAGTATTTTAATGTCGAGTAATATTAATGATCACTCCGACATGTTGGGGGTGTATTATTATTGTACCTGTGACTACCTTTTGTGTATACGTACCATACATACATGTGTAGGTGTCTCATGATCAACACACATCAAGCGTGGATTATGTTCATGTTTTGATGGGGGTTTTTTTAATCAGAGCTTAAACCGATGACGAGGGAGTGTATATTGTGATGTTGGTTTTTTTTAATTTTTAATTTCTTAATATCAGATACAGGAACATCTACAATAAAACCCCATTAATCAGTCCAGTTCAGTTTTCCTGAATGGTTTTGAGACACTACCACAGTTTAGGAGTAAATGTATTCCTTTTTCTTTCATAATAATATGTTTGAATACTATTATAGTATGGATAGTTCTGGATGTTTTCCAAATTACAACTAAGCTAGATAAATATGCAGTTGTTGACCCCTATTAGGTCAGACATTTTCTAAATTTCACTGTAGGTATATATGTATTTAACCAATTTATCTGAATTGCCAAAGACGCAATGACTGCGCAGTCTTTTTGGAACTAGAGGTATGACGCATTGGACAGTGTTTAACATACTAACATAACCTAGTAATTAAGTTTTCCAGAATGTGCAGTCTTACAAAGGAATTAATTATAAGCCAAAGAAAATCACAAATAAAATTGTTATTAAACATTGAACAGATATGTAAAACAACTGTTAATACACTGTAGTCCAATATGAAGTCCAAGATAAAAGGCCTGGTACAAACTTTTCTTATTTACAAGGTTTACTGTACGCCAGAAAAAATCAGATTTCAAATAAATCCACTTATGCTTTCCTGTAAGTACATTTAATTTACATCTACCAAAATTGGAATAATATTTCGAAATTTAATTAGTATGTATATTACATCTAAATATGAAATTTCGAAATGTTGTTCCCGTTTTGGTAGAGAGGTAAATTTTTGTAAAATAAATATCTGTTTTTGGAGTGTCAAATAAATATCTGTTTTTGGAATGTCAATTTTAATGTCGTGTAATATTTATGATCACTCCGACATGCTGGGGTGTATTATTATTGTACCAGTGATTACCTTGTGTGTACCATAGGTGTCTCATGATCAACACACACATTGATCTTGTATTATGTTCATGTTTTGATATTTAATCGGAGCTTAAACCGATGACGAGGGAGCGTATATTGTGTGTTTTGGCACAAGTACACATATGACAGTTCTAAAACTATAAATACACCTGTTTCACAGACAAATAGGGTATTTAACTTTACGACTTGAACTTAAAGCTACGTACCTCCACAGACACTTGTATTCACTCACTACAAAATATTGACAGTAATATTTTACATAACCAGTATTTCTTGTGCCTGTCATGGATCAAATTTACATTTGATTTCAAAATGTATAACTTATGTGTTATTTAAAAGTGAAAAGAAAAAAGCTGCTTGGTATATAGATCTTGCATGACAAAAACTTTTGAATTTTCTCAAATTTTAAAAGTTGACCTATTTTAACATAGGACTCATAAGAGTGATTTATAATGAAGTGATTGATTTGTGTGACAATGGTGGATTAAATAACCATAAATATTAGCATCTGAAAAAAATCTTTTTGGAAATTCCATGGATTAATAATTGGAGAATTTCCAACAAGTAAACATATATATATATATATATATACAGTGTGGCATAAGGTGGACTTGTAGAGGCTACAAGAGTTCTCAGTTTAATCCCAAATTAACAAAGGAAATCGTTATCACACATGATGGGACTAGATACTCCGAAGCATAAGGTGATGAGGTTCATCTCCAAAGACGCGACGGTTCCTCGTCCTGTAAGTAAAATCAGCATGAATAAGATATTGAATTTAGTCATCACAATATTTATTGAAATTGAGAAAATCTCTTTAGGTATATATTTTTTTTTACCTTTTAAAGACTAAAGGTGATTTTCAATTGCAGCCAGTTTTGACTATTATGATACATATATTGTGATTGGTGAAACACTGTTGTACACATGCATGCATGTAAGAGTTTTAGTATTCAAGTCAATAGCTGCTATTGCAGTAATGTTAGATATTTAACAAATTTAATTTATACACTGTACAATGTACATCAAATAGCTAATTAACTGCACATGTACGTACAGAGTAGATATTTGATATATTTTACTTATAATGTAATGAATTTGTTCATTTTTACAGTGAGAAGTACAAAACATTTTATTATCATCATGAGTGTTATAATGTAATTTCGTTAAAATCAGCAATGAAGCATGCATCAACATTATAGTGCAAATGCACAAGGATCCAGTTCTAAGACGTAGAAATACCTGCTTGACAGTAAAAGTCAGAAGCGATTTGATATAAAAGTTCAGGTTTCAATCACAAGTTCCAAGCATTGCCAATAAGGCCAGGTCAGTGATACTATTTTACCTGGGCGTACTAGTTTGCCTCTCAATGTGATCATCATGAGGCTTCATCAGGACGACTTCTGGTGACGCTTGCAGCATGTTCTGATTTAACTCATTCACCCCTACATATTTTAACAGGACTTGCCCAGTCATTGATTTGGTAAATATAAAGCTTAAGTTCAGATGTGAATTTAGGGGTGAATGGGTTAAATGAAACCTATTTCAGTTAAAACTTATTCAGTGGCTTGGCATAATTATTATACCTCATGGTATACCGGTATCCATATACTCTAAGTGCAGGACCGGTACCTCACTTATTACCTATACCCACAAACTTCGAATTGGTGTTGGCTCTAAGTAAATATAGATATTTTTATTTTGAAACTATTGAAAACATGAACATATATATATACTGTTGAACTGGCAACTTGCCATCAGCGCTTTTCATCGAGAGGATATCTTTTACCAGGGGTATGACATATCAAAGTTCTGACCTGTTGTTATGGAGTTTTCATTTCATGTGACATTATATTGAGACTGTCAAGCCTAAAAGTTATCTTCTTAAGAAAGCTTTACCTAGCTGAAAAGAAAATTTCAGGACATATCTACCGGTATTTGTTGTCCTCATTGTAACGTCATAATGCTGTGACGCCATATATGTTAATTGTAAAAATTCTGATTTCATATATAATACTAGTAAAATCATCAAAATATGACATTGGTAATATAGTTGACCTGTAAAAAACTTGACCTGTTATACAGACATGAGCTCTCGTACCCTCAAGCTTCCATCTCCTATTTATGACAGATTATACAGATCACTGAGATTTAGGATCACAGATAAAGGGTCACATCCAGCATTAAACCCTCATTGTGTAATTAGAGGATAAATGTTAGGACTTTAACATAAACCCAGTACTCTTTAACACCTTTTTTCTAAGGGTTTGTGTCAAAACTCAGGTCTTATCTTTAGTAATTGGTAAAAAATTAAATGTATTTTCCAAAACGGTGCCTGATCCTGATCTCGACTCCTAATTATATCTGTATATCGAGTTTGTATATGTTTGCAAGGCAGGAGGTGATTTTTCTGGCTCCATTATATTACCTGACCACAAACTTCAGATATGATATACATGTATGTCTCACACAAATAATACTGGTTATATATGTACGTACTGCCAATACGTTGATCTCCTTTGATAATATTTTCACAATACATTTGGATTTGAGGGACGTGATTTAGATATTGTGGTTTTGATGTGTCTACTGGAGTATATTACAGATATGTAATCAAATGGACCAAATTTCAAACAAACCTTGACCTAAAAATTATATGAAACTAAAACAACCATTGATAATAAGTATGATAAGTTCTGTTTATAAACAGTTACATTGCACATGAATAGTCAGCAAAAAGAAGGTTATTGTGACCTGTATTTTGACATTTGAGCTCAAATTTTGAAAAAGCTATTTTACCTGGTGTAACCACATTTGTTATTCAAATGGTAGAGTGTCCAGTACAAGAAGTAGGTCACTTAAATTGCCTGTCACTGCTTTGACCTTTGACCTTTGAAATAGTTTGTCCTGGGCGTATCTTCTGTACTATTTTTACCTGGAGTTACCCTATTTAGTACGTATATACACAGTACATCATTAGAGTGCAGATCACTGATGGGTTCAGGAAGTTTGTCACTATGACATATATATATATATAGTGCTATTGCCTTTGACCTCAACGTTTGAAAAAGATTGTCCAGGGCATACCTTCAAAAACTACAGGTATTTCACCTGGAGTAACCATATTTGGTTAAATCTTGGGATGTTAGAGTGTCAAGTACAAAAGTAGGTCACTGTGACCAAGATTTGACCTTTAACCTTGACATTTTTATAAAGGGTATATCATCGATACTGTTTCACCAAGCCTGGAGTAACCAGATTTGGAATGCAAGTACTTCTTGGGTTATAATGGAGTGTTAAATACAAAAAGTAGGTCACAGTGACGAATGCTTTGGCCTTAGCTTAGGCCTTATCTTTTGAAAAAGAAAAGTTAACATTGGGGCTTATATCTTCCATACTATTTCACCTGGAGTAACCAGAGTTTGTATGCAAGCGTGTTTTGGCTGGCAAAGTGCAGAGTACAAGAAGTATGTCACTGTGACCTAGATGAGATAGGTAAATACACTAATACAACTCAGTAAATAAAGAAATCATTACTGATGGGGGACTTTGGATTATAATTACCATGGAATACTTGGTTTGTTTCTGTTGTTATAAAGTAAAAAAGCACAATACATAAGACAATACATTGCATGTTCATAGTCTTCAAACTCCCTTGTTGGTAAGTGAAAAGACTGGATCAAATACACAGTGAACTTCAAAAAGTCATGGTAAATCAAATCAACTTCATATATCATATGTTAGTTCATGATAGCTACTAATGACAGACTGACACTACAACAACTACTAATGTTGAGCTCATACTTAAGGCAAGAGCAAAACTTTGAATTAGATTAGAATTGACTTTGTTACTGGGAAAAACTAATAACATTTCTATCTTTCGGTAAGTTTCCAATAGTTAAATATTTCCATTAATGACCCGGAACCCATGGTTCATTGAATTGGTACTTGTATAATATAACACATTTACTGAATTTAACTTGTTGAATATTGTAAAACTGTGGATTATAAAATGATGTAGATATGATTGAGCACAAGTACAGGATGAGGGCACTGATTGTTCTTAATGAAAAATAAACAGGACCAAAACAGACTTCTGTACATGTCTAATTACGGTTCTATTATGATTGGTTGGTTAATTTTGGCACCTGTCCCATCCAGGTTAATCGTTTAAGCAAGATCCTAAAACAGGTAATCTCGTTGACTTCATTGTTGACATGAGACGTACATTTTGTCAGAATTCTTCTCGTCAATATTATGGTTTACTCACATAGCAACAAATCACTTAAGTTAATCTCCCAAAATCAGGATGTCACTTCAGGTTATAAAAAAATATATAATAAATAAGACTTTATCAACAGCTGATGCATTTTAATTATGATTAAGTATAGTTACCTTGACATCAAAATATTTATCAGTTTGAATAGATGTTTTCTAATTTTAATGGTTATTATTCATGAACATTTAAATTTATGTAAAATGATTTTGACAGATCTATGCATACATGTATGTTTCTATCTAAAACGATGTAACATCTCTTATTGGATGGTTTTGCCAATGGAGACTGAGTTAGGGTATTTGTGTTATACAGTGTATAGGATTGCCTATATGTCTATTCCAAAGAGATCCATCCTCAAAGAGACATGATATCTTCTATACTTGATAGATAGGCCTAAGTGAATGAATTGATGATATATCTAACATACACCAAACATTGTATGTACCGATGTTTCAGAGGTGTTCTTCTTTTTAAAGAGATAACTAACACAATTTAAATGTGTAATGTACATGTACATGTAGTACGATGTTAAGGGGGATACATCTCTTTAACACTAAGATACATGTATAATGTGTCATGTGTAGCATATGTACGTCATTTAGGGGGATACCTCTTTAAAACTAAGATACATGTAGAATGTGTAATGTAGCATATGTACGTCGTTTAGGGGGATCCCTCTTTAACATTAAGATACATGTATAATGTGTAATGTAGCATGTGTATGTCGTTTAGGGGGATACCTCTTTAACACTAAGATACATGAATACCGTGTAATGTAGTATATGTACGTCGTTAAGGGGGATACCTCTTTAACACTAAGACACATGTATAATGTGTGATGTAGTATATGTACGTCGTTTAGGGGGATACCTCTTTAACATTAAGATACATGTCTAATGTGTAATGTAGCATATGTACGTCGTTAAGGGGGATACATCTCTTTAACACTAAGATACATGTATAATGCGTAGCATATGTACGTCATTTAGGGGGATACCTCTTTAACACTAAGATACATGAATACCGTGTAATGTAGTATATGTACGTCGTTAAGGGGGATACCTCTTTAACACTAAGATATATGTATAATGTGTAATGTAGCATATGTACGTTGTTAAGGGGGATACCTCTTTAACACTAAGATATATGTATAATGTGTCATGTAGCATATATACGTTGTTAAGGGGGATACCTCTTTAACACTAAGATATATGTATAATGTGTCATGTAGCATATATACGTTGTTAAGGGGGATACCTCTTTAACACTAAGATACATGTGTAATGTAGCATATGTACGTTGTTAAGGGGGATACCTCTTTAACACTAAAATACATGTATAATGTGTAATGTAGCATATGTACGTCATTTAGGGGGATACCTCTTTAAAACTAAGATACATGTAGAATGTGTAATGTAGCATATGTATGTCGTTTAGGGGGATACCTCTTTAACACTAAGATACATGAATACCGTGTAATGTAGTATATGTACGTCGTTAAGGGGGATACCTCTTTAACACTAAGATACATGTGTAATGTAGCATATGTACGTTGTTAAGGGGGATACCTCTTTAACACTAAAATACATGTATAATGTGTAATGTAGCATATGTACGTCGTTTAGGGAGATACCTCTTTAACACTAAGATACATGTATAATGTTTAATGTAGCATATGTACGTCGTTAAGGGGGATACATCTCTTTAACACTAAGATACATGTATAATGTGTCATGTGTAGCATATGTACGTCATTTAGGGGGATACCTCTTTAAAACTAAGATACATGTAGAATGTGTAATGTAGCATATGTATGTCGTTTAGGGGGATACCTCTTTAACACTAAGATACTTGTATGATACCTCTTTAACACTAAGATACATGTATAATCTGTAATGTACCATATGTACGTCGTTTAGGGGGATACCTCTTTAACACTAACATACATGTATAATGTGTAATGTAGCATATGTACGTCATTTAGGGGGATACCTCTTTAAAACTAAGATACATGTAGAATGTGTAATGTAGCATATGTACGTCGTTTAGGAGGATACCTCTTTAACACTAAGATACATGTATAATCTGTAATGTACCATATGTACGTCGTTTAGGGGGATACCTCTTTAACACTAAGATACATGTGTAATGTAGCATATGTACGTTGTTAAGGGGGATACCTCTTTAACACTAAAATACATGTATAATGTGTAATGTAGCATATGTACGTTGTGTAGGGGGATACCTCTTTAACACTAAGATATATGTATAATGTGTCATGTAGCATATATACGTTGTTAAGGGGGATACCTCTTTAACACTAAAATACATGTATAATGTGTAATGTAGCATATGTACGTTGTTTAGGGGGATACCTCTTTAACACTAAGACACATGTATAATGTGTAATGTAGTATATGTACGTCGTTTAGGGGGATACCTCTTTAACACTAAGATACTTGTATAATGTGTAATGTAGTATATGTACGTCGTTGAGGGGGATACCTCTTTAACATTAAGATACATGTATAATGCGTAATGTAGCATATGTACGTCGTTTAGGGAGACACCTCTTTAACACTAAGATACATGTATAATGTGAAATGTAGCATATGTACGTCGTTAAGGGGGATACATCTCTTTAACACTAAGATACATGTATAATGTGAAATGTAGCATATGTACGTCGTTAAGGGGGATGCCTCTTTAACACTAAGACACATGTATAATGTTTAATGTAGCATATGTACGTCGTTAAGGGGGATGCCTCTTTAACACTAAGACACATGTATAATGTTTAATGTAGCATATGTACGTCGTTAAGGGGGATACATCTCTTTAACACTAAGATACATGTATAATGTGAAATGTAGCATATGTACGTCGTTAAGGGGGATGCCTCTTTAACACTAAGACACATGTATAATGTGTAATGTAGCATATGTACGTCGATAAGGGAGACACCTCTTTAACACTAAGATACATGTATAATGTTTAATGTAGCATATGTACGTCGTTAAGGGGGATGCCTCTTTAACACTAAGACACATGTATAATGTGTAATGTAGTCTATGTACGTCGTTTAGGGGGATACCTCTTTAACACTACGATACATGTATAATGTGTAATGTAGCATATGTACGTCGATAAGGGAGACACCTCTTTAACACTAAGATACATGTATAATGTTTAATGTAGCATATGTACGTCGTTAAGGGGGATGCCTCTTTAACACTAAGACACATGTATAATGTGTAATGTAGTCTATGTACGTCGTTTAGGGGGATACCTCTTTAACACTAAGACACATGTCTAATGTGTAATGTAGCATATGTACGTCGTATAGGGGGATACCTCTTTAACATTAAGATACATATATAATGTGTAATGTAGCATATGTACGTCGTATAGGGGGATACCTCTTTAACATTAAGATACACGTATAATGTGTAATGTAGCATATGTACGTTGTTTAGGGGGATACCTCTTTAACACTAAGACACATGTCTAATGTGTAATGTAGCATATGTACGTCGTTTAGGGAGACACCTCTTTAACACTAAGATACATGTATAATGTGTAATGTAGCATATGTACGTCGATAAGGGAGACACCTCTTTAACACTAAGATACATGTATAATGTGAAATGTAGCATATGTACGTCGTTAAGGGGGATACCTCTTTAACATTAAGATACATATATAATGTGTAATGTAGCATATGTACGTCGATAAGGGAGACACCTCTTTAACACTAAGATACATGTATAATGTTTAATGTAGCATATGTACGTCGTTAAGGGGGATACATCTCTTTAACACTAAGATACATGTATAATGTGTAATGTAGCATATGTACGTCGTTAAGGGGGATACCTCTTTTAGACAAATCACAGCTATAATGTGTAAGGAGAATGATTCTTATACATGATCACAGCTTTATTGTGTAAGGGGGGGGTTTAACTCTATAATATAAATCCTAGACCTGTATGCATGATATGTAATTAAGGGGGTTATATTATATTACTCTTCACAGAAATCACAAATAAAATGTGTCGGGGTACGTATTTATTTTTAATGGTTATATGGTAAATACAATTTGTTTTCTTGTTATTTTTTAGGACTTAAAACCATGCATGATGGGTGACCTTCTGGAATACTTTGAGGAGCGTGCCCGAGTGTTGGACAGCATGGCTCCGACAATTCAAACCTCGGCCGCCATGTGTAACCCTGACTTCATCTCCTGTATCACCTTCAATGGCATCCCGATACTGCCACCTGTGGTAAGTTACTGCCACCATTGTGGCATTGGCTGTCTATATAGAACAGACTTGCCACCCTGGTACTGTAGGTGGTGCAGCCCAAACTTGCTTCCCTGGTTTTACATCTGGACCATACTTTCCACTCTGGTCAGCTGTCCAGACTGAACTTATCACCCAATCAAACTACAATGAGCTTGTCACTCTGGTCAGCTGTCCAGACTGAACTATTACCCAATCAAACTACAATGAGCTTGTCACTCTGGTCAGCTGTCCAGACTGAACTATTACCCAATCAAACTACAATGAGCTTGTCGCTCTGGTCAGCTGTCCAGACTGAACTTATCACCCAATCAAACTACAATGAGCTTGTCACTCTGGTTGTCTGCTGATGAGTATTTACAAGTGTTTGAACCAGGTAGTGATGGTAGACATGGAGTCCCTTGTAGATATATACATATGTATAATGGCTTCATCAATATTAACACACCAACATCAGATGGTGGGCTATTATAATGTTGCCCTTTAAAAATGTCTTAGGTCTGTGGCCTGTCCATTCTTTCTGCGTAAAAATGCATGATAGCTATAGTTTTATTATGACATTGTGTTACAGCTCAATATGTGATGAATGGGAAGTTTCCAGCAGTTGAACGTCTGAGAAATCTCTATTTCACATGTACGATGTCTTTGGGAAATCTCGATTAATACCATGTCTATGGGAAATTTCTATTAATACAGATTACAGTGTCTATGGGAAATCTCTAGTAATACAGTGTCTATGAGAAATCTTGAGGGAGAAATTAAGTTAAGGACATATTCAGTTGTTTATCAGGTTTTGAATTTAGGTATATTCACTATCTCAGTAGGATTTTAGATAGGACATAAAAAAAATATAAATGATGAAAAATGTTCTGATGTGACCACATCAATATCAAATATTTCAGCTAACAGCTCGTCGGCGTGAGGAGATGCAGGAATACAAGCGCCAGGCCATGCGTCGCAATTACCAGCGTAAGACACGCCAGCGAGAACAGATGAACGCGCGCCTTAGTTCTCTGGTGAAGGATGTAGAGGTTTGTAATGTTATCACTACCATCAATTGTATCTCAGGTTTCAAAAGGCTGTATCATTAAGTATCATGTCACAAGATTCTGAAATTCAACAAAGAAACAAAATCTTCTGACCACAAGTAAATGGAACAAAATAAAGTATAAATGTTTTGAATATATATCTTGATTTTAATGTGTTAGTTACAAAAGTACAGAAAAAAATGAGGCCTTTGTTAGTGTTACTTATGGAACATCATGCTAATAACTGTGTGCACCCTCTGTACAAAATGTTACCATTCTGAAATCATAAATACCTTTATAAAAAATTCTACTTGCATTGCCCCGGGCGATGCTATAAAGTTTGGAAACAAGAGATCTCCAATTTTCATTCTCAATTTTAAACCTTCAAGAATTAACACTCTTACCCATAGCAAATACATTGTTTTGATTATTTCTATCTTAAATAATAATGTATGTATAAACAAATAAAATTGAGCAAATCTGCACCACCTGTATAAGTTTCAATTTTCTGTTAATACCATGTCTGTGAATTGCTTTTATAATTGAACATCACGGATATTTCAAACTCTCAAGGGTACGTATGTAGCCTAACCAAGAGTTGATTTCTGTTTTCACAGCCGTCTTTAAACATTTTGAATCAAGACTGTATTGTACATTTTCAGAAAAGTTATTCTCTAAAGTCTCGGGTCAGCCTTCCCCGTACCGTTGGTCTATCCAAACTGCTCGTAGGTGAAATCTGATGTAATAGAACACATGTATATATCTGTATATAGTATACACACACGTAGATGTATAAGTTTTGATGTGGAGTTTCTTTTCTGGGTTTTCTGGGTTGTGGGTTTTGTTGGTATGCTGCTTTGACCATGAAATATATAACCGTTTGTTTGACATTATAAATTTGAACTGACTATTTCTGCTTGTAGCCACAAAGATTATATCTAAATATAAAACTTGCTCCCTCATACCACCTCTGACTTCCAGAATTCTTTTGTCATCTTCATTTTATAAATAAGATTTTCTTAGTAAAGGAAAAAGCCAAGCACGCCTCTTAATAACGTCTTCACAACTTTGTCTTTATTTATAAAATATGAAAGATGATGTAAACATGATTGTTCCGAATTTTGACCTGTTTGGCTGTTTTCTCCAAAACATCTAGGTTAAAGTTATTGCCATAGGTGTTGAAATTCACTTTAATACATGTTTAACCTGAAGTATTTGTATAAGGATGCTGACACTTGGTATTGAGGTTCCCGAGGGGTCAGCCATTGTTACACAGAATAAAAAATAAAAAAAATAAAAATCAATTTTGACCTGTTTTGTACTTTAATTTGCCCTCTATGCCAAAATGTGAAGGTTTGGTCACAAAAAATAACAATATTTTTACCTGGATTGTCATAATTGGCATTTACCAGTAAGTTCCTCAGGAGTAAAACTTGGTTGTACAACACAAACTATTCATTCATCATTCATTAGAGTTATTTCACTTATTTATTTTGAATTGGTTTATTTAATACAAGTATTCTTTGTGTATGTGAACTGTGCTGTTCTCAATACATGTAGGTCTTGTATCAATGATGTGGTGTTGTACCCTGTCCAACGGGGCTTTATATATATTCTTAACCCCTATGTAACTTGAGTAGACTCTACCATGCATTGATATGGATAAGTCCATTATAGTCTACAGTGGTGAAAGGGTTAAAGAAAATCAGGAAAATTGTGATCGAGTGACTTTTTATTTGATATGAATGCAGGTTGCATCCTTTATTTATTACCGGTAATTAAAGTGGTCAATCATATTGGCAAGTCCAAGAAATCCCAGCTTAAATACTTTCCCTTTTCTCACTTAGACCAATTCCGGCATATATACCCATGTATACAATGGAGTATCATATTTGCATACTCAGCAATATGTCCTACCCGGTATTTACACTATCGTAGATAAACTAGAGGTGAGATAATCTCTTTGTGGTAATTACACATGTATAATGGGATATACTTTGTAGATCACAACTATATAATCTAGAGGTTTCTTTACTAACAAACATTGAAATGTGTGTCTGTATTGTAATCAAATATTGTTTTACTCTGGTAGTGTTTGTCAATTCTTTGTCTAAAATACTAAAACCTTATTGTGATTTACGAAATGTGACAAGTTTGTAAAATTTGAACCATCATGTAAAGTATATTTTTTAAGGTTGTATCACCTGTTACCTATTATCTTCTACTTATGATATTAGGAATTTAAACAAAGTTTTAATTATATGTTTTATACCTCTCACAAGTGACAAAATGATATTTGTAAAGATGCTTGAAGATGACTAACTGTGATATATACCTCATTTCCAAAAGGTTTCCACACTAAGGCAGCTCTATAAAATATCTTATGAATGGTACTTTTGTTTTTCAAGTAAAATAAGTTCTGAGCTGTTAAATGATAATAATTAGAAGCTTTCAAGAGGGGATAACTTATTAATCTTAATTAGAAAATTTTAAGGGGAGATAAGTTATTGATGTTAATTAAAAATTTTGAAGGGAAGATTATTGGGTAAATATATTATTCAGAAGATTTTAAGGTAAGATAAACTCAAAATGTAATTTAGATGAGTACATAAATCACAGGTATAATTGTAAGATGTCACTCATCCCTCTTCAGATTGTGATAATTAGTAATAGTAATGTTTGAATTAAATGACAGTAGACATACATAAAGTTGTCTATATACATGGAATTATTGACTTTCGCATGTTCCAGATTAAAATGTACTATGTATATAAATGTTTATTATTGTATAAAATAACTTGTACTAGAGTAACACAATCTTAAGATTTCAATGGTACGAAAAAAGTCTCAGTATGTATATTTCAGTCAGCAGGTAGAGGAAGCCTTATCAAAATTAAATATCTCTTTCAGAGGTGTATAAGTTCAAGTTTTAAGTACAGTGTACTAGCCCATTTACAGATTTAAAAATACATACTAGCCTGATTTATATGTTCTAAAGTAAAAACAGATATTTTTCACCACAAGTCATGACATAAAATCTACTAGCCTTTGGTATCAGACTAATAGAATTGAACCCCCCTGTTGTTTTATATATGTAATAACAGTACATATTATAACCGAAAAATATTAATTTCTTTTTCAGGAAAAGAATGCATCAAGATGGACTGAAGTGAAACAATCAGAAGAACAGGAAGTTCCAACAAGGGACATAACTCCAAAAACACATCAGAGTAAAACAGTATCTTCAAATTCAGCAGAAGTCAGTAAAGTTACAAAGGCCAAAGTTGAAAGGTCAAGTCGTCCAGCAGAGATCAAATCTAAAATTTCTTCAAAAGCACGACGAGGGCATCGTTCAGGATCACAAGGATCAGATGATGATGTAAAAAGTGAAATGACAGTGTTGGTAAAAACACATAGACATAGGAGAAGTTCTGAAGGAGAGAAAGATGACCCTAAAAGTGAGCCAATTAAAACCAAAAATAAGCACAGAATTCCAGTGCCAGAAAAAAGTAGGAAAAACAGTGGTGCATCTCGAAAAACTAAACCAGCCCCTCGTGGTGGGAACAGCATTGATACCTTAAGGAGGTCAAGTTCATTATCTTCCCTACCAAACTTGGCAAAAATTCAAGGGGTAAATGCTCTGTCCATACCCAAACCTCCTTCGTCTCAGATGACTGAACAACAGCAGGCAAGACAGTTGTCTCTTCGGCATTACTCCAATTCTCAACCTGACCTCAGAACACTCAGTGCTGAAAATATCACATTTTCACCACCGACCCGTCGCTCACACAGCAAGGACGATATCAATGATCTAGACAATGCAGGTATTGTGTCGATGTCCCGGGAACAAAGTATGTCTAATCCGGATTTACCCCAATCTTCCTCCAGTTCTGACAACCACAAGGCTACAACTGGTCTTCAGGGGGGAAAGTCTGGAAAGGATTCCACCCTCATTTCTGGAAACATCCAGGATAATAAAAAGGATACAAAGAAGAATGTTGATAGTAAAAAATTGAATGTAGGTGCCAAATCAAAAGTGAACTCGGAATCGGAACAGAAAAGACAAATAACAAGTGCCACAAAGAAGCAAGTTGAACAAACTCAGAACAGCTCACAAACAACTTCAAGAAGTGCAAGGACATCTGAACAATCAGAAACGTCGGGAAGTGGGACAGCGAGTGCAGACTTTCCATCATTGGAGGGGTGTAATTCTCTCCCTCATGAGATTGATGGACTACGTTTCACATCAGTGCGACAACAACACATAGGCCACACACTGGACAAATTGTCCAAAGTTTTGAACATGGAAGAAACGCTTAGTACTCTAAACTCAACGTCAAGCAATGAAATACAAGAAAACATTTCCAGACTGCGGCAGTCAGCCCAATCTTCACACGTTGGCTATTCCACACAATCATCAGTTCAAAGTCAGCAGAGCTTTGATCATGCAGGTGGTAGGCGAGGTAACACCTCACCCCAAACCAATTTACGGAATCCGACAGAAACGCCATCACCAAAAACTTCAGACTCCAGTGCACCTGCATCTACCCCCAGCTCAGCAGAGCAGTCCTTTGGCAGTAACACCAGTGGTAGTAGTACTGCGAGTCACTCCCGGGTCGGCAGTAACACCAGTGGTAGTAGTAATGCGAGTCACTCTCGGGTCAGTGCCGTATCTGCCTCCACTAGAAGCTCTGCAAGTTCAGTGACAGGAAGTCAATCTGGGGGTGTGCCAAGTCGTAGAATGAGTCCCAAGGGTTTGAAAAATGCAGTACATTTCGCTCCCTTAGTGACAGAAATAAGCACTAGTGCTAGTCAATCTTTGGAAGATAAAATATCTGTAAGAAAGTTGGATGTCACACCAACTAATAGTATACAGTTTGATTCTGGTGAACAGGGACAGATCAGTCGGACTGGACAGGAAGGAAGTAATTTGGCTAGGAACAGAACATCTGACAGTGGTAGTGTACCTCCAAGTGTCCATGTCACCATCCAATCCTCGGAGTCCATGTTGAGTAAAGTGGCTCTGAGCCCCGAGACAGATTCACCCCAGACTCCAAATGATGGTTTGATCAACAACATGCCATTTGAGACCTATGGACAGAGTGTAGAGGGAGAGATCAATACGTCAGACAAGGAAAATGAGTTGCGTACACAACCTCAGGGAAGATCACAAATCCCTGGTAGATATATTGATGCAGGCCTGAGAGGACCTAGCAGGAATATGGATCAACTCCTGGTGAAATCTCAGAACTCAGATGACGGGTCACAAACCAGTACCTTAAAAGGAAGCCAAGATCTACTAGGAGAACGGTCATCGGTGAGGCAGGAAATGGACCCCCAAAGGGCCACTGAATATCAGTCTACAGATACGGTCAGGAATGCCATTGTCCATTCTCAGGGCCAACAGACGAGGAGTACAAATGTTAATCCTAGGATAGCTGCCCAATCCCAGCCTGTGATGGGAAGAAGTTCCGACGATACGCTGAGATCAACTCAGGAATCAAGCCATCCAGCGATCAGAGGGAAAGTTCCTGTCAACATCAGTGGGAAGTCCTCTTATGTATCACAGCAGATTTACGATCTTCAGCAGAAAAGCAAACAGGATGTGGCTCAACAGCAAGCTCCGCCCATTTTGACTCGTCCAGTGGCTCACACACATGCTGGTACCTTTAGTCAAGTCCCCAATACCAAGGCTGCCGAGCGAACGGTCAGCAGAGGGTCACAGCGTAAACTTAATATGGGTGCTGGTACAAATGTGAACTGCCTTCCTCCTAAAAATGTAACTGGTGATTCGGACGGAGAAAGGGAGGCAAAAGCTGAACACATTCAGAAATATTTGAACCACGTACAACGCCACTCGCTGGAGGCTGATGCTGACTCAGCTGAAGATTCAAAGCGCGCTAATGTCAAAAAGAATTCTCCAAGCTTGCAAGAGCCATTCGATCTACGCTCCACCATCCAGTCATTCACATCTAGTCTGCAATCTTTGAATCAAACTGATGAGGAGGAATTGTTGAGGATACAAGCCGAACACTTTGACAAATTGCGCAGGCATTTGATAGATCAACAGAAACATCAACTTGAGGAGTTGTTTGTTCATCAGCGACGAGAACAAATGGTGCTACAAACAGACATTGAGAAATACCAAAGTCAGCTGCAGGAACAGGAAGAGTTCCTCTCTAAAAACTCACCTTCCACCAGTTACAACAATCTCCCTGGCACCCAACAGGTACTGTACAAACCTTGTGTCAGTTCTCAAAATTTAGACAGAAAATTCCATGTAATATTTGCTTTACAGTTATCTACTTTTTTGTGTGAGAAAGAAGTTTTCAGCCCACCATCATCAGTTGGTTTCAGGTCATGTCATTATCAACTATGTAGACTTTCGTTAGGAAATCTATATTTTCAGTATCTAATCGAAGATGTTTGACTAAATAGCCCCTTTAAGATTAAATCATCTAATATTTAATATATGCTAAATTTAATATAAATTTCCTTATCATGATCACTATGACAAATGGGGGAGAGCAAAAAGTGTTGAAGGAAACCTTTTAATTTGTTACAGGTACCGGTAGCCTATGGGCAGTCTTCTCAAGATCCAACACATCAACTTCAGCCTCCTGACAACAAGAACATTCCGAGTCACTTCCAGTCACATCATCCATCACAGTCTCACTATCATATACAAACAAGTTCACACCCAAATACACAATCGAATTCACAGACACATTCACAATCAAATTCCTATTCACACCCTTATTCAAATTCACATTCATTTTCACAGTCTGATTCTTATTCTCATCCACAATCCAATTCACAAGCAAATATTCAGCCTAATCTGCCCTCTCAACATCAACCACAAGTACATCCTCAGCATCAGCAACCTAACCCCCAGCAGCCTAATATTCCCCTTCAGTCAAACATCCCCCAGCAGCAGCCAGGTCCAGCCAGCCAGTCCTATCAGCAGAGCTATCCATACCAAGAGCAGTATGTCCAAAGGACTAATCCGCACCCTGGATACACACAGCAGCAATATACATCCTATGACACAGCATATTCGACAGACCGTGGCAGTTATCCCCATGGTCTGTCGCATGCGTCTACTAAAGTGTTACACCCAGCTCAGGCCCAGGGTCAGACACAATATGTGTCCCAGTCTAACTATCATCAGCCTGTAGATATACAAGATCCCAATTATTTCAGACACCCTTCCACCCAGCATCCACCTCCTGACACCCTCAGACATAATCATCCACCACCTCCTAAGTACTCCCAGCATGATCCACGCAAACTTAACGGCAATCCGTACGAATTACACAACAATGGAAGAGATCCACGGAACCCGTTGTCCAATCCACAAGGCCATAACGATCAGGGCGAGTCCTACCAGTCTCCACCACGTGACGATGCCAACACCAGTCATCAGTACTCATATGTACCAAGTCCTAGTCTGTATTATAATCCGCGAGATAATGGCTCGGACATCAGCACCTTCAGCAAGGCCACGCCCAAACAGAGTCTCACATTCAACAATCACTCCACGCCCACACCAAAGATCCACAAACCTGTGCTTCGGTCGCCGATCAAGCAGCCTTCCCTTGCTTTTTCTGACCAGCATGTGGTTGTACCTGAATTGGTAAGTACAATGTGCCAGTCTGTGGCATTGTAATGATACATGTAATAAAAAAAAAAATTGTACAACCTTCAATCACTTTATATTCAAGCCCACCCACTATTTCATAGATTTTACAGAAGATGGTCATAATTTGAAGAGGTTTTGTTGTGTATGAGGTTAAATTAAGAAATAAATCCATTGTCTATTTTACTCTTTGTTTTCATGGGGAATTTTGAATAACAAAACCATTTCTAAGATCATTTTTTAACACATGTCGGGGCCAAAGAAATTTCCTCTTTGTCAATACAGTGTTTATGCAACTTGAGTTATAAATCAAGATTCTGATAATTGTACTGTAGAACATCCAAAATTAGAAAAAATGAAAAATATATTTATTTCATATATTCTGGTTCATACGTATACACTCCAGGCATACAATGCGAACCTGAAGCGATGTTTTGATAGAGTGTCGGCATGTGTCCGAGGTTACCTCACACGGAGACTTCTACGCACAGAGAAGGTCCAGGAGATTCTCAAAACCATCAAGGTATGCAAAAACACACAGGATACTGTCAACTAATACAATAATTGTGTTTCTGCATTTTTCAATATATCAAAATATTTCCCCCATGTTGATGTTACCCTCTTTTTGAGGCTTGGTTACAACAAGTATCTGACAGATTAGAAGTTTTATCCTGTGTAAATTTTGCCTAGCTCTTGGTCAAGAGTGAAACAGAGGAATATAAACCTGGCATGGAAATTGCTCATTTCACATTTGATGTAATGTTTTGTAAACGTTGGGTATATAGAGGTTACACAACGAGTGGTTGTTGAATATGGTATTTATTTCACTCGTATAAGTTAATTTTCAAAAGTTACAAAAGACACCAGCTTTAGCGAGTGTCTTTCTGTAACTTTTGAAAATTAACTAACGAGAGTGAAATAAATACCATACTCAACAAACACGAGTCATGTGATCTGCATGTTTCTACCACAATCTCATGATCAGTCGGAAATAACATACACACATGTGTTTGTTGACAAGGCTGGCGTAGTGATATGACCCATATGTAAAAAGCCACTCATTCAAAAATGACCTTTTTTTTTACAAATTTAATTATTGTTAAAATTAATGTTTCGGCAACAACTTTGGGAAAAAATAAAATAGATGAACGACTTTAAATATTGAGAGTAGCAGTATTGCATTAATTTATATAAATTAACCACAAACTATATGCGCGTAAGCATATCGTACGAAGTCTGCCTCCCGCCAAGTGATGAACCGTTGTAGACGAACTTATCGCTGTCAATATCCAAAACCATAGGCCTACGTTTCTTCGTGACGGTTCTATGGTTGACGTTTATAGTGAAAGTTCAGCCATAGTCAGTTTGTCTAAATAGCGATAACAGGACGTTGGGAGAACATAATATTTCCCGACGCTGTGACAGATCTTGTTTTGGTTTCACGACCTGGACACGATATCGAGGGTCTGTAGCAATTTTGCCTGAAACTAGCTATCAAATCTTTAAGTATCATCTTTTAATATTGCCTTAATAACCCCCCTTTCCGCATAACCTCACAAAGTCAACAACACTTGTCGGATGTTGACAGCCGACGACGTAAACAAAACACCAAGTGGCAAAAAGCATGTGGAAAAAGTCTTCCCAGTCAAAGTTCATCTTCTCGACCAATCAAAACTCTTGAAGGTCATATACCACGTGTGGTATATAACTCATATTTATCTGACAGTCTGCTTGTTTATACAATGATCTGAGAGTGGAATAACACAGCGTTTTGTGGTAGAAATGTTGATTCCAAACCGTTCAGGATAAAATATGAAATAATTGTTAAGGAAGGGGAACAATGTTAAATTGACAGTAACAGAGGTGAGAAGTGAAACTAAGGGCAACATAAGCAAAAATGTCTGGATATTGAAAAAAGTACAAATTTTAAGGTAAATTGCGATGTATGTGTTTGGTAGGGAATTGATGCGGAACCTGTTACTGAGAGGTACTGTAAATCCTAGATTAACTTATAGGTTATCACAGGATTCAGAGTGTGCTTTAGAGAGGCTCCAGAGTATCAATATATTTGGAACAAATATTATACAAAGGGGTATTTATGGAGGCACGGTAGTCCAGTGGTAGGACGCGGGGCTCATGACCGAAGGGTTGGGGGTACGAGGCACGGCAAGGCACGGCACGGCACTATGCATATGTTATATCTTGGAGTAGGATACTTTACTCCGCTTGTTCCAGTCTACTCGGCTGTAAATGAGTACGTGTATGGGCAGTGCTAGAATTGTAGAATGCTAGCTGTTAGCGCCGAAATGGCATCTCCGGCTGTATGCTCCCCAGGGAGTTGAGAAAGGTATTGGCTGGTTGCAAAGGCCTAAAAAAACAATGGACAATAATTTGTGAACGCTTTGAGACGACCTACGAACTAGGTTGTGATAAAGCGGTATAAAAGAACCTCGAATTATTAATTATTATTATTTTTACTTGTACTTGTATAGGAGTTACCAGACATACTTTTGGTTTTTAGGATACAAAAGATTTTGCATATCAATTCCAAGCAGAGACACCAATTAAACGAGGGGATTTCTCCTCTTCAGACCGACATCTTCTTGACCGGATCATAGCTCAGGTAAATGTTTCTGACATAATAAAAACACTTTTCAACTAAATTCAATTGGAAAACTTTAATTTTTGTCTTTGTTTGATGAAAGTCCTTTTGAAGTGATTAGTTTTAATGTTTACTGGTTATTAAAAAATGTATATTTTTTGGTCATGAAATTACTGGTACATGTACTAACAATTTTCTGGAAATTCTGGACATATTTTAAGTGAAAAAAATAAGTTTTTGAATACAGTGTAAGCTTTTCTCTGCTCAGAAGTTTACTTAACATATAAGCTTTAATAGTATTTTTCTCCAATCTGCATTGACAGCTGCAGGCAGCTCTGTTGGACGTTCATGAGATTTTTTTTGAGATTCCGGTTTGGGAAAGGATGAGTTTGATTGCCCAGTCCCGCCAGGCACAGGAGGAAAAACGCCTCAGGGAAAGTGTAAGTTTATTCTGGGAGAGACAAGATTATCTCCCTTTATTAGTTCCCATTTTCTGTTAGTATTCCATCTGTCCCAAGTTTTGTGTGGGCCATACTTCTCAAATACTTCTCCTTGATTAGAACAAGAGGCCTAATGGGCTTGAAGACACTCGTTTGATTTATGCAGCCCTTTTACTTTGTAGTATTCCTTTCCACCGAGCCTCTGGCCAAATATCGTTATTCGTGACCATTTGGTTCTTAAAAAGATGTTGTGTTGATATTTACAAATTGAATAATTGTGACATTGAATATCAATCAACTGCAATTAAAGGGAATTACAAACTAGATATGATATAGACCTATTGTTTCTTTTTAGCAGACTGTGACTTTGAATATTGGTCAAGGTTGCTTCTTTTCAAATAATATGTTGCACTACCTGCAGATAAGCGTCATACCAAATATTATGACTATAGACCTTTTAGTTCTTCAGAAGAAGTTATTTGAGTGCATTAACAAATTTACATTTGAATAAATATCAAGGTAATTTCTTGTCACATACCTTGTGACAGAAGTTGTTGGTACATATTATAGTAATATGAAATATTTTATCTATGTGTCTCCTGACATATCTTTACAAAGTAGAAATAATTTGATACATATGTGTGATTTGTGTTGACAGACTGGGACAAGATCAAGTGTATCCAGTTCTCATCCGAGGATCAGCTCGGCCACACTCAAAGCTATTGAGCGCAAACGCAAGCAGTATCCTTTAAGGGTTTTTTTATTCATTGGACCAATACCAAGTTTAAAGGTTTTCCTCAAATACTATATTTTTCTTAAGTTAGGTAAAAATGAAAAACTTAGGGTAAAAACTATAATTTTCAGTGAGTATTTCCTTAACCTTTGACCTCAGAGAAGAGGAAGTTGCAGTGTCTGCAGACTCAAGACCTAGGTCTGCCCCACCTCCAGTTGGCAATACAGCATTTCCTTCCTCGTACGGCAATGTTCCCTCACAGGTCGCAACTCAGGCACGCATTAACTCCCAAAACAATGCCCGGCCAAATGCGCAAGTTCACGCCACAATTATGGATCAGCGGTAAGAAAGTTACATTATCAGTAATGTTTTGCTCTTTTTATGCCTCCATCATTTTATTGGCAAGGATTTGAACTCCATTAATGGATTTTCTGAATTACAGTAAGAGTGCCAACATGTCAAAATTTGTGAAAATGAATCTCCTCATCGAGTCAGAGAATGGCGCTTATATATATATGTATAAATGAATGAAATAGGACACACACAAACCCATAGAATGACTGTAACTCTGACCAATATAAGCAAATGAGATGAAGATTAGCCAGTCTATGAATAATAAGTAGATTTCAAAGTTTTATTGATGTAAATGAAAATCTATTTACAGAGCTTTGAGGCCACTGCCAGGTCAAGGTCAGAGTAGCCAAACCCAAGGTCAGACATCTCGGATAACCACAAGGTGAGTGATAACTACCATAATTACTCAGGTAAAAAGTACTATACATGAAATTTGATGAATTAAAGTGTTGCATACATTGTGATCTATTACAAATTTGGAAAAAAATAGTTGATTTATCACAGTCTTTTCTTTACACCTATATTTTGATCAATAGTGTGTAATAGATGATATGTGTATTAAGCATTATTAATCGCAGCAAGAACTATCTTCTGTGAAAACAATTCCTGTAGTGTTATTAAAAGTTTATCTAAAAAATTTCACATATTCATAGCTGGTATATCATAAATACACACTAAAAATTGCTTTTGTTTTCTCTTTTCTGAAGACCAAAAGAGAGACCCCAGACTGCTCCTAACCAGACAACAGGAAATACAGCCCCCCATCCATACCTCATTGCCAAGTCCAAAAAATCAAGTATCCCCTCATTCAAAGGTAGGTCAACCATTACTCTGTTCATTAATTACCCTTGATTTTTAAGGGACATTAGGTATGGAAATAACACACAGCTGAACTTTTAAGTGTTGCAGAATTTTTTCAGGAAGATAGGATTATTTTCTTTGTAATTCATAACATTTTTTTCTCCCTTAATTTGTAACATTTTTTTCTCCCTAGGGATATTATGGGTGTCCTTGGTTGCATGTTTTAAGAGTCGTACGTTACAGTATCATTGTGCACGAGGCAGGACCACTGTTCTTGAGTCATTTGAAATATTATAAGAGCTACTCTCTATGTAGGCACACTGAAACTGTTCTTGCTCTCAAAACTTGTGACCACACACACCCTGTTTATTTTTGTTGGTGATCTTTTATGCTTAAGGGGTTATGTATGTGGGTAGTAAGCGCAAAGCCCAATAGCTCATACTTATAATCTTGATGTCAAATTCTAAAAATGTGGTCTTATCCTATAGGGAGTAGCTATAGATAGGTGAAGTATCTAAATTATGTGTTTGAATTATCTAGAAAAGACAAAATTTGGCAATATAAAACTTAATATCAATGTTAAATAGAAGATTGGAGATATCTTACCACTAAAAGTGGAGGTAAATGTATACGACTTCATGTTTCAGGCTCATATGTTTGATCAAAAGAAGGTACTAGATTTAAACTGTTTGTAATAGATGTTTGTGAAAAAAGTTAAAGATTAAATAAACCATTGTTTGAAACTTTCTACTGACATAATGTTTAAAGTTAATTCTTCAGATCATACTAAAAATGTATTTCTCATTCATTCATTAGCTGATATGAAGAGTAGACTATCACCACAATCATCAAACCATTTGTGTGTGTGGGGGTTATTAACTACTCATTGAAGGATACATGCTACCCTTCTGTGACAAGCGCATTCTTTCCAGAAGAGTTCCTACACAAAGAATCTAAAAATGCTTTTGCATTGATAAAAGATATAATGAACCACTAGTCCCTGCTTTAAGGGTCCTTGTACCGCTGCCAAAAGCTCTAACTATGCACGGGAAACCAATTTTACAGGCAGTACTATTCCGTCTTTGCGTATTGCAGAGTTATCTTCTCTTGAGAGAAGGTATTGAATGTTACGTCATTGGTTTGTGTGAGAAAATTACGTTGTTTTCTCAAAAAATGATGACGTTACTCTCACAATCAAATGACGTAACAATCAATACCTGCTCTCAAGAGAAGATAACTCTGCAATACGCCAAGACGGAATAACGTTAATAAATCATTTCTGGAAAGAAAACCATACCTTGTGGAACTTCTATGAAAAAGACAGGAGATAAAATAAAAATAATATAATCAGAAAAGAATGGTGCTAGACAGAGATTGAACCCTGGACTTCAGATTGTTACACTATCACTCTAACTGATAGATCTACCTGGTCAATGGAAGTGTCCTCGGCTAACTGCTTCAATCATATCCAAAACGAAATTAAGGGGAGGTTACTGCAGATACGAAAAAACCCAGTGGGACAGGTACTTTCACACAAGTCACAGCTATATAGTGGAAGGGTGATAGTTCAAAGAAAATGTTTATGTAAAAGTGTCCTTAACAATCACAGGTTTGCTGTGCATATATCCTTTTGTGCTCTGAAATTAATGTAGATACATCAAAATTACAAACAGTCAAAACTATTTTTCAATTAGCCGTATTTAACCGTTTGTTTTTAAATAATCATTCATTATTCCTCAAAAACCAAACCATTGTGTGTCTTGATTTAATAGATTACAGGTATCAGGATAATATGTATTACATCATTATTTTGCTATTTCAATAAAACATTGATCCTCTTATTATAATAGTTTGTTGTAATAATGGTAGTGGGGAAAGTTCTATACTTGAAGACTTAAGTTAACCAAGGTCTCAAGGAGAATCAGTCTGAAGTTTATTTATTGAAAGTGAAGCAATGAATGTTTTTTTTGGGGTTTTTTTTAATGAAGTATTATTTGAATTATTCAATTATCACATGGCTAACTTAAGTGAAAGCAGAAGTTAACATTATCAGTTTGTCAATTTATCATTCCATCTGTTGTCTATCTGTCCCATATGTGTTTCTCAACAATTCTTTTAATGTTTTATCTGTGCATATTATATGATACTCAAATTAATCTGATTTGCACTTTCGAAACAATATTTCTACTAAAAAAAATAACAACGGTATCTATTTTTGCAGAAACTGTTAGACACCAGTATGTAGTTAAGATTTATACTGCAAGTATTAAAATCTTTTTGTTTATTTACAGACAAACAATCCAACAAAATCACTTCCAATTCAAAGTCAGCCAGTACATCATCAACAGCAACAACTGCCGCCAAGAATAAACCTGCGGGGTCAAAGATCAAACCGAAAACAACAGACAAGGCCTCAAAAGCATGGAGAGGTTGAACAAAGGGGGAGAACTTTGTAGCAAGAGGAACTTGATTACCTCAAAATGTGCAACAGGAGACCCATGAGCACTTGATCAATTTTAACAGAATTTAACATTGATAGATTGGACCATGAAATAGTAATAATAATATACAACATTTATATAGCGCCCTATATAATTTGTAAAATTACTCTTAAGCGCTTTACAACATATGGATAATAGTAATGGTTATAATTGTGAAAACAAAAAACAAAGGCTTACAATCATTTTTATAGATTTAAACAAGCAATGTGCACATAATCGAACAAATAAAAGGGTGGTATTTACATGACGTCTTTGCAAAGATTCTGAAATGCAGACGTGAAGAGGTGAGTTTTGATGTCCCTCTTGAACTTGGCCAGGGTATTTGACTTTCTAATAGCAGATGGTAAGCTATTCCACAACGAAGCCGAAACCCTCTCAAAAGATCTGTTTCCGTAGGTCACTGTACGAGATTTTGGGACACACAACAAAGATTCTGACTCTGACCGCAGTGATTGTAACGGCTAATACAGGGTATAACAAGCTCCTGTAATACTTGGAAGGCAAAACTAGATAAATGTGTATGTTTTTGAGTTCAGCTGTAAGATTATAAATTTCACTCACCGGTACCTTTGTCCAATTTACTAGTACAGTAAATTGAAATGAAACATTAAAAAAAAAAATTGTGTTCATAAGTCATCAGTGGTTTAAATTGTTTTGCTCAGTAGGTATTATAGCTCATTATGGTTAGGTTATGAAAAGCCAGAATTCTGTTTCTGTATGTCCTGTCCTGTCCTGTCTTCCTATGTCCTGTCCTGTCCTGTCTTCCTATGTCCTGTCTTCCTATGTCCTGTCTTCCTATGTCCTGTCCTGTCTTCCTGAGCTCTTATTCCTCATTCTGATAATTACCGTAGTGAGAAACCGCATGATTAACATGTAAACATGTACAACTAGTGCCATTTTCACGTCTATTTTTTTTACGTAAATTGTTCAATGAAGTCTGAACAAATTTCAATGCATTACTTTTTACCAAGAAAAGTAAAAGTTTCTTCATTTTGACTGACCTTTACTCAGATGTGACACTAACTCCATCATCAGAATTCATTTCTAACTTATATATTATGTACTTTGAAACATTTTCCCGTCATAGTCTGATATATCAGAAAGAATTTGCTAGCCCATGTTTACCTAAGCAACACTGACTCACATATGCATTGTGTCATTTAAACCACCACCGTTTTGATGTGTTCAGTTTCTGTACTATACAAAGTATCTTCATGGAGACAGGAGGATCCTCAATAACCAATATATGCTATTACTTAGGTTGTGGTTAAAAAACAAGGGAGATAATCTCGTTAAAGTTCTTTGATCAAACAAAGTCTCTCACTCTATGCAAACGTTTGATGTTTATTTCGCAGTTTTCTGATTTCATTCTAATGCTGATGTTATTAAAAAGCAATTTCGTAGGAAAGGAAGGTTCAAATACACTCCTGGGAATGGTTTGTTGGTAGTAATTATTTTGAGAAAAGAAATCTGTTAATCTGGACTTTGAAAATCTGGAAGAATATCTTTGTGGACTAATACCATGACTGAATTACGTCAAAGTGACATTTACTGTTTCGAGATATTTCTTCTGTTGAAAGTATCAATGAAATGCCATAGCCTGAATCAATTTAAAATGAAATCTGAAATCTGTGGATATTGAAATGTGATGCTAACTAATATAAAAATATCATGTTTGTGATGTATATAAAGTTTACCATGCTCTTTCATCAAATGTTTGGGAAGAGAAGGTTGGTTATTATCAGGTTTCTGTAGAAATGTCATGAATTCTAACAGAAGTATATCAGTATCTTATCAGAGGGCAAACATCCATTATTTTGTTATACACATTGTTTGTATAGAAAGATCACAGTTTCAAAAGCACTGAAACACAAATCCAGTATTCTTGCATATACATCACATGTACCTTTGTTTACCTGAAATGTGAATTTATGTATTTCATACTAGTCTCCAGAATGCTAAACACTGCAAATCAGTTATATCTAGTAAGAGAAATAGTTTTTACATAAATTAACAGGTGGAAAAATATACAATTTCCAATTCATGTACCTTACAATAATTATATTTTATAAATGTCATTTTTTTTTTAGTAAAGATTTGATCACTTCATAAATCTGAATTGTTTTGCAAAAATTCAGTCCAGAGGTAGTTATAACATTGAAATGTATAGCATCCACTTATGGGTAAATTTCTAGTATTTGTGAATGAAACATAGAGCCATAATGACAGAATAAAACTCTCTATAGTATAACTGTTATTGCTCAAATTTGGGAATTCAAATACCAGATAATAAGTCATTTGATGCATAATAAAAAGTCATGAACATTAGGCATGTCTTACTCCCCCCCCCCACTCCCCCACCCACTCCCCCCTAGCATTCTGGACACCTGTCTTACTCCCCCCACCCACTCCCACCCACACCCCCTTAGCATTCTGGACACCTGTCTTACTCCCCCCACCCACTCTCACCCACTCACTCCCACACCCACTCCCACCCACACACCCTTAGCATTCTGGACACCTGGAAGTGACCGTTTGACTGCTGAACATGCTGTCTGTGCTTAAAGCATTTACTAAAGTTTCACTGTGATAGACTTACAATACTGGGATACTGTTGTTATGTTACACTGTGATAGACTTACAATACTGGGATACTGTTGTTATGTTACACTGAAAATTAACCATTGATGAGTGGACATCTCTTATCAGATAGTAAGGACACTATATGTATACACTTACATTTCATGTAATCACGACAATAGTATTTCAAGAAATATTTGATTTGATCGTAATCTTTGTATTGTGGAAATTTGTTAACTCATTCACCCCTGACATTTCATAATAAACTATTCCAACCTTTGAATATGAGGAGTTCAAATGTGTCTTCAGAGGTGAATGAGTTCATCTTAACTTTGAAAATCTGGAAGAATAGCTGTGGAGTGTGGACTAATACTTTCCACAACTGAATTACGTCAAAGTGACATTTCCTGTTCCAGGATATTGTTTTGTTTGTTTACCTCAAGAATGAAATGGAAACGTACAATTGTATTTAAACAAATGTTGATAGTGGTAAGATAGGAAGAAAAGTCATTGTGATAGGTAACAACATTTCCCAGTAAACATTATGTAGACTTGTTATAAAACCATGAACAAAAGAGATGACATTTTATTTATACATACATTGAAAAAATGAATAAACCAAATCATAACATTGAATGGAAAATGTTGGTTTTGAACCAATTTATTACAAAAAATTGTGTTTGTTTTTGTTTACCAATAAAATGTGAAATGCCATAGCCTGAATCAATTTAAAATGAAATCTGAAATCTGTGGGTATTGAAATGTAATGCTAACTAATATAAAAATATCATGTTTGTGATTTATATAAAGTTTACCATGCTCTTTCATCAAATGTTTGGGAAGTGAAGGTTGGTTATTATCAGGTTTCTGTAGAAATGTCATGAATTCTAACAAAAGTATATCAGTATGTTATCAGAGGGCAAACATACATTATTTTGTTATACACATTGTTTGTATAGAAAGATCACAGTTTCAAAAGCACTGAAACACAAATCCAGTATTCTTGCATATAAATCACATGCACCTTTGTTTACCTGAAACTCCTCCTAAATGACAGAGGATTTCGACCAAATTCAGTCTGAAGCATCACTAGGGGAGGGCAATCATTTCTTAAATAAATGAGGTTGGTTCGACCCCAGAGGCCAGGGGGGCGGGCCCTGAAGGGGAACTTAGCTAAATTTGCTTTAAAACGCATCTCCTCCTTAACGCCAGAGAGGGTTCCAACCAAATTTAGTCTGAAGCATCACTAGGGAAGGGCAATCAAACTCAAACTTGTCCCGAGATATTATGGTCCTTTGTATTTGTGCGAGGTTTGATCAAAATCCCTCAAGGAATGAAGCCGCTAGAGCGCTGACAATCATTGGTGTTACGTACGTACGTACATACATACGTACACAGACGGACGGAGACGAAAACCATGTTCCCCCCCCTGGTTTCACCGGTAGGAGACTAATAACATTAACATTTTGACTCGATTAGTCACATGATATAGCAAGGTTACAAACCGGAAATTTCAAGGTCGATGGAAGTTGAGGTTGCTGCAGACTTAAGTGTTTTAAACGTATGTAAGTGATATCATATATGTGCAGTGTTATTTTCAAAAACAACAAACAAAACAAAAAATGTATAAACATATATTTAATAAATCACAACAAGAGTACCGCAGGGTGGAACAATATACGCCCGTTGAAAGCCATATAGTGTTATATACTTTCTTACATTGAAATAAGATCTGCATCATTCTAAGAGTGGTAAGCTAACATGCTAACATGCTATAACAAGAGGCTCAGAGGGCCTGTATCGCTCACCTGAATTTGTTTAAAATAATTGGTATGAAATAAAGATATAGCACTCCATGGTAGGTGCTGTAAGTAAATATGAAATTTCAGAAAAATCCATCCAGTACTTGAGATATAATAATAACAAGTACTAATTGTAATGGGGGACCATTACAGAAATCCCCGAACCTGCCCCCATAGTCGCAAAGATACATCAGAAAAGGATCGCAATGGCATAAAACGCCTTCATACTAAATTTGAGTGAAATCAAACAATATCTGAATTTCGACCAATCTGAAGCCTACATGTTGTTGGTATGGCAACGAAATCTATACAGTTGAATTAGCAGTCCCCTAATACCCCTATATACCAATTTTGATAAAAATCAGACAATATTTAAATTTTGACCAATCAGAAGCTTCCATGTGGTTGCTATGAGGTTGCTATGGCAACAAAACCTATGCAGTTGAATTCGCAGTCTCCTAATACTCCTATATACCAATTTGTATCAAAATCGAACAATATCTACCCCATAGTCGCAAAGATGAATCAGAAAATGAATGCAATGCCTTTATACACCTACATACTTGAAATCCAACAATTTCTAAATGCAACCAATAAGAAGCCTCTGCGTGGTTGCTATGGCAACGAAGGTATGCAACTGAATTTGCAGTCCTTTAATACCCCTATATATAGATAGTCATCAAAATTGAACACTATCTAAATTTCGACCAATCAGAAGTCTCTATGTGGTTGATATGGCAACATATCCTATGCAATTGAATTTGTAGTCCCCGAATACTCCTGTAAACCAATTTTCACAAACATCGAACAATATCTAAATTTCGATCAATCAGAACCCTTACTCGACCTTTTTGATATCATGAAAAACTAACAGATGAAGTTAGACCAATTTAATGGTCATTCAACAACATTTCAAATTATTTATTATACTTTTATATTACCCGCCATATACATGCAATGCAAAATTTACGAAATTTTTAACTTCATTTCCAATATCAACTTCTAAATATCAATCATCTTATAAAAATCATGCTACTGACATCACAGATAAATTATTACGAAACCGAATTTAAATCCAATATGTTTGAATCAAGATGGCCACCAGGACCTCTAATTGGCTAAAACAATATCAGTTGTATATCGATCAAGCTCAGTGGAGCCGACTTTGTTGGAGTGATATACCTGGTATTGGGGATATACTTTGTAATAAAAGAGTGATTTTAAAATTTTGAGATTCAAGATGCCTGTGATTGCCAGAGACATAAGCAGTTAGAATTGGAGTACACATAAAGGAATTTACTGTACATTTACAGGTTGTTTAATTCTAAACATCCAAGATGGCCACTATGGCTTGTAATTGGCTGGGAAGTTAATGGTTATCACTACAATTCTATGGGACAAACTTTGTGGGAGTAATACAAGGGAATTTACTTTATATTAAAAGGCAGAATGACAATTAAGGGACTCAAGGGGTTGCTGCTCTTGCCTAAGATTGGCCGAAACATCAACATCAATGGTGGACTGAGCATTAGTATGCCTGTTCTAGTAGTTACTTGGTATAAAGAGGCAAAAGTGATCATCAAACAATTATAAAAGATTGGGTCTGCCTTTGTTCATGGGGTTTCTAGGCAAAAACATATAGTCATGAAAAGACAAACTATGATACTGCAGACCCCTTGGGATTTAATTTTCAAGCAGTAGAGATATGCAACCCCCTTCACAAAACAATATATGCTACCACAATGGTTCCAGGGTTCAGACCCTGAGCCTGGGGATTAAGTACAGGGTCATACAACTGAAATACTGTATACTGGGATTTGGCTGCAGTTAATTTTTGGCCTCCTTCTCCACCGTAATGAGGGCAAATTTATCATTACAACTAACACTATTGAACAACATAATATACATAGAAATAAAATAAGAAGGATGAAATGGATTTTACTGTCGAAGGGCAAAAGTTTGACTGGGCAAAATTTGGAGGTCCAGTCTCCAACCCTATAACCATACATGACCACACTCCAGTCCTTGGAACTGAGACATTTCATAGTTATTAGCTCACCTGCCCGAAGGGCAAGTGAGCTTATGTCGTGGTGCGGCATCAGTCGTCCGTCCGTCCGTCCGTCCGTCC
>NW_018407102.1:372739-428995 GCF_002113885.1 Mizuhopecten yessoensis
AATGAAAGTGACTTTGACGTACTTTCAAGGTCACAGAGGTCAACAACATTTTAATGGATTTGTTCTTAAGAACTAAAAGGAATGGATTCATAAGATGTGGCTGGTAGCTTTTGGAATAGAGCTTACCAATTTGAGAAGGAAAATGACATTGACCTACTTACAAGGTCACAGGGAAAAATATGTCAAGCAACTTCTGAAGAATCAAAAAGCATAGAATCTTGTAATAATATCTTGCTGGTAGTTTCAACAGATGGAGCCAACAAAGTTTGTGAGGGAAATATTTTTAGTGAAAATATTTTGCTATGACTGCTTAAATATTCAGGTGAGCGATACAGGCCCTCTTGGGCCTCTTGTTCATACGCCTCTTCCTGACAATTCTATTCAATTTTTATGTACATTGTACTTTTGAATATAAATTTGATGACAGTATTAACAAAATAAACTAGAACTGACAATCAAAGGCTAGCTAATACCCTCGCTCCTATATAAACCAAAACTGTAAGCTAAAGGCTTACTAAGGCAAAGCATTTCAAAGCAATCCATAGTCTCCCACCAGTAATGATTTCTTTATTGACGGAGCTTCACACTTATTTAAGTAAACAGGTCACTGACATACTTCCTCTACTCTCTACCCATGGCAAAACATACTTACATACCAAATCTTGTTAGTCCAGATGAACCAGTTTTGCTGAAATTGTCCTATTAGTTAACGGAAAAGATGTCAGGAATTTTTTTTTTTAACAAAGGGCCATAATTCCTTAAAAACTGCCGAAATGCAAAAAGATACTAGCCTGATGCACAACATCAGGGGGTAATTACCATATCTGTAAACTTTCATAGAAATTTACCATGTAGTTTTGGAAGAGTTGTCTGGAAAAGGATTTTTCAACAAAGAGCCATAACTGTATAAAAGGGTCAGAATGAAAAAGTAATACTTGGATGGACAACTGCAGATGGTAGTTATCATATCTGGAAACTTTTTTTAAAATCAATCCATAACCTTAAAAGGAGTTGTCCGGACAAAAAGTTTCGGGATTTTTCCACAAAGGGCCATAACTGTATAAAAGAGGCACAGAGGACCTGTATCGCTCACCTTGATATCTAAGCAATCATGGCAAAATATTCTCCAAATGATATCCAAGGGAATATGCCAGACCCCAAGGCCAATTCTTGTAGCATATCTGTATTAGAGTTTTCATGACCAGCAATTTTATGTATGGTTATTGGGTGGGGATCTCAACCGTTTCCATATTGTGACTCAGAACCTAGGTCCCTAGGGTTGTGGCCAGACCCCAGGATCAATTCTAATATCATGACTGCATTTGTCTCTTTTTGCCCAGCATTTGTATTTACAGTTTTGGGATGGGGATCTCAACTGTTTCAAAGTTATGGCCCAGTGGGTTAAGTCTGCAAGAGTGGGGCAGACCCTGGAGTCAATTCTTGAAACAAGACTGCATTTGTCTCTTTATGCCCAACAATTGTATATATAGTTTTGGGGTGGGGATTTCGAAGTTATGACCTAGGTTTTAGCTCACCTTGGTCCTTAGGACCCGGTGAGCTAAAAAAGGGTCAGAATGAAAAAAAATATACCTGGATGCACACCTTCAGGTGGTAGTTAATATATCTGGAAAGTTTCGTTGAAATTTCACACGTAATTTTGGAGGAATTGTCCGGACAAGGATTTGTCAACAAAGAACCATAACTTTGTGAAAAAGGGTCAGAATGAAAAAGTAATACTTGGATGGACAACTGCAGGTGGTAGTTATCATATTTGGAAACATTTGTTGAAATCAATCCATTACTTTAGAAGGAGTTGTCCGGACAAAAAGTTTCAGGATTTTTCAACAAAGGGTCATAACTGTATAAAAGGGTCAGAATGAAAAAATAGTACCTGGATACACACCTTCAGTTACTATATCTGGAAAGTTTCGTTGTAATTGGTCCATTACTTTACAAGGAGTTGTCCAGACAAATTCTTTCTACAAACGGACAGACAGACAGATAAGCTGATTCCAGTATACCCTACTAACTTCTTTGCGGGTGGTATAACAAAGACAGACATAAATTTAAACCTGTCTGACTATTGTCTAAAGTACACATTTTCCAACTATTAAATCCATGTATTTATTTCGATTTTTGTTGCAGTAAAAGAAAATATTATTTGTTGTGTTTTAGTAAGCTTGTAAAATTTGTAAATTTTATTTTTAAAAAAATCAAGAATTTCTATGCATGAAGAGAATTTTTTACCATACTGACCCCTTTATTCCCCCACCCCTTGAAACCAGATCCTTGCATTGAAACTTGTTAGTGGTTTTGAGAAGAAGTCCAAAATGTGAACTGTTTACTGATAGACGACGCATGATGAAGCACAAAAGGCAGTCATAATAAGTCAAATGAGACATTATTTGGGTGACATAATAAAACATGTGTCACTAAAGGCCAAGAGGAACTTACATATCAAATAGCGATAACAAGAATTATTTAAGGGTTCTTGGTTCGGTTTGTGTTTAACATCCTTTTTACAGCTATGGTCATTTAAGGACATGCCAGGTTTTGGTGGTGGAGGAAACCCGGAGCCAGTACCTGGGATGGAATCTGCGATCAATGGTGAAGGGCTAGGGGTAGCAGAATGTCAGATGCCTTAACCACTTGGTCACGGCCCCTTCTTTAAGGGGAAATGGTCAACAATCGACGGAGGGACTGGACAAAAGAAAGACTATTAGAACAGCTAATCAGATTTCATTGGACCAAAAAGGACAAAAGAACCTTGAATCTTGAAATTTCATCTCTCCAAGAGGACAAAGAGTCTCATTTATAAATTTCTTGGCTTTCTGTTCTAATTGTTCTCACAGCTTCAGTCCCCAAAACAAACTCTGTATATAGGGTAACTTGTGAGAAGGTCAATCTTAAATACAGCCTCGTATCCAAAACACATAATGTAGATCTTTTAATGTTCAATTCTATTCAAATATTGTTTTCCATTTTCATTTTAGAATATCCTTTATTCTTTTGATTTCCTGTTGTACAATTTTTTTGCTGCTTCTTTCACCACTTCAGCATCAGTTCCTGTCACAAGAATACAGTTGGCTTCTTAATGTTTCGAAGGGACAAGCAATTCAAAATCCAGCTCTGTCTCTGAAGCGAGTCTTTTAATATTCTCCCCATCTTTTCCAAGGATCATGCCACAAATCCTGCTACAAGTCTCCTCATTTTGCATCACTTTTTCAGAAAAAGGAAGCACATTTTCATTCTTAATTTTTTGGACTTCTTGTTGAAGAAAAGGGTAGTGCAACTTAATTCTGAAATCTTCGGACCATGTGTTGTATTTTTTCTACTGCTCTATTAACCACTTCAGCATCAGTCCCCGAGATGATTATATAGCCTTTATGCGTTTGCAAATGAAAATCAAGTCCTGTCTCCAATTGCATTCTGTTTAAGTTCTCTCCTCTTTTTCCCAGGATCTTGCCACAAATTCTGCGATGAATCTCCTCATCCGCGTCTGTCAACACCTTTTCTGAGAAGGGTAGAAAACTTTCATCCTTTATTCTGTGGATTTCCTGTTTCACTTTTTCTACTGCTCTATTAACCACTTCAGCATTAGTCCCCGAGATGATTATATGCCCTTTATGCGTTGTTTGCAAATGAAAATCAAGTCCTGTCTCCAAGCGCATTTTGTTCAAGTTCTCTCCTCTTTTTCCCATGATCTTGCCACAAATTCTGTTATGAATCTCCTCATCCTCGTCTGTCAACACCTTTTCTGAGAAAGGTAGAAAACTTCCATCCTTTATTCTGTCGATTTCCTGTTGAACTTTTTCTACTGCTTTATTCACTACTTCAGCTTCTCTTCCAGAGATTAGTATATGCCCTTCATATGCTTCAAAAAGAAAATTGAGCCCTGTCTCAGAGCGTATTCTGTTCAAGTTCTCTCCTCTATTTCCCATGATCTTGCCACAAATTCTGTTATGAATCTCCTCATCCTCGTCTGTCAATAGCTTTCCTGAAAAGGGTAGCAAAATTTGTTCCTTTATTCTGTGGATTTCCTGTTGTACTTTTTCTGCTACTCTGTTCACCATTTCAACATCAGTCCCCAAGACATTTATATGGTTAATTTTTTCATTTTTTGCTAGGATGTTCAATTTAGCATTCAGTTCTGTCGCTGATAATATTCTACGAATGTTCTCTCCCTGTTTTCCAATGAGTAGTCCAGATATCTTGAAATGATTATCATCAACTTCATCTGTCAACACCTTTTCAGAAATTGTTGCTAGATTTCCATTCTTAATTATTTGAATTTCCTGTTGTACTATTTCTGCTGCTCTTTTCACCACCTCAGCATCAGCTCCTGTCACAATTACATAACCATTTGTTCTTGATTCGAAAGGGACCTCCAAATCGAAATCCATGCCCGTCTCTGATATCAGTCTTTTAATATTGGCTCCTTTTTTTCCAACAATCATTCTACAAATCTGGCGATGACTCACCTCATTCTCATCTGTCAATACCTTTTCAGAAAAGGTGGCAAGTACTTCATTCTTGATTCTTTGGACTTCCTGTTGAATTTTTTCTGACGCTTTCCTCACCACTTCGGTATCAGTGCCCATGACAACTACTCGCCCAGTGTCACAAGAGTTTAGCGAAAAAACATCTCCAATCTCAAAAATAAGACTACCGATCTTGCTGCCTCCTTTTCCAATAATGATACTACAAATCTCTTTATGAAAATACTCATCCTCGTCTGTCAACACCGTTTCTTGAATGGGTAATATACTGTTCTTGATTTTTTGGACTTCTGTTGTTACTCTGTCCACTGTTTTCTGCACACCCTCAACATCCTTGCCAGATACCCATATATCAGCACCAATCAAATCAATTTGACAGTCCAGGCCGAATTTTCTTATGTTGCGTCCACCCTTGCCAATAAAAGCAGCTGCAATTTGTTTTTGTAACTCTGAATCCTCATGGGTGGCCACCTACAAGACACAAGATACAACAATGTTAACTATACCGTCAATTGAATTGATGACAAGTATTGTACATCAAATCATTAAAGTTAACATAAACACTTATGAGAAACAAGATATATGGGTAAGGGTGGGAGATGGGGGGGACCGAGGGGTAATGATATTCAGAATTTATGATATATTTCAATTATGTCGGCCCTATCTTAGGTATAGATTTTGATCCAAGTTTTATCAAAATCTGACAGTTTCTTGATAGAGGTCTAAAATATGTTTGTTCCAGGTTTTGCACTATGTGACCCCATAATAGCCCCACTGGGAGATCAGCCCCCTTTTGAGTGTAAATTCTGATCGCCATCATCTTAGCATCATTTTCTGAAATGTTAGTGAAAATCAATCCATAAGTTCCTTCGGAGAAGCCTTTGGAAGATTTTGAATTCAAACTTTTTGACATCTTATGGCCCTGTCTCTCAGCTCCCTTGGGGGTCGGCCTATTTTTCATGTCAGATAATAGTGAAAAAAGTCTAGCTAGGGCCCAGTACTAATCAATCTTACATTCTTAACGGCTGTCAACATAGGAAAGGTCATTAGGGCCAATAAATGATTGATAAAAAGATATCCCAGAGGGATCTAAACTTCATACTGCTGTGTATAAAAAGACAACCTTCAAAGTGTGTTTGTCATTTCACATATTTACAAGTAGGGTACCTAATGTGAAAGAAATAGAACTGATCATTGCTACATGACAAAGACACATGCATGTAAAGTACTTCCTGGGAAACAGTGATGATATTCTTGAAATGTCCAAATCAAAGATGACCTCCTGTGGCAATCTTGTCCCTTCATAGGAAATTTGAGAAATATCTGTCAAGAGCTTTTTGAGAAATAGTATTAACAAATTTTCTCAAATCCAAGTTGGCTGCCTAGGGGTCATATTGTTTTAAGATGAGTCTCAATATAAAACATGCACAACTAGGGACCAAGGGGAACCTTCATATGAAGGGACCAAGGGGAACCTTCATATGAAATTTGATAAAGATCCTTCCAGTGCTTTCTAATTATATAAGAAACAGTGATAACAAATCTTTACCATAAAAATCCAAGTTAGCCGCCTGTCAATGATTTTTTTTATTTCATCATTTTGTAAAATCAAAAAACACACATTTAAGAACAAACGGGAACCTATAATTTATATACCAAATTTGAGAAATTTCCCTCCAGTACTTACTGAGGAATAGCAATAATAAACCTTCAAAATCCAAGATGGCTGCTGGTATTAAGCCATTTTATTTCACCAATCTAAAGATCAAGGGGAACCTACATATCAAATTTGAGAAAGCTCCCTCCAGTGCTTCTTGAGAAATAGAGATAACAAACCTTAACTGTCAAAATCCAAAATGTCCGTCTGTCAGCCATTTTGTTCATCCTATCACACTCAATATTAAACATGAATAACCAAAGATCAAGGGGAACCTACATATCAAATTTTAGAAAGATCCCTTTGGTACTTCCCGAGAAAATAGCAATAACAAACTTTCACTATCAAAATCAAAGATGGCTGCCTGAAGGCCATGTTGTTTATCCGATCAGTCTCAAAATTGCAGTGCACAGCTTGGGACCAAGGGAAACCCACATATAAAATTTTAGAAAGATCCCTTTGGTACTTCACGAGAAATAGCGATAACAAACTTTCACTATCAAAATGGCTGCGTATCGGCCATGTTGTTTATCCGATCAGTCTCAAAAGTTGCCCTGCACAGCTATGGACTAAGGGGAACTTACATATAATATTTGAGAAAGATCCCTCTGGTACTTCTTGAGGAATAGCGATAACAATTTTTCACTATCAAAGTCCAAGATGGCTGCCTATCGGCCATCTTGTTTATCCAATCAGTCTCAAAAGTTGCCCTGCACAGCTAAGGACTAAGGGGGACCTTCATCTAAAATTTGAGAAAGATCCCACAGGTACTACTTGAGAAATACTGATAACAATAATTGTTTAAGGACGGACCACGGACGCAGGGTGATTAATTGAATTAAGCCCACCATCATCTGATGGTGGGATAAAAATGTAAGACATCAGAATTGATAACTTTTTTTTAACAAATGTACTTCATTGTGTTATATATTGGATTTAGTTGAAAGAATAATGCCCTTTTTTACTACAAGTGTTTAAAAAATACTTTTTTGTTTTTATTTCACTTTATTTCCCATCTCAGTTATAAAATTGTTACTGCAAATGGGTAACTGTTACCCAAATGCAGGATTATTACCCATATGCACCGTTTACTCCTATAACATAAAAGTTTCTCGACATGTAAAACCTCTAACATTGTTGGAGTAATGCGCCGTAGTGCCAACCTGATAAACATGCATTAAAACTTTTGCATAGGAAAGGCGACAACCATTTCTGACCAAATTTCTGCATTTCATTAGCAATATACCATCTAAACCAGAGGATTTATTCATTTTAAGTTTGTTTATTGTATAGCATAATAAATTTACTGAGAAGAAATAGATTTGTCAAGTTCATTGAAGCACTGGTAACCTTTCACTTTCAGGCTTAACTTTACGCTAACGTTACTTAGTTGCGATAACGTAACGTTTAAAAGTGCAGCCAAATTCGCAACCCTGTGACGAAAATGCCATATGACGTCATAATACATAAGATGTGACGTAAATAACGTCACCATAGTTTTCAACACAGTTAAAGCCTTCAAATATTTGGACAAGAGGAGGTATAAGAAGGGAAAAGTTATTTTATTAATCAAAACAGTTCTGAAATATCTTGTTACACAACAAATCTTACATGTTGGTTGTGATTTAGTATAAATGCATCACATACAAATTGAAAATACCCATATCTTAATGCTAATTGCAGTTTCATTGTCGAGTGAGCCGTCAATGCAAGTAAATTATTTTTCTACAAGTGTACTTTGGTATATTACCATGCATACTGACGACCCAATGCTTATGGAAATGACGCTCGGGAAGATTTGATAATTCATTTTTCATTTTCTTGCAATATGTAGATTTATTTAGAAAACAATCAACCAGTATATTTTAAAACTATCGTTTGCGTCTAACATTAAGCCATCTTACAACACTTGCTAGATTTATATTTGAAAAGAATTTACATACGTCAAGAGACCGACAGTTACCAAAGACTGATTTTTACATGAAAAAGTAGACGGAAAAAAAATTGGCTCCGATTTGGAAGTTTATATTTGGTAAGGACTGAGCCTTTATTGTGATGCATGTAAATTGACCTCACTTCAGCCGGTCCCAGCCATCTTGCTCAAACAGCATTAATCAGTTTCTTCTAGTAACCCGAAAATTAACTATCACAACTAAGAAAATCCCTTTATTTCAATGTTTAACATTGTTACACGCACTTATTTGGAGCTGTTCGTATCAGTACAACTTGTGTAACATAAATATATAAAATGTTACATTTAACCTTACAGTACTTGCAAATATAAGTGAAATGTTTGAATGTGGCGTAATTGCCTGCACCTTTGATCAAAACCACGGAAGATCTGATGACGTCACAAATGTTGCTGCGTGACGTCATTCAGGCGTGTTTACAACAATGTTTGTGCTCATTGGCATTTTGATACATGTGTATTTGGACGAATTTGTCTACACTTACGTTAGCTTCATGACGACAAGACAACTTTTATATAAGCTTAGAACCATCGCCGGGCGCTGGAGGCTGGATATTAAGACTAATATCGATATCCGGCTTTTTCGCCCGGCCAAAATATAACACTGACCTTCATTCTGTACAGTTGGTCCTGATCGTTTCCGTAGTTTGTAAACGAGCATGACCTAAGGTCAAGGCTTGGGAGACCGCGTGATAACCACACGTTTTGGATACATTTCACATTTCTAAAAACACCGAAGTGTGTCACTTGATGCTTATACGAAATTAATCGGCAAACACATGCTTTCACAAATGCCACCATTTTGAAAACGCTACAATATGGGATACTAATCAGTGCCGAGTGACGGAATGTCGACGGTTCCCGATTGGAAAGGCAGTTACCCTAATTACTTCAAAGGGAAGGATTCTTTTATCAGGGAGTGTCCGGAGATGTTTCCGCGCGCCAAGGAATTCGTTATTAGACTTCTTCCGAATCATAAATACTAGCCCGAGTTTCTTCTTGAGGAAACTCGGGCAACATAAATACGTATTCTTGAATTGTGATACTAAATGCTAAATTATATTACGTATTATCATGGAATTAGATTATTATTAGATTGTTATCCAAGTCCGTGGTATATATACATCTCTGCTTTGAAGAATTTGAAAATAAGTTTCTTCTCTCATAATTTTAAGAATTAAGTGATAATATTGTAATTTTTACACGTTAGATGTCTGTTGGCATAACTATATAGTATACAATGTTATTGTAAAATATATTATCATATACATTACCACGGACTTAGATAATCTAATTCCGTGACATTACTCATTCATTTTCTCTTGCGTACTTATATATTCCGATACAGCTTTCTTCTATAACACATATATATATAGAATTGTACACATTCCTCTGTATATTATAAATAAAACACATACCTCTGTATATTAATATAGATACTCCTGTATATTATTAATAATACACATTTTAATATATAGCATTTGATATAGCGCCCTATCTAGCTAAAATTACTTCCCCATATCTATATATATACATGACAAAGACAGCAGTTATAGGATTTTGGCCGTTTTAATGATAATAGGCCTACAACAAAATATATGTATACAAAAAGCTCTTTCACCCCGAATCAAACTTTAATTAAGTACATTTGCAAGTCCATTACTCACTGTCATAAATATGACTGGGGTGAAAGGGCTACACAGAAATTCAGGCAACAATCACTTCCGGCACTATGAACATATTAACATGCACTTCCGGCACTAGCAAGCAACATCCACTTCTAGCACTAAAAAGCAACATTCACTTCCGGCACTAAAAAGCAACATTCACTTCCGGAACAATTAAGCATGCAGCATATTATATATACACAATTGGTCAAATTCACATTATAGCCAATTAGTAGCAAGTACTATCAGTATAGTAATATCAGTATAGTTTACCAAATCTTGACAAATAATAATGAGCATATACTGTACATACACAAGCACATCTAGCAACAAATACAAGTGACATGCGATTAATTAGCATAATTTAACATAAATTAAACCGCTGTGAGAACACTTAATTAAAATTGATATTATTGGGTGGATTGGGTGAGTTTTTGAAGACAAATAAAAAGTGATCCTGTCACCTCAGGATCTTAAAAGAGATTGAAGAAATTTTGAAGGGGCGCTAACTCGAAACCCCCCGATAAGACTGACCAATGGGAGCCATATGCAGATGAGAGAGGTGACCCCCACGGACTGGTCAAGCTCGGACCAGTGAGCAGAAATTCTGAGTCTGTGAACAGATTTCACTCATGTGTTACACTGTCCTATAATTTATCAACACAAATTATGAAATATATATACGGAGTTTAATTAACCATTTTGGAACAAAATAAACACATTGTATGGTATCATTTAAAGTGCTACCTGTGCCACCAAAAATGCTACAGCACAGATACTGCAACATCCATCCCAGACCAATATATACTCCACCAGGGTTGTTGGAGTCGTGTGGGCAGGAGAAAAACACTTTCTATGAATATCAGTGCGTACGACGACTTCGGGGATCGAACCCAGGCCGCCTGCGTGTAAGGCACAAACTTCTCCTGAGTGTAAATTAACCACTCGACCAATCCGCCCATTATATCTCTGCATATTATAACTATCCTAAATATCTTCCCTATCACTTTCCTTTATCCAGCTATTGAACTTTTTTGGGTAACCGAGACACTTAAACTTCCGATATACCATTTCTCTAACGACGTTTTCAACACCTTTTCAACTTTGAAAATAGCATCAATAGTGAAGCGATAACTCCTTACCTATTACACACGCATTCAGTGAGGAACAAAAAAGCGCGATACATTTTCACTTTTCCTCGGATAAACAACGGATAAACGCTTAGCTCTGAGAATGTCCTGCAGGTACATATGTATTATGTATATTCCTACGAATCCGAAATAAGCCTGGAAAATCTACTTATCAACGTGGAATGAGGAATATAAGATATTGATTAGATGGGAATACCGAATTGATAACAACACGAAGTCAACTTATATATGAAGTGTTTTGTAAGTAAAGGTACCGTTAGAAAAAAACGTATCCCCAAAATAAAGACTTTCTTCCTTTCATTCGACAGCTTAGTACATATATGCTGCTTGTTTCAATTCCTTGTTTGTTCTGACGTCATCTCTCTTTTTTGGAAAAGAGCGAGATTCTTTAAACTTGCCTAATTATATATAAGTGTACATGAAATAGATGAGCTTACATGATATTAAATGACGAGATGTTCGATGTACAGTATACCTAATATTGTTTGATTTATCTATCAATTTTTTCATTCATTCACTTTTGAAATACGCAGAAGAAGTCTTCAAATTTATCTTCACATATTCAATTAGACTGAAAAAAAGATTGTTGCTCGATTACGTGGTATGTAAGAACATACACAACTGGAACGCAAACGCGTGCAGCATGCAGGCACAATGGCGCGCAAATACAATGCTTGTAACAGTACCTGTTTTTTTATTTTTTATTTTCGAATCAGAAGAACTGATTTTGTTTGAATTCCACTGGAGATATTCGAAACATAGAGAAAAAAACACCACAATTTGCGCGCGATAAAACGTATATATAGATAATATGTAAGTCATATCTAACACAAGACATAGTCGACAATAATGGCAAGATTTCAATGAGCAAGGTAACTTAAGTAACAAAGAACACGAACTTTTTACGCAACACGAGCCTTCTAAAGCAGAAGTGAAATCAGTTGCTCTGGAAGGGTACATACATGTCATTTTTCTATCATAAATTATAACAATATCTAATTGTAACAGGGACCATTACTTAAGCCGCCCAAACTAGCCCTGTAGTCGCAAATGATGCTGCAACAATTATCACAATGCCATAACACATCTGCATACAGAATCTGAACAAATTTGGTCAATATCTAAATGTCAACCAATCAGCACCCGACCGTGTTTTTAGTTTCATTGCTAATTTTAATACAGAACTTAAGGGATATAGGACACTGCATAATTGAGACTTTTCCAAAGCTAGGATGCAACAGCCATTTTGCGGTAGATGTTGACTTTGTTTTTGCCATCTTCAAGAACACCATCAAAATATTAATATTATCAACCTTTATTATTCTTTTATATTATTCCCAACAAGTGATTGGCCAGGATTGCATCACGTGTTTACCGATAAAAACCGATATTGACTTGGAGCACGTGATTTTAGTTGAAGAACAACGCCGTCCCGCTTCCGAAGTTTTTTTGTTGTATTTTTTTTCAGATTGCTTACATCACTGTCTTGAAAATAATAAAACAATTGTAACCTTTAACTCCAGGTATCGACCTCAGCCAAAGGCTATGATTGAACAATATTGCAGTTCATAAAACTGAACAGAAATTTGTAAAGCCTATATACAATGTTTATGTCTCAGCAAATGAGAGGCCATGATTTCTGTCTGTTCAGAAAACTTATATCAATGGTGTCTGCGCTAATTTCACTGAAGTTGGATGGGAAGGGGGGTCTCTGAGTTCCAACATATTTACCAACAACAGGCAGGTGTTGTTTTATGAAACAATGGCAGGTTAATTATATACTGTTTCATATTCACCTGAGATTTACCCGTGTTTCATACTACACACTTTCTTAGATAATGTTTGCTTTGATATTTTTGGTCAAATCATAAAATGTAACATCGTCAGAACACTGAAAAGTGTCTCCATATATTTTGAAAAACAAATTAGAATAAATGAAACGTTTGAAATAACCGTGAAATATTCCTTCATCCGTGATAAATATATAATCCCTGACCTTCCCTTTATCATCTGATTTTGCTTTCAAAGTAAGGATTAAAAGTATTAAACTCTGAATATTCCTTTTAAAAAACTAAGAAAAAACTATGTCATGAGGGAACATACATGTATGAAGGAGGCTGAAATGTTTAAACACTTGTTAAGCACAAATGAACGATTTTTTTGGAAAGTTAAAAGCTTGAACATTAATTTAAAAAGGAAAACCGAAAATATAAAAAAAATACTTGAAATTAAAGAAAACATATCAAATGTCATGAAAGGAAACTATAATAAAAGATCTTTTTTTTCAAATAAAAGACAAGGAAAAGCTATTGGTTTTTGTGCTATTGAGATTCTGATCTAATTCAAGATGGAGAAGGCGGAAGAGGCATCTGCACAGATTGAACCATATGAGAGTTAAATAGATAAGCCTCCAGTCCAAATACATACATTTATAAATCCTTTTTATTTCTGTAATTGTTACGTCGTCTGTATTACCGTGTTTAAATTTAACTTTGATAGTTTTTATTTGATATAATGTATACGTTAAAGCCAAACGTCTGTCACTATTGTTCGATTTTGAGTAGCTCAGATGATACATTTTTACATGCTTTATTGCATAACGACTGGACTGCCAGATATATATACATTCGTGTTTCACTATAATCTGCATACTGTGACGTTTTATTATTTTCTTGCAATATAAGAGTTTGTGTTTGTTCGATACTTTGTTTTCATATATTTATTAAAGTTTTATGCCGTATTAACAGCTGATGACATTTACAGATAATGTTTTGCAAGACGTAAGAGTTTAATATGTGTTCGATGGCAGACTTGGAAAAGGAAGGAGAAAAAACAAAGATGCGTGGTTTCTAGATTCACAAGAAAACAACTTATTTCAAGATTTGTCGGACCATTTTAGCCATTTTGCACCAACTGTTTTGGATTTTAAAGAATTATAAAATGGCCAAGATAATAATGTAAAGTTGATGTATGAGCACTCATTCCCATAGTTCTTTGACCAACTGGGCATTGGCAATAATAATCTTTTATTGGATTGTTATCATTTGGTGTCGTGCTGTACTGAATCCAAACATTGTTATTAGTCTGGCTTTTGTGTCTGGATTTGTTTGTTTGTTTGTTTGTTTGTGTTTAACGCCTATCGACGGCTGTGGTAATTTAGGGCCATGGTGATTTTTTTATTTTATTTTTTTAACAAACATGTGAGTAATGGCGAAGATAAAATCAGATAAAATGGTTCATTTTAAAAGCATTCGCATTGTATGTGTTGATAATGAAAAATAAAAAAGGGGTTAAAATAATGAAAGAGATAACGAATAGATGATATGGAATATGTGATATATATATGTAACGTCAAAAAGGGTAAGGTGGGTTAAAAGACATCAGAGTCTATAGAATAGACCGATGTCTTTCAAATAGTTTAATAATGCCTTGAGTCCACGGAACTGAAAAGAGTTTTCATATCTGGGACTCGAAAGTAGTTATCACGAATGTGTTTAAAATCGGAACATTCTATTAAAAAATGTTCCACTGTAAATGGAGTGTCACATGCGTGGCATGAAGGTAGATATTCTCGTTTTAAAAGTACGGTGCCGAGCGAGGACAATTTCCTCTCTCCGACTGGGAATAGATGTTTTAAGTTTAGGTTGTACCTTAAAAAATGTGTTGGTGGTCTCTCGAGACCAGCTTTGCTGCCATTCATTTTGAATGGCTGTACGAATAGTAGGTTTAAAATCTGTATATGGTAGCTTGGTATTTGTTTGTTGGAGATTTAATGCATTTTTTGCTTCCCTGTCAACACATTCGTTGCCTTTAATTCCGACATGACTCGGAATCCATAGTAAAGTTATTTTAGACTTATTTAAGATACGAGATATTCGAAGAGAAAGGTTTTGTATGAGTGTGTTTTTAGGGTCTCGTAACTGTAAACTCTGTAGGACAGATAGCGAGTCAGAACAAATGATTGCCTTTTTAATGCGGTGTTCATCGATATGGTCGAGGGCCAACCCAATGTCGCATGCTTCGGCAGAAAAGATGGAGGCGTCGTCTGGTAGTCGAGTTGAAGTGCAAGAATTAGCAGTACAGCAGGAACCATGATCTAGTTTTGTTCGTATAAGTGATCTGTATTGGCGCAAAAGCATTTCACGGTCCGCTCCCCAATCAGTATGAGAAAGGACTCGTATAATGTTTAACGCTTTGGAACACTTCTCCTTCAGATACTTTATATGTGGTATGAAAGAGAGTTTCGAATAAAAATGAGACCGAAAAATTTAGTCTGTTCAACAACAGGAATTCTAGTGCCATCGAGTGTAAGATTTGTGTCATTGTGTACTTTTCGTTTTTGACAGAAATGCATGCACACAGTTTTAGATTTAGAGAATTTGAAGCGTTTTCATCTGCCCAATTTTGTAGTTTGTTTAAACTCTGTTGAAGTTGTCGTTCTATCGTGTGCATGTTCTTAGATCTGTAACAGATCAAGAAGTCATCCACAAAAACGACCATTCTGTTGATTGACCAAGACATTTGACTATATCATTGATTTTAAGGCCAAACAGGGTGACTGATAGGATTCCACCCTGTGGGACTCCCATTTCCTGTTTAGACGTTTCAGAAAAAGTTGAACCAACACGGACTTTGAAGTGTCTATCTGATAGGTAATTAGATATAAAATTGGGAAGGTTTCCACGTACGCCAAGGTCGTGAAGATCTTTCATGATGCCATACTGCCATGTAGTATCATAGGCCTTCTCAAGATCAAAGAACACGGCGACAAGGTGTTCCTTCTTTGCAAAAGCCTCTCGAATGAATGTCTCTAATCTGATGAGATGGTCATTTGTCCCTCTTATGTTTCTAAAACCACTTTGAAGAGAGGATATTATATCGTTGGCCTCAAGAAACCAAACCAGTCTTGTGTTTATCATTCGTTCTAAAGTTTTACATACACAACTAGTCGGAGAAATAGGACGATAGTTGTTTGGGTCTGTAGCATCCTTTCCCGGTTTTGGGATAGGTATAATTGTGGAGTTCTTCCACGAATCGGAAATCTTTCCGGAAGCGTAAACTTGGTTGAATATGTAAAGAAGGCATGTTAGTGACGAGTCTAGTAAGTGCTTGAGAAATTGATATGGAATATCATCAGGACCTGAAGCAGAGTCCTGTGATTTTTTAAGCGAATCAACAAGTTCTGGTAGGGTAAATGGCTCATTGTAACGTTCTTTGTGTGATGATTTGAATTTAGTCGTTTCTTTTCCCTTTTTTTCTTTAAAGACTGGAATTTTCGGGAGTGGTTTAAAGGGGATGAGTTTTTAGCTATGTTTGGAGTCATCCTGTTTATGGTCATCCTGTTTGGAGTCATCCTGTTTGGGGTCATCCTGTTTGGAGTCATCCTGTTTGGGGTCATCCTGTTTGGAGTCATCCTGTTTGGGGTCATCCTGTTTGGGGTCATCCTGTTTGGGGTCATCCTGTTTGGGGTCGTCCTGTTTGGAGTCGTCCTGTTTGGGATCATCCTGTTTGGAGTCATCCTGTTTGGAGTCATCCTTTTTGATGTTTTTTTTTACTTGAATACTTGTATTTTTCAATGAAAATGTAGTATTCTTTTAGTTTTATTGATTTTTTTCCAACAAATTCAGTATTTTTTCATTTTTTTAAACAAATAAAGTTATTTTTTTAGTTTTATTAATATTTTTCTAACCAATTATTTTTTTCATAAATTTATCGATATCTTAACGTAAAAATAGACATGTTTATGATGAATGAGCTGATATGCGTGTATGGTGGTGTTATTTGGTGTTTTGGAGTCGTCCTGATTTTAGATTCATTCTGTTTTGGACTCATCCTGTTTAAGGAGTCATCTTATGTTTTTTTGGAGTCATCCTGTTTTCTTGGAGTTATCCTATTTTGGAGTCATCCTGTTTTCTTGGAGTCATCCTATTTTGGAGTCATCCTGTTTGGCATGCCCGGTCCATCCCGATTCTAATGCGGGAGTAGTAACACTGGAGTGTGGTAGACTGTCGTAGTAGACTGTGATCGTTCTGAGTGTTTTCAACATGCGCGATTATTGCCAGCTATCCGTCAAAAGGGCATATTAAAATTCACACGCCCTACTTGAGCATAGCTGTAATGTTTCCTGCGTTTTTATTTATTTTCCGGAACTGTTTTTCTACAATAGCAACTATAACAAGCAACAATCTATATTAACAATATTTACAGGTCAATAAATAAATAAATAGTTTATGATTTACAGGGCAAAAACTATATTTACAATATCTACACTATTTGATTTACAATAGTTACAATTATATGTACAATTTACAATATCTAAACAATGTACAATTATATCTACAAATTGATCTACAATAACAAATTGATCTACAATAACAAATTGATCAACAAATTGATCTACAATAACAAATTGATCTACAATAACTAGATGTACATGATTTACTAACAGACATTTTCAAGAACCAACCCGTAAGCTAGATATAGTACGCTAATGTAAGCCGAAAAACTCGATGACGTCATCAAAACCAACCCGTCAGTCAAAATACACACTCTACAGTCGTGCAAAAAATTGATGACGTCGTCAAAACCAACCCGTAAATTAAGCTAGATATCGTACACGTTTAAACGTAGTTCATGACAATTCTAACTATTTCTTGCATCATTAATGCTTTAAAGCTATAGAATAGCTAGAAATTGTTAATTAACTTCAGAAAAAGTTCAGGCAGCGAATAAAATAAACATGACAGCTTGGCCAGCAGTCTGGGTAGAAATGAAGAGGAAATCCCCACCTACAATAACGCTCTCGCGCAGGAACTCTAAAGTAGACGTCATCTTGCTATGACGTCATCAAAACCAACCCGTCCGTCAAAATACATACTATGCAGTCATGCAAAAAACTCAATGACGTCGTCAAAACCAACTAGTAAGGTAAATATCAACTAACGTAAGCCAAAAAACCTCGATAACGTCGTCAAAACCAATCTCTCAGTCAAAATGTACATTCTTACACTCATGCAAAAACTAAACGATGTCGTCAAAACATACCCGTGGGCTAGATATCGTACACTAACGTAACCCGAAAAACGCGATGACGTCGTCAAAACAAGTAAGCTAGATTTCAACTAACGTATGCCGAAAAATTCTCGATGACGTCGTCAAAAACAACCCAGTCAGTCAAAATACACACTCTACAGTCATACGAAAACTCGATGACGTCATTAAAAATAGTTAAGAAAAGTTATCCTCACGATCAAAGTGATCCTCATTTCGTGAGGATAACCTTTCTTTCATCCTCTAGTTTTACATTGGCATAGCGGGGGTATTTACATCCCCCACCCCCTCAAGTAACGCTATGCCATCAGATATCCTGACGGCATCGCTGACTTTAAACCTCAATGGTTTTTGAGAATTCTTATTTCTTGGCTTTTAAACGTCTAGATTTTAGATTTACTTTAAATATAGAAGGATGGTTGGGGTTGCATAGAACTCTCCTGTCCTATTAATCAATTATTTCAATCCAACCAAATTCAGTATGAAGCATCAGTAAGGGATTGCAATCAGTTCTTCAATAAATGAGGTTGGTTCGACCCCTGAGGCCAGGGGGGCGGGGCCCTGAAGGGGAATTTAGCTAAATTGGCTTTAAAACGCATCTCCTCCTTAACGCCTGCAATGATTTCAACCAAATTTAGTCTGAAGAATCAGTAGCGAAGGGAAATCATTTCTTAAATAAAATGAGGTTGGTTCGCCCCCTGAGGCCAGGGGGGCGGGGACCTGAAGGGAAACTTAACTAAATTTGCTTTAGAACGCCTCTCCTGCTGAATGCCATAGAGGATTTCAACCAAATTTAGTCTGAAGCATCAGTAGCGAAGGGCAATCATTTCTTAAATAAAATGAGATTTGTTCGACCCCTGAAGCCAGGGGGCGGGGCCTTGAAGGGGAACTTAGCGAATTTGCTTAAAACACATTTCCTCCTTAACGCCATAGACTATTTTAACCAAATTTGCTCTGAAACTTAATTGGGGAAGGGCAATCATTTCATAAATAAATGGGGCTAGTTTGACCCCTGGGGCTGGGAAGGCCGGACTCCAAAGGGGAAAATTAAGTCTGAAGCATCAGTAGAGTAGGGTTCTCATTTCTTAAATAAATGAGTTTGGTTTGACCCCTGAGACCAGAGGGGCAGGGCCCTGAAGGGGAACTTAGCTAAATTTGCTTTAAAACGCATCTCCTCCTAAACACCAGAGAGGATTTTAACCAAATTCAGTCTGAGGGATCACTTGTGGAGGGCAATCATTTCCTAAATAAATGAGGCTGTTTCGACCTCTTGGGCTCAGAAGGCCGGGTCCCAAAGAAGAAAATTATCTAATATTTCGCTTTAAGAAGCTAGTGCCCCCTAATTGCCTGAGTGGATTGTACAAAATTTGGTCAAAAACTTTATTGAGAAAGAACAAACATTTCTTAATTGAATGAGGTTGATTTGACCCCTCTGCGGTCCTAAGAAATGGTACAGCTAGATTATGGTGTAGTTTTCATAAATTGTTAAAAATTGGTTTCTAGGTTTATAAAAGCTTATAGTTGAATGAAAATTAAAGTATTGTCCTATTACAACCTGTAATATGACATATTACTTATTTTAAATTTGTTAACATGGCAACTTAATGGAGACCCCTGATTAGTTAAAAGTCAGATATTGTGGTCCCTGTGTGGTTAGAGCATAGATCTTGTCTGGTTTTGAGGACATTTCATATAAAGATGTACTAATGCATTCAGTTGTAATGACTTATACACAGAACAAGATGAGCGATACAGGTCCAATGGACCTTTTGTTCTCTAGGTACACTCTAGATTCCCTCCACCACCAAAACCTGGCTCCTCCACAGCTGTTAATAGAATGTAAAGCACAAACAAAACAAATCAAACCTCCTCTATCTGTCTGTATTTCCAGTTTTGTCGGGGAGAATTGATCACTAACAAGGCACAGAAAAATCTCAAAATGAGCCAAAAAGGGTTACAACAACACAAGGTGATTGAAAGTCTGTCTATTGCACACACTAACTTTGAATTGCACAAGGTTGTTTTGGATAATGGGTTTTTTAAGAACAATCAGTGACCAGGTTATTGTAAATAAATCATATCATCAACACTAGGATCAGAGTCGCATCTGCAGTATCGGGGAGCGAGGCGACACCAAAAGAAAAAGGAACCACGGGAACATAAAAATCATTTTCCTTTGTAGGATGTATTACAGCACATTTAAACACAAGACTGGTCGTAACGGGATTAGTTATGGGCTATGTCAAGTTAGAATGAGTAGCATTGTTTAATTTCATAAGCCTTCCTACACATTTTAGGTTAGAACTTTTGAACATTATTTCAGTATTAGATGACAATGTATAAAATTGACAAACAGATCCACTAAAACATCTGCAGAGATACATGACGATTGTTATACAATAATGAACTGTCCAGCAGGTGACCCCTGATAAAGGTATCACAGTTAATACGCTCCCATTGATAGACAAGTTCAGTGCTTGTGACCTCATACAAAGCCTGGTTAGCTTACAGATACACTGACTCAAATTTAGTATCCAAGATATTTTAAAATAAATTGTTTGTGTTGAAATTCATAACTCATTTGGTATTTGTACAGATTATTATTCATTTGTATGCATGTATTTTAAATTTCATTTACAAAAAAAAAAAATCAATTAAAACAAAATGCTCAAGTAGACAAGGCGATTAAATTAACAAAAGTGGGATTTGTAAGTGTATTCACATTTGTATTGTAGACCTGTGTAAGTACAGAGGAACTTGTATCTTCAATGCAAAAAGATGATGTTAGAAAATATAAAAAAATTTTTTTAAAGGATATACATTTGTTTCCGGAATTTCAGTCATATTGCATCAAACAGATAAATACTTTGGTATTTTTTGTAAAGCACAGGTAAAAAATATTCACCCCATGAAATAAAACCTGTACATATATTTATCAAAAATGATTTTTTTTTTATTACACATGTAATTTAGACTTACCTATCATTTCTGACAGAACTGATCACAAATAGTAGTGTGCTAGTTACCATCAAACACCCCTAGGATTTGTTCATTTTGTTGTTTATCACAGATAATATGGCTCTCTCACTAATGGTAACTTATACAGGTTGCTGAGAAAAAATAGGTTAGGGCATATTTCTAATATAACTATGCTGTAGTAAAGATTTAACTGCGTCATAGTAATGACTCAATCTTAGTATTTCATAATAATCCATAGTTATGCCGTAATAATGCCACAGTGATAGCAAGTTCATTTTATGACAGCAAAATCAAAATTACAACTACGTCATGTTGTAGTAATGTCATAATATCTTGAGAAAGTAAATTGTAATTAGGACATAGCTATGTTATGACAGTTATGAATTAGCTTTGTCGTTATTACGTGATAGAATAAAATGACAATGACAAAAATAAATAAATTAATGCAAAACAAAAACAACAAAAAGGGAGTAAACATCAAAACAAAAGACAACAGCAGGAATGGAGGAAACATTAAAACAAAAGGAAAGACAACAGCAGGAATGGAGGAAACATCAAAACAAGAGGAAAGACAACAGCAGGAATGGAGAAAGCATCAAAACAAAAGACAACAGCAGGAATGGAGAAAACATCAAAACAAAAGACAACAGTAGTAATTGAGGAAACATCAAAACAAAAGACAACAGCAGGAATGGAGGAAACATCGAAACAAAAGGAAAGACAACAGCAGGAATCGAGGAAACATCAAGACAAAAGAAAACAGCAGGAATGGATCCGGAGGAAACATTAAAACAAAAGACAACAGCAGGAATGGAGGAAACATCAAAACAAAAGGAAAGACAACAGCAGGAATGAAGGAAACATCAAAACAAAAGACAACAGCAGGAATGGAGGAAACATCAAAACAAAAGGAAAGACAACAGCAGGAATGGAGGAAACATCAAAACAAAAGGAAAGACAACAGCAGGAATGGAGGAAACATCAAAACAAAAGGAAAGACAACAGCAGGAATGGAGGAAACATCAAAACAAAAGGAAAGACAACAGCAGGAATGGAGGAAACATCAAAACAAAAGGAAAGACAACAGCAGGAATGGAGGAAACATCAAAACAAAAGGAAAGACAACAGCAGGAATGGAGGAAACATCAAAACAAAAGGAAAGACAACAGCAGGAATGGAGGAAACATCAAAACAAAAGGAAAGACAACAGCAGGAATGGAGGAAACATCAAAACAAAAGGAAAGACAACAGCAGGAATGGAGGAAACATCAAAACAAAAGGAAAGACAACAGCAGGAATGGAGGAAACATCAAAACAAAAGGAAAGACAACAGCAGGAATGGAGGAAACATCAAAACAAAAGGAAAGACAACAGCAGGAATGGAGGAAACATCAAAACAAAAGATAACAGCAGAAATGAAGGAAACATCAAAACAAAAGGAAAGACAACAGCAGTAATGGAGGAAACCTTTATGTTTCTAACACTAGGATAATACACAGTTTATACTTAACTCGTTCACCCCTGAAGACACATTTGAACTCTTCCAATTCAAGGGTTGGAAAAGTTCATTATAAAACTTCAGGGGTGAATGAGTTAAGCATACAAAAAGCCAGGAGTCAAAACACATTTATTTTGTTTTTATAAAAGTTACTTCCAAAAGATATGAACATCCTACAGAACTGCTTATGAACTGCTTTCCATAAGCAACCATAACTCTGTACTTAATTGGGCACCAGACCCCATTTCAGGTGACAAGATCCCAAACAAAGTGACAGACAGGGAAACACCACTAGAGCTCTCTGCTAGTAATGCTGGAGAATTAATAACTAAAAAAACAACTGTACAATTACCATCAACTTGTCAAAAGTTGCACTGGTCAAGCACGTGTAACTTACACTATTTATCAACACTGTTTTGACATTGGTGTCCAGTAATCTAAGGTTAACTAGATGAGGCTAAGGTAGCAGTCATCACCTGGTCTTTGATAAGATAAGTAGGATCATAAAACCCCAACATGACCGAGTCCTCTGCAGTCAGTGGACAGAACAGCAGCTATCATGGTAAGTATACACAATCCTTTACATTCCTGTCCTTAGCTGGACAGAATTTCTGAAGAAAAAAAAGTTCTATTGGGATAATTTTAGGATATTAAATGTCATTGGAATCAATATTTACAGGTAGTTGGTTATATAAAACACTATATTCTTAAAACGTTATATATTTTCAAATAAACGGTGTACAATTGAGCACCATTAATCCAGCTTACACAAATCTGGCTACCAGCGTTTGTGTCTGGAGATTTCACTTTGCCCCAGTAGTCCAGCTACTGTTGTAGTGTATAAGGGTGGCTGATTTCCCTTCAAGTATATATACTGATAATTTGCCGGGAATATGGGTGGCTGATTTCCCTTCAAGTTATATATACTGATAATTTGCCGGGAATATGGTTGGCTGATTTCCCTTCAAGTTATATAAACTGATTATTTGCCGGGAGTATGCTGATTATGATCTTTATAATAAAAAAACAACCTTGGACGCTTGGAAGATTGTTAACTGGCAGGTACCTGTCTTTTAATCAAAACAGTTATCAGCTTTAACTATTTTAAGTCATTCTTTTTGTGTATAAATATCCGGCTATCTGCAGATTCAAGGTTTTATTCTGTGTCTTACGCTTAGGGGACATTGAACTTGTGATCTCTATCTTTTCTTTCCTACTCTATCAACCCCTTCATTTCTGCTGTGTATCCCCAATCACCCGTTTCTGTATGATCTTTCGCCTGTGTTTCTGTTGTCGTCTTAAACTGTCTTTCAAGTGTCTCCACAAAGTCGGTTCCAGTTCATGTGTTGTGTTGGTGTCTCTGTTGTTTGTTTTGTTGTCTTCCTTTTGTTGTGTCCCATCAGTTCCTTAAGTCATTTCTAACATTTGTTTTGGTGTCCCTCAGTTCCTTAAGTCATCTCTAACATTTGTTTTGGTGTCCCTCAGTTCCTTAAGTCATTTCTAACATTTGTTTTGGTGTCCCTCAGTTCCTTAAGTCATTTCTAACATTTGTTTTGGTGTCCCTCAGTTCCTTAAGTCATTTCTAACATTTGTTTTGGTGTCCCTCAGTTCCTTAAGTCATTTCTAACATTTGTTTTGGTGTCCCTCAGTTCCTTAAGTCATTTCTAACATTTGTTTTGGTGTCCCTCAGTTCCTTAAGTCATTTCTAACATTTGTTTTGGTGTCCCTCAGTTCCTTAAGTCATTTCTAACATTTGTTTTGGTGTCCCTCAGTTCCTTAAGTCATTTCTAACATTTGTTTTGGTGTCCCTCAGTTCCTTAAGTCATTTCTAACATTTGTTTTGGTGTCCCTCAGTTCCTTAAGTCATTTCTAACATTTGTTTTGGTGTCCCTCAGTTCCTTAAGTCATTTCTAACATTTGTTTTGGTGTCCCTCAGTTCCTTAAGTCATTTCTAACATTTGTTTTGGTGTCCCTCAGTTCCTTAAGTCATTTCTAACATTTGTTTTGGTGTCCCTCAGTTCCTTAAGTCATTTCTAACATTTGTTTTGGTGTCCCTCAGTTCCTTAAGTCATTTCTAACATTTGTTTTGGTGTCCCTCAGTTCCTTAAGTCATTTCTAACATTTGTTTTGGTGTCCCTCAGTTCCTTAAGTCATTTCTAACATTTGTTTTGGTGTCCCTCAGTTCCTTAAGTCATTTCTAACATTTGTTTTGGTGTCCCTCAGTTCCTTAAGTCATTTCTAACATTTGTTTTGGTGTCCCTCAGTTCCTTAAGTCATTTCTAACATTTGTTTTGGTGTCCCTCAGTTCCTTAAGTCATTTCTAACATTTGTTTTGGTGTCCCTCAGTTCCTTAAGTCATTTCTAACATTTGTTTTGGTGTCCCTCAGTTCCTTAAGTCATTTCTAACATTTGTTTTGGTGTCCCTCAGTTCCTTAAGTCATTTCTAACATTTGTTTTGGTGTCCCTCAGTTCCTTAAGTCATTTTTAACATTTGTTTTGGTGTCCCTCAGTTCCTTAAGTCATTTCTAACATTTGTTTTGGTGTCCCTCAGTTCCTTAAGTCATTTCTAACATTTGTTTTGGTGTCCCTCAGTTCCTTAAGTCATTTCTAACATTTGTTTTGGTGTCCATAGTTATGTTGTCTTTCCTTTGTGTTTGTTTCCCCTAGGTCCTTCTTATACTTTTCCCTGTTATTTTGGTGTCTCCTAGGTTCCTGTTGTTCTGGCATCTCCTTTGGTCCCTGTTGGTTGGTGTATTCTAGGTTCCTGGTGTTTTGGTTTCTTCTTAGTCAATCTTGTGTTGGTATCTCCTAGGTCCCTGTTGATTTGGTGTCTCTTTGGTCCCTCTTGTTTTGGTGTATCCTACGTCCCTGTTGTTTGGCGTCTTCTATGTCCCTGTTGTTTTGGTGTCTCCTTTCGTTTTTGTGTCTCTTTAGCCCCTCTTGTGTTGATGTCTCCTTGGTTGTCTTTCACTGTCATTTTACTGTCTTTTCCAATCCTTTTGTCTTTTTTTGTTTGTTTAGATGTCCCCTTAGTTACTGATGTTGTCTTTCCATTTGTTCTTTGAGTGTCTCCTAATTCCTGTTGTCCTCTTTCACTGTTGCATTGTTTTCTCCTCATTCATTATGTGTTGATATTGATTCTGATTTTGTCGTTGTATGTTGACACTCTGGTATGGATTTTTCATTCTAATCTACACACACGTTATTAAAAAAGAAAAAATAGTTTTTTTTCACAAAAATAAATTATTTCCATATTAATTTTTACCGTGCTTAGATAATAACTGTTATTATAATATCTGTTAAATCAATATTGGACAAGTCTAGCTAATTTTAAAATTCTTTCATTCATATTGAGACGTTTGGAACAAATAGAAATAAATTACTCAAAGTGTGTTTAACTTTCAACTTCAGATTGGGATACTACTAGCACTAGCGTGCTTGGTATACCAAGCTGATTGTGGTACCCAAGCACCCACCACACCCACCACTACCATGAATCCTATGGACGTCCAGATGGGAGACATAAGGCAGACAGTGGAAGGTTTGTCCCGTCAAATGGTGATGCAACAACTCGGTGTGGAGGAGCGTATCAGATCAGACGGAGACTCGGGCATCAAGCAGAAAATTGTTAAAAATAGAGGAACACGCCCTTATCTCAATGATATAGTATCTTCCCCAAACCTGGCAGATTTTTCAGAGTTTTGGACTCGAGAACGTGTTTTAGGCATTGGCACAAATGTCTTTGTTATGAATGGTGTCGAATTCAGATTACAACGTCAGAACTACAACCTAGTCATGCCCAGCAGGACCAGTAAGGACTGGCACAAGACTGAGGACATCCCCTACCCAGAGGTACCTCACTCCGTCCTGGCCAAGCACAACGTCACCGAACAGATCGACGAGATGAGGGAGTACTTCAGAGCTTTCAAGAACCAAGACACCAAAATTCGGAGTGACTATGCCCGCTACTTCAAACCGGTTCTTTGTTATTTAGAAGGAGCCTGGCTGGATGGTGCTGCTCATAGCCAGGGCAGATGGATGAATGAAGCAATGTATATTGAATATACAGCCAACGATGGACTAGAGGATGGCCATTCGTATAATCCTACTAAGATCATGAAGGTGATCAATGGTACTGCCGTCTATGCACACTGGGCATCCAGGATTTTATGTCATCCAATCAAACAGGAGCTGCCGCTCGCCTCATTTTATGTCAAAGATGATCTGGCAGCCCGACTATCCGCTTCCCAGAGTCTGTATGACTTCTCGAGATCCAGGGCTGCACGGTTTGCCCTATCCGAGTATGGTAAACCTTCAAGGAAATTTTACCCTGAAGTTGGTTATGGTAAAATGGACCCCACCTTTAACTCATATACAACATTAGATTCCATAATGGAAGAAATTCCTGGGACCGATAACTACCCCGTTCACATAACTGGAGGATCTTTTGGTCTGACCGCTTTCAATGCTCACTTCCCCCGAAATAACACTGAGCTCAATCTCGGCCACTACCATCACTGGTACCGCGTGCTACAGAAGGGGGCCATGGGAACTACAGTCATCAACCGTGGGTACGCTGACAGAAGTCTCTGGGTGGCAGCATCTGAACAAGACCATCTCGCTCCCATGACGTACAACTCGTGCCATTATGATCGAAAAACTCATAAACAAAACTGTACGGAATACGTAGCTAAATACACTTATGCTCTCCCCCTAGAAATCGTTTGGATGACTCCACTTCTCAGCTGGAATCCATACAACCTGCAACATTTTGAGGGTGATATTCATAAGAGCCCTGCTAACACAATTAGTGCACATGGACACAATGGACGCACCCCAGAGAAGGCATTTCTTGGCACTAATCATGATAATTTTTACCAAACCCCTGCCGAATTCTTTACAAGAGCAAGCGGTGGGCACTACATTGCTGACAGACAGGGACATGCTCACAAGGTTGTACCCTCCAGTTTTCAGACAATTCTACGCGAGATACCGACTGTAGGAAACATCAGACTGCGATATCCAGTGATTCCCACACACCAGGAGGGAAATGCTATTTATAAGGAACTAGACGCCCTAAAGGAGCTGGTCATGAACATGGCCGTCAACACCAATTATTTCCATAACAAACCTGATGCTGTGCACAGTATTGAGGGCAACACAAACAGGGAGGAGCACTACCGCACCTCATCAACAGCCATCACTCCTCCTGGAAACCACGCTCACGAAATACTACTCTCTGCAGACGACATTTCAGACCTGGAGGCAGGAAAGACGGTGGCAGTGTACACTAGTCTAAACAATGGCCACCAGCATGTGCTCGAAGTCTACGCGGACAAGAACATCCATTACCGTCAAGGTCACTACAAAATAGCTTTGTGTGATGGCAAACAAATGTGTTGGGACGGCCACTCCAACGTACTGTATTACGTTTATTAGTATTCCTTAACTAATAAATCATCATGTTCAATTTATAGTCTGAATGTTATTTGTACAATATATTTATTTTCAGTAGGAGGAGATTAAAAAAGACAGCTATAGATGTCTGTTTTAATTGTCTCATAGACTCAATAGTCATACCTCACTAATGGAATGCTCTCACTAAATTAATTGTGGAAAGGAAAAAAACAGATGTAGAAGGATCTTGACACCCATAATCATAAGATAGAATTCTATTCATTAGGTCTATAGAGTATACTTGATACAGTGTATGAAAAAAACATCAAGGCATCGAAACAAGCTCCAACGAGATTTCCAATGATGGAAGATACTGTGAATATTGTGACTTTAATTCATCTTTACTTCCTCTTATATGCTGGATTGATAGCTTTGTCAGCAGTAGATGCATATTATGGTAACTTTTGATAATTTGTTCATACAACTGGGTGTCATTTCAAAGTAAGGCTATAGTTTACTTCTTGAGAGAAGCTATAACAAACCTGAACTGTCAAAACAGAAGAAGGCTAACTGTCAACCATCTTATTTTATCTGATCAGTCTCCAAATAAAGCATGCAAAAATATGGACCATGGGAAACCTACATAAGAAAAATGAGAAAGATCTTAAGATGGCTCAAGTTGAACTCTCAAAACCAAAGATGGTTGCCAGATTGCCATCTTCTTTTTTTTCGATCAGAAACATACATAGCTACATTCTATGGGGAACTTACATACAAAATATGAGAAAGATCCATCAAGTTCTAATAATAACAAACTTGAACTGGTTATCCAAGATGGCGACGTATTATTTTGCCATTCAGTCCAAAAATCAACTATGCACAAATCAGCAAGTATGAGTTGCGATGTGAAGAATTGTGAAGATTCATGTAGCACGACCAATAAGTGTTTCTATGTGACGTTTCGATGACCAGTAAGATATGTACTCGGTCACCTTCATCAGACAAATGTTTGTTTAAAACTTCGTCATAGATGTGCAAGTCTATGAGCCCCCTCATCTCGATTAAGACCTGACTCACTGCCGCGTATCCAGATGATTTTGAAATCCATAAAATTACCAACAAGGAATATGACAAAAGAGTCTATAGCCATGATATTGACCTTGAACAGTTAACTTTAACCTTTAATAGAGAATGATGTCAAGAGTACCTGTGTGAAGTTTCATGAAATAAGGTTGAAAAGAGCCTGATAACAAACCAAGTATCTAGTTTCCTAATCATTATATAAAGATCCTGTATCCTTGATATTGACCTTGCATGTATACCCTCAACTTTCAAATAAGCACCAGGAATTGAGGTCGGGAATACTGTACCTATGTGAAGTTCCATAAAATTTACTGTATAGCGCTTTAATTTTGAGGGGTCATTATTTCGCGGTTATGTATTCAGTACAAGTTCAAGTTCAAGTTCAATTTGTTTATTTAAGTGTGACATATCACAATTACATTTATGTTCATTAATACATATAAAATACTTTTACAAAATATAAATCAATTCCATTGGTACATATAAAATACTTGCAGTTGGCTGTTTCCTAGAACTTAAAATAGTTCGTTTAACATTAAAAAAACACACTTGTAATAGGGATCAATATCGACATTAGATTATTGTGAGACTACCCTTCTTATTATTATTAACATGGAGGTTGCAGTGACTTAAAGTGCACTACCTTAGGGTTGGGGAGAGCCCTACCAGCGAAGACAGGTCGCTCTGCGCCACTGCAATCATACGATGTAACTTTTATTTTTTTTATTTTTTTTTATCAGTTTAAAAAAAGGAATAACAGGTTAAAAGTAATTGAGAAATCGATTGGCTCCAAGCGGTTGGGGAGAGCTCTACCGGCGAGGGCTTCTCGAGGTCCCTTTTTAAGGTTACATTTAATAGTTTAAAACACGGTTAAAAGGGCAAAATTTTAGTATTGATCAATAATTAACAAATTAAATAATATTTCAAGGTCTATGACCTATGATTATAACAGGTTAAAAGGAAATTGAGAAAACGATTAGCTTCAAGCGGTTGGGCCAGTCCCTACCAGCGAGGGCTTTTCGAAATCCCATCTCAAAGGTACATTTACAACTTTAAAACACGATAGAGAAAAATAAACTTTAAACATTGATCAATGGCTTTAATGTATTTAAGAATATTAAAGGGAGCTTAACCACTTATAAACCAAACCCCTGCATTGATCCCTGGTAAAAAAAAATGTACATATTCACAGTGGTTAAATTTTTTTGTGCACCAGAATCCCATGTGTCGTGCAAAGAATTTTGAGTGTCATCATTTAAGGGTTAAACCTCGATATACAGGTAAACCGTTTGAAAACACTGATCCTGAACGTCATCAACCGCCAGTGACTTCACTCGAAAGAAAATCAAATGTGTTTGTACCCTTGTAGGAGTAAACTGTAATACACTAATCACCTACTGTGTACACATACATATGTTGTGGCTACTTATATGTAAGTATTGTTTTTACATGGACTACCCAGTTGTCCAGTGATAATCTGATTTGCCTTCATTTAAGCTTGCATAACAGCGTTGGGTTGAAGTATTTTCAACATGTTGTGATAAGGTTCATAAAAGTGGTTAACATTTTCAATAATTTCGTTGGTGTTAAGAATTCACGGATATTAGTCAAAGCACGAATATAGCGCAATTAAAACTCGCGAAATATAACCGCTATACAAGATTTAGAAACTTTAGTAAGGAACCAGAGGACAAGTCAAGTATCAATGTTACAAACCATCATATACAGATTCTGTAGCTGTGACCATGACGGTTACGTTTGGCATTGATCTTTGACTTGGCTTTAGAGATTGATGTCAGTCAGGAAAACTTGTGTGAAGTTACCTGGAGAATTTATACTCATTCACCTTTGACTGGGCTCCAGAGATTGATGTCAGTCAGGAAAACTTGCGAGAAGTTACCTGGAGAATTTATACTCATTGAACTTTGACTGGGCTCCAGAGATTGATGTCAGTCAGGAAAACTTGCGAGAAGTTACCTGGAGAATTTATACTCATTGAACTTTGACTGGGCTCCAGAGATTGATGTCAGTCATGAAAACTTGTGTGAAGTTACCTGGAGAATTTATACTCATTCACCTTTGACTGGGCTCCAGAGATTGATGTCAGTCATGAAAACTTGTGTGAAGTTACCTGGAGAATTTATACTCATTCACCTTTGACTGGGCTCCAGAGATTGATGTCAGTCATGAAAACTTGTGTGAAGTTACCTGGAGAATTTATACTCATTGACCTTTGACTGGGCTCCAGAGATTGATCTCAGTTAGGAATACTTGTGAAAAGTTACCTGGAGAATTTATACTCATTGACCTGCAGGAGACTTTTGAACCATTTAGTTTGAAAAGAAATATGACAATCTTTCCAAATATTTTGTAAACTTTTAGGATGGGAATGAAAATCTAATATACCAGTTACTTGAGCAATTTTCACAATTTTTGTGTCATATTAAGCATAATTGCCTTATTATTGTTGACATATTTTTCCTTTATTTGTTGTTGAAAAAAGGGGTATATTACCACTAATCATAGATAGAGGACTTGTTTTCCTGGGATGATAAATTAATCAAATTAAAGCTATCAATCTTCTTTGAATTCAGAAAGAATCTTCAGAATGACATATTTTGCTGCATTAATTGGCTTGGCAAGTTATTGAATTTAATTGTTAGGTCACCTGAGCTTTGCTCAAGTGACCGTTTCCGATTCACTTTCCGTCCGTCGTTTTCCGTCGTCGTCCGTCGTGCATAAACTTTTTACATTTTTAACTTCTTCTCAAGAACCAGTGGATGGAATTTTTTCAAACTTGGTCAGAATCATCCTTGGTAGATGAGGCTACAAAATTGTAAAATTGGGATTCCTATCCTAACCCCTAGCTGGGGCCAGGGTGGGGCCCCAAAGGGAAAATTAACCAATGTTTTAAAAACAATCTTCTCCAGACTCAGAGTTACTACAGTCATTTTCTCTGCATGGATGGAAAGATCATCAGGGGCTTTATTTCATTGTAAATTTCAGGACCCCCACGCTATCAGTTCTCCTTGGGACAGGGTAAAGTTTACTAAAGTTTATATAGGGAAACAACACTTTTGGGTATATTTTGACAACTCTCTGCAGGAAATTATTCTTACTTGGTGAGAATTATCCTTGGAGGAGGAAGATGGTTTTAAATTGTAAAATTGGGATTCCTACCCCAACCCTAGGGGCCAGGGCGGGGCCTCAAAGGGAAAATTAACAAATATTTCAAAAATATCTTCTCCAGACTCAGGGGTACTACAGTCATTTTCTCTGCATGGATGGAAAGATCATCAGAGGCTTTATTTAAATTGTACATGTCAGGACCCCCAAGCTATCCGTTTTCCCTTGGGGAGGGGGTAAAGTTTACTATAGTTTATATAGGGAAATAACACTTTTGGGTATATTTTATCCATTTTCAGCAGAAAATTATTCAAACTTGGTTAGAATCATCTTTGGTAGATGAGGGTACATTGTAAAATTGGAATTCCTACCCTATTCCCAGGGGCTAGGGCGGGGCCCCAAAGGGAACATTTACCAATATTTTAAAATTCTTATCCTTTGATGACATGACAAGTATTGTATTTCACTTAGCTTAGATGTGAGGTGGAAATCAGCTTGTAAACAATAAAATAAAGCTACCAGTACCTATGACATAACTCAGGTGACGGCTAAGGCCCTTGGGCCTCTTGTTCTATAACTAATTTTGTACAAATAAACCTTCAACTTTGATTAGTGCCACCTGTATGTATCATACAGGTTTTACTTTAATCTATCCTTTTCCAGACCATGCATTTTATGTACAGTCCTGGTCCTGGCCCCAATAATAACCAGCATATGGTAACACAATTACTTCAACAGATGAGCGATAACTTTGGAAATCATTTTTATTATCAGCAGTATTTTATTTATAAATGTTTAAATAGATGAATCACAGGAACAATATACAAAACAAGAGTACCGCGGGGCAGAACAATATACGCCTGTTGAATACCATAAAGTGTTATATACTTTCTTACATTGAAATAAGATCTGCATCATTCTAAGAGTTGTTAGCTGACATGCTATAAAAAATGTAGAAGAAAATCTCCAGGCAAAAAATCAAATACTGAAATGAACAAAGGGCAATAACTTTTGCAGAAATTGTTGAATCAAAATTCTTTTAAGGGAGACACAACTTCATATGATTATGATGTATACCAAGTTTCAAAGCGATCCGTTGAAAAATGTAGGAGGAGATTGCCAGACAAAAATCAAATACTGAAATAATCAAAGGGCAATAACTTTTGCAAAACTTGTTGAATCAAAATTATTTTCAATCAAACACAACTCCATATCATGATTATTTAGCCTACTAAGTTTCAAAGAAATCCGTCAAAAAACTGTAGGAGGAGATCTCCGGACAAAAAACTTGAATACTGAAATGAACAAAGGGCAATTACTTTTGGAAAAATTGTCGAATCAAAATTCTTTTACAGGAGACACAACTTCATATCATGATTATAATGTATACCAAGTTTCAAAGAGATCCGTCGAAAAATGTAGGAGGAGATTGCCGGACAAACAAAAGTTTGCACCGGACAGAGGGACGGACAACCCCATACCATAATACTTCCGTCAAATTTGACGAGCGTATAAAAATGAATTAACCGACACAAGAAGAACTTACATTTTTCATTAATATTTGCACAAATTAGCACATAAAATGTGTCCTTAGAGTCGGTACAGTTAAACAGTTTAGTTCAAAATGTAACATCTTGTTTCTTTACATATACACTTAAATTATATCAATCAAAGTAAAGAATGAAAGCCTGTTCGTAGTTAACTCTGACACTCCAAGACTGGTCAGTCTTATGATAAAATCAACATTTATTAATTTTACAACAATTATGAAACAAGTTATTCAACTTATATTAATCACTCTTGTTGGCCCAGATGTTAGAGCGCAGGGGGCGGGGGGTCTTTGTGTGGGAGGAAACTGGAGTACCTGGAGAAAACCTACATCATCAGGCAGGTGACCCCATATCTTTTTACATCCGATCAGGGAATCGAACCCCGGTCGCCTTGGTGAAAGACAAGTGCACTATCCACTGCACCACCCGACCACCCTGTCCTCAGACTGATAGCATTCCCTCTATTACTCTATTAATTTAGGATGATGGTCCACTACACATATGTTACCAGATCATCACCATCTCCAGTTGACTCATTTCAATTTTAAAGGATCATTTGTCCAATCATTTTGAGAACATTTATGCCTATTTTTAAGAAATTGAACTGTATAAAGTTGTTATAAAGTGGCAGTGTTAACAATTACATACTAATATGTAACAAGCACTTTTCACGACTGGCAACCCCTTCGGAAAACATACTGTTCAAGGAGGACCACAAAGAGATTGCTGATAAAACAACAAACCTTATACACATACTCAGTGAGCAGGAACCAGCTGGAATAACACCGGCCTCAGAATCTGATATCAAGAAAGCCATCTCCAAACTAAATAACAACAAAGCAGCCGACAGCATGGCAATGACTAGCGAACACTTCAAAATGTCTGTAGATACCATAATTCCCTACCTTAAAACTCTTATCAACAGTATGCTAGAGAAAAAGAAAGTACCAGCAAAGCTGAAATCTGGACTACTTACTCCAATCTACAAATAGGGTGATCAGAAAAACCCCTCCAACTACCGTGGGATCACCGTTACCACAGTCATACTTAATAACGTGGAACATATTCTCAACGCCAGACATAACGTTATCCTGATCCAAATATAATCCAAACTACAGACCGGTTTCACCAAAGGTACATCATCTATCAACTCAGCTCTCATGTAACAAAATGCCTTAAGGAAGCCCGTCTACAAAGAAAGCCTCTTCTATTAACAACACTCGATGCACGGAAGGCATTCGACGTCGTGGATCACAATATCCTATTAAACAAGCTCTATGACGACAGAATCACTGGCGCTGACTGGCTGATGATTCAGGATCTCTACAAGGATGTCACATCAGGCGTCAAGTGGGAGGGACAGACTTCAGACCCCTTTAACTGTTCAACAAGGAGTCCGTCAAGGGGGAGTACTCTCCACATCTCATTACAAACATTTTAACAATCCCCTACTGAAGGATCTGGAAGAAAAATGCTTTGGAAAACCTATGTCGTCCCAAGGCTCACATATGGAATGAAAATACTCAACTACACAAAAACGCAAATGAAAGACCTGGAACGATTCCAGACCAAATCACTAAGACAGGTACAACATCTTCCGGACAGGACAGCAACATCTATATCCCTGGCATTACTTGGAATTCCTCCACTAAGCTGTATCATTGACAGAAACACACTGAACCTGTTCTACAGAATCATTACCAACCCTGACTCCATAGAGTACTCTATAGCATACCGTCAACTAGCAGTGAGATCGAGAGACGAGGATAGCTGGTTCTCTCATGTGAGGGACCTCCTGGAACAGTACAATCTTCAAATGGCATTTACTCTCCTCGAAGATCCTCCACTCAAAAGTCAATGGAAAGAGATGCTAGACAGGGGGATATCTACGCATATTCAAGACAGCCGGAAAGATGATTTCGCCACCAAATCGTCACTCAAATACATTAACCCTGATTCCGTTACCTTGAAAGAACCTCACCATGTCTACTCCACAGTGCGAAATAACAAACACGATGTCCAACGAGCCGAATGCAAGACAAGACTCCTCACGGGCACATATACCTTACAAGCAAATAAAGCAGCCTTCAACCAATACAACGTCAACCTGGAATGCAGACTATGTCATACAGGGCCAGAGGACCGACAACACTTCATTGCCGTTTGTACAGCATACAATAGAATAAGGGAACATGCTTATCTTCGACTACAAAGTATTCCAGCAATCCAGCAATATACAGTACTGACTTCAAATCCTACAAAATTCACTCATCTGATACTAGATTGCACACACCCAGAGATCAGCGATATCCATGTCTTTAACAAAGATGAGATCAACAAAATCGAACTTCACAGTAGAGAATACTTGCAAGAAATCCATCTACGACGAGTTAAGCTTCTTGCAGAACTAGATACAGAGGAGAATGGCAGACCCTCCAACTAATGATATTTTTTATATAAACTTTATTATGTTTTGTGGAAGAGAATAGAACTCTTTAGTTTTTAATCCCTGTGTACATACGCCCTGACTGTGTACATATATGTACAGATTTTATTGCTGATCCGATATTCTAAGCTTCTAGGAAGTACCGGTGCCCCGACAAGACAGTGAGGAAGGAAAACATACCCATTGGGTGATAATTGTGTAGGTAACACCGCCATACAGTCTTTCTTCTCTAATAAAGCTTTGAGTATCTTTTTCTGTTTGGGTTTCAGACGATCAATCTCAAATAACTTCAGAACTTTCGCATAATTCTCATCAATGTCCGACATATTTGCTACAACTCCGAGCGCCCTTTTGAAAGAGGGTCTCTGATTTGTCAAAATTTAATGAGTATTTATAAATATAAAGGTCACCTGAACGTGACGCTGACCGCGGCACACTCAGATGTTCAGGCGTAGTACGAAGTTAACGAAGCCATGTAACATATGACTTTAATCAGATTGTATATAAAAGTTCGCAGGTCATGCCTCTCCAATAAAATTTCATGCAGGTGCAAAGTAAATTGTTAGGTAAAACCATAGGTGCTTGAATTGATAGTCCTCTCCTCCTGGAAAGAAATTGTAACTTTGGAGCTTCACTTCAGTCCAGATTCAGCACAGAGCTTCACTTCAACCCAGATTCAGCACAGAGTTTCACTTCAGCCCAGATTCAGCACGAAGCTTCACTTCAGCCCAGATTCAGCATGGAGCTTCACTTCACTCCAGATTCAAAACGGAGCTTCATTTCAGCCTAGATTCAGCACAGAGCTTCACTTCAGCCCAGATTCAGCACAGAGCTTCACTTCAGCCCAGATTCAGCACAGAGCTTCATTTCAGTCCAGATTCAGCACGGAGCTTCACTTCAGTCAAGATTCAGCACGGAGCTTCACTTCAGCCCAGATTCAGCATGGAGCTTCACTTCAGTCCAGATTCAGCACGTACTGAAAGTTCAGTCACGCTTAAGTATGCTTTTTCATATTTACACAGCATTCTTTTTATAGAAAGGAGCCAATCAGGGGACTGAAATGTTGGTTGGCAAAATCCATCTTATGCATGTTGACATTTTATGTGTGCAGCTGTAAAAATACCCTAGTAGCAGAGCCGAAACCATTGCGTTCACAGACAATGGACAGAAAAGAGTAATCAAGCATACCCGCCTAAGCTTATTGTACAAGTTGATTGGCCAGTGGCATTATAATCTATGTACCGTGACAATTAAAACTCATGAAGATTTTATTTGGGATAGACACTAAACAGCAAATCATGTATTATATAACATTATTTCTATAGTTGTTCTTTAAAAAAATTATTTGCAAGTACCGGTACATGTATTAAAGGAACAATATCAGGTAGGTTATACATAACACTGGTTTAAATGTGATTTAATAAATGTATGACATATAAATAACATTAGCAACTCTCCATGTGTAATCATAAAAACATACATTTAAAACATCTCATGAAATGCAAGGGATCTGCAGTATATATTCTAAAGGGATACAATAGAATTTAGGTCCTTGTAAATCTCATGTAAAATATAAATACATAAAAAGATGTAAACATAAATATTTATATACTAACTTGTGAATAACACAACTATAAAAAATTAAAAGTATACATGATAGCACCTTTATGAGCTGGCTTTGTCAAATCATGGTAGCACTCATGAGGTAGCAACGTCTTGTTCTTGGCTGAAGTCGCTTTTGGTCTAGTTTTGTCATGGACACGCTTGTCCTTACATAGACATCATGGGTTATTTGGGGGTAAGGATTCTTATATATATCGTAGATTCCATACACTCGAATAATATTTTATATAACAGATATGGGAGAATGTTACTAGTGTCACTCTCACATGCTAGCACAATATGTGTGGTCATATCTAGTTCCTAACCAGTCGTCGCCACATTTGGTCATTATGAGCTAACTCGTATGTACATCCGGTTCCTTGCTGAAATCAACAACACTATATTTCTTTTAAAATTCTTGTACATTTGAGCTAGCAATATCGGGTTCAAGGCTAGAGTTGGCAACATCTATTGTTTAACTTTACTACACTTGGCAACATTGGGCTCTCGCCTAAGATTTACCATCATCTTTCTGACATTCTGATAGTTGGGAGGTAGCAACATGAGATTCTTGACTAGAGTCAGCCACTTCTGTTGTCTGAGAATCTGACACTAAAGTGAACTTGCACCAGCACCTGGTTCCTCGCTTGATTCAACAACAGTTTGGTCCTGACCCTCACTGACCATTGACTTCAACTGGTCAAGGTCCCCTGTGTCTGGTGGTGGACCTGGAGACTCCGGTTGGTCCCCCTTATCAATGTCGGCCAATGTGATGACTCCATCAGTATGAGTTAACAAGTACAGGGCTTTTCCAGCATTTAACAGCCGATCTCGGTACTCCAAATGCTGAAATAGTTAAGAACAAAATACAGATCAATGTCACATGTACAGTTAAAAATACATATTAGTATCACAGGCTTGTTCATATTAGTATCACATTCTGGTCAGTCCTTATAATTTTTTCTTAAAAGACACATAAACACTTCTGCACTTTTTATGATTAATTATTAATTAATCACATTAAATGAAGACAATAAAAGTAGTTCTCAAATTTGACATCATCACTTTTGGTGTTGAGTTGTTTTAATTTTTAGATTTTTTCAGATCCAATCTCTCAGCTTACTGTTAAGGTATTTAACACAATAAACAAGAGAGAACACAAGCGAACCCTGGTTTTACTGATCGTAACTACATCACGACTACATTCCTACCTGTAAAATGTTCACTTAATTATGGTCTATTTTGTGCGAACCATGGTACAGTAACAATGACAGAACACATGATGAAATAATGTCTTTATAAAAACACTTAGAATTTTACTTTTTGAAATCTACAAAATAATGTCTCCAGCCAACACTCTAGTTAAACCACAAAAATTGGAACTCATGAAAAAATAAAGACCTCTACAGTAATGTGAAGTTATAAATCTCACAAAATTAAAGTCACTGACAGAATAATGTTTATAACGTTACATACTCTGAAGAGGTTTTCTGGAACACCAGTAAATCCGTTCATTGCTCCATAGCATGCGGCCGCTATCACGCCTGTGCTGTCACTATCCCCGCTGTGAAACATGGACCTGTCAACACAGGGAACAATTTCTTATTTAAATACTTTTATGCTTCTCCTAAGAAAAATAAGCAAGCTAAAAGAAATGGAAGTTTTTCTTTATTATGATTCAGCAAGTCAGTTTGAATATATTTTTCAAATACAATATGTACCTATACAGTTGGTGAAATACTGCGAATCCATTGACATCATCAGCCGGGTCCATCAGTCTCTAGACGTTTCAACCCTTGTCCCGGAACGTCCTCGTGATGGTGGGTCGACAGTGGCGATCAACTCACTGCCCGTCAATGGATGGCTTCCAGTCTTTCTCCTCCCGTCTGTTCCACAACCAGCATGATGCGCGCTCGGCAGCCTCTGCTAGCCTGCGCACCGCCGTCTTGCGTGTCTTTCCAACTAATCCCACAGCCTGCAATGTCTTCCAGGCTGAGCGTGCCGGGAACCCTCTGCATCCGACCTCCACAGGAAACAGCCAAGTACGCCACCCTCGGTCCCTACATTGTTCCATGAGCTCCGTATACTTGGCTCTCTTCCTCTCATTGGCCTGGTCGCACCACTCCTCACAGGGCACAGTCAGCTGGATGACTATAATCTGCCTGGATTCGCAGACCATATCACCACATCCGGACGTAGCGTTGTCTGTACGACGTCCGGATACACCAATTTCTTCCCCAGGTCAACTCTCATCTCCCATGTCTCTGCCCCTTCCAGAATGCCAGTGTTGCCTGATGTTGCTTTCGTCTCCTTCTCCCCTGCTTTTACAAACCGGATGAAGGATGGTTTGTGCTTACGAGGTGGTCTCTTCTTCTTCCTTTCCACCTCGAGAACATCTGCCAATTCCCGAAGCACCTGGTCATGTCTCCACCGGTATCGTCCCTGTGTTAGCGCTGTCTTGCATGCCGAAAGGATATGGCCCATGGTCCCACGTTCTTGACATAGCTGACACTTTGGCTCTTCGACTAGTCCCCACAGATGAAGGTTCGCTGGCGATGGTAAAGTGTTATATACTGACCGCAACAGGAACTGGATCCTCAATGGTTCATAGCGCCACAGGTCTGTCCATGTAAGTTTTCGCTCCGGCAGCTTCCATTTCGTCCATGCTCCTTGAGAGCCCATTTCCACTGCCCTTGCTTTCCTGGTCCCTTCTTCTTCTCTGCGGATTTCTCCCTGTACCAGAGATCTTTTCTCCTTATCATCTGATCCTTCCCACGTCTGAAAATGGGTTGTCCCCAACCCTTGCCGGCCTGAGCAGGTTGCTCCGACGATGTCCCGGTGCTTGAGAGCGCCCTCGGCCTGCTCCACAGACTGGCTTGCAGACCATTTCCTTCCTGTCCTAGTCTGGATTCCTGCATTTCTTATCTTCACGTCCTTTGAATCTCGCAGCGTCATCACTAGTCTGGCCTTTGTTACCTTGAACTCCTCCACCAACGATGACAGTGGGAGTTGCAGTGATGATGTCCGGCTGTAGAGCCCAATGCTGGAGAAACTGGGCGGGACTCCAAGCCACCTCCGCAGGTAGCTGCTGATGGATCTTTCCAGTCCTTCCACTGTTGTCAAAGGGACCTCATATAGCATCAGGGGCCACATGAGTCTCGGCAGCAGTCCATGTTGGAAGATCCATGCCTTGAACTTTCCTGGCAGGCCTGACTTGTCAATCTTCCTCATCCACTCAATTGCCTGCTTCTGCATGCTGCTGATGTTGCTGGTATCTTTCAGTGATGCATCAAACCACTTTCCTAGGCACTTGATTGGGTTGTCCGCAATTGATGGGATCTCTTCTCCTTGTACTTTCAGCTTGAACTGTTGTGTCAGTCGTCCCTTCCTCATTATCATGCACCTTGATTTTCTTGCCTTGAATTTCATCCTCGCCCATGAGACTACCTCCTCCAATGCAGACAGAACCCATCTTGCTTGGACATGTGTGGTGGTAGTCACAGTCAGGTCATCCATAAAACCTCGATTCGATGGTTGGTAGATTCCTGATTCTGTCCTGGGCCCCCTGGTTTCCCGTCCTGCTGCCTTGATGATAAGATTCATCCCCATGACAAATAGAATGACTGATATGGTACATCCTGTCACTATTCCTTTCTCCATGTTTTGCCAGGATGTTGTATCCTCCCCGACAGTAAAGCGCACCTGGATTCCACTGAAGTAGCTTCGTACTATTCCCTGTATATGCTCCGGGATAAAGTAATGTTGTAGGGCTACTTCAATCAGCTCATGTGGTATTGATCCGTATGCGTTTGCCAGGTCTAGCCACACTACTGTCAGATTCCCTCGGCTGGACTTGGCCTCTCTGATTAGTTGGCTGAGCACACTGGTATGCTCCACACAACCTGAAAAGCCTGGGATACCTCCTTTCTGTACTGATGTGTCAATGTATCCATTGGTCATCATGTATGATGTCATCCTTCTTGCCAATACTGCAAAGAAAATCTTGCCTTCAACACTCAGCAAGGAAATTGTCCTGAACTGCCCGATGTGTTTTGAGTCCTTCTCCTTTGGAACAAAACATCCCTCTGCCTTCTGCCAACATGGTGGTATCTTCCCCTTCTTCCACACTTTCCTCAGTAACTGCCATAGTCTCCTCAAAAGCCGTGGGCACTTCTTATACACTTTATAAGGAATTCCACTTGGGCCTGGAGCTGAACCAGTTCTTGCCTTCTTAACAACATCTTGGATCTCCTTCCAAGTTGGTTCCTTGGTGTCAAGCGGAAACTCTGGCGGCTCCTCTGCTTCTATCCGTGGACAGTTCCCAAGTGGAATGCCCCTATCTTCATCTCCGTGCGTTTCCCTCAGGTGTTGCTCAATATCTGCTGTTGAACTATCCAAACGGCCTGATCTTTCCCCTCCCAGCAGAGTCTTTGTAAAAGAATAAGGGTCCTTGATAAAGGACTCCCTCTTCCTTGCTCTATCCTTCCTTGCCTTCTTAACCTGCTCTGCTTTCCTGAGTCTTGCCAAGTTCTCCCTGATGTCGTCCCGCAGCTGATGTAATCCTATCCTCTCTATATCACTTGCCCTCCTGTACTGTCGTGTGACTGCTTTCAGTTCTCGCCTGAGTCGTTGGATGTTATCCTGTCTTCTATTCGGGATAATTACGTTCTTAGGATTTCTCTGCTTTCCTCCTAATCCAAATCGTTCCTTGCAGAATGTGTAGATGAAAGTTCCCATTGCCTCAACCTTCCTTTCTACGCTTCCCATTAGAGCCGACTCTAGGATGGTATGTAAGTCAGCATCTAAACTTCTCCAAGCTTCATTGTTGTTCATCTTTGGCCACTCTATCCTCAACCTTCGTGCTGGCTGTGTTGGATGTGCTTGAACACCCTGGTCGTGGTTTGTATCACTCAAGTCTGAATGGCTGACCTGTGACGAAACCGAAGCAGAGAGGTCCACAACACTATGGGGTGCCTCCTGGCTGGGGTCCTCCTGCGTCTCACCAGAAATTACTTCTGAGCGCTGCGTCTGTAACTCCACAAGTCTGCACTTCACCCTTGCTTGATGAATCCTCAATCCCCGGATGTTCTTACACACCTTTCCGCACTGGCACTTTACTTCTGCTGATGCTCCTGTCAGCGTTGTTTGTACCAAACGAGTTTGCGTCCGTGTCGTTTCCGTTATATCTGTCCGTATAAGCCTTTCATCCTCCCCCCTCTCGGAAGGCTTTGGGGTGTGTTTCTTCTTGTTGTGTTGTAGCTGGGTTAATGGTGTCCTCTCGCAAGGACTGTACCTTTTCTCATATTTTTTTCCATTTATGTTTCATTTAACCAAAATAAATTGCATATCACCTGTGTTTTTTTCTAAATATTTGACTGACTTACCTGCTACATAACTCTGCCCAGTCATTCCCACAGCCAAGGAGAGCATCATACCTAAACAAGAAACAAGGTTACATGAAGAAATATTTCTTAATATAATGGTTTCTTAAATATATATAAAGAGATATTGATGGTGGATCACAAGTAACTTATGATGACCTGAGTGGCTACAATCATAGGTCTACTTCATTTATAATATGTAATCCCATATAATATAATTTAAAACGTCGTTTCCAAGACACAAATTTCCGAAACAAGTCACATTATCTGGTTAAGGGAGGCGTGTATACTTCTGGTAGGAAGGTAAATCAGACAGAAAAAATTTCCTCCAAAACAATGTATTTCCATTATGTTCTTAATCTGAAATAGGCAGCATAAAAAGAAATTGACAAATTGACAGAAGACGAACATTGGATCATGATTACTGGAGTGCTGAGTGCTAGTACTTACGACAGAAGACGAACACTGGAATATGATTACTGGAGAGCTGAGAGCTAGTACTTACGACAGAAGACAAACACTAGACCATGATTACTGGAGAGCTGAGTGCTAGTACTTACGACAGAAGACGATCACTAGATCATGATTACTGGAGAGCTGAGTGCTAGTACTTACGACAGAAGACGAACACTGGAATATGATTACTGGAGAGCTGAGCGCTAGTACTTACGACAGAAGACAAACACTAGACCATGATTACTGGAGAGCTGAGTGCTAGGACAACAAACACTGGACCATGAGTACTGGAGAGCTGAGTGCTAGTACTTACGACAGCAGACAAATTACGACAGAAGACAAACACTAGACCATGATTACTGGAGAGCTGAGTGCTAGTACTTACGACAGATGACAAACACTGGACCATGAGTACTGGAGAGCTGAGTGCTAGTACTTACGACAGCAGACAAACACTAGACCATGATTACTGGAGAGCTGAGGGCTAGTACTTACGACAGAAGACGATCACTAGATCATGATTACTGGAGAGCTGAGTGCTAGTACATGTACTTACCACAGATGACAAACACTGGACCATGATTACTGGAGAGCTGAGTGCTAGTACTTACGACAGAAGACGATCACTGGATCATGATTACTGGAGAGCTGAGTGCTAGTACTTACGCAATCATTGGAGCATCATGTCCACTTGCTCCACCCCATCCATCAAAACTGACAGACTTGACAAAATCGTCCCTTTCTGCCACGCCATAGACATTCGGGAAGGTAGGCTCAGAAGTGCCGTCTAATATTCCACGCAACTGCAAATATTTTGTCCAGGCATCTCTGAAATAGCCATTGTTCCTACAAGGAAAAAAAATAACATACAGTTAGACAAATGACACAGAGTTCAGTCCTCCTGAAAAATATTTTGCACATGTGTAAACCAAAAGCAGTGATTTTTTGATTTTTTAAGGTGCTGTATATTTTGGTTTTTGGGGCTTTGTCCATCTTTATATAATCTTTTCTCTACTTATGATGGAGGTTTTGATAATTCAAATAATAATAATATTCTCAAATAAATTGTTGCATTATTCTTGTAACTTTGGTATATAGCATGCATTTTTGACTCTTGTATTCACTCATTAAGTAGAAATATTGGTGAAACAAAGGTTTGTGTTTCCTCCCTCATGTAAACGAGATTGCCTTGTATACAGAACCATACATTGTACGGATGTTTTCCTCCACACAGTGCCCAGACTTCATGAGGTACTCCTGACACACATGGAGTTCACTCAGCATGGCTGCTCCCCAACTTTTCACAGGTTTTCCTAGAATTCAGAAATATTTGTCATTCCTATAGATCAGATTCTTTCAGAAAATGAACCACTACGACTGACTCTATACAAAATCTATGCCTTTCAACCATCTGTTCATAGATTGAGGGCTGATAAATTAATGGTTTGGCTTTGTTTTAAGTCCTATGAACAGCTATGGTCATTTAAGGACATGCCAGATTTTGGTGGTGGAGGAAAGCCGGAGTTCCCCGAGAAAAAACCACCGACCTACAGCTGGTACCTAGCGACTTCCCCACATGGGTCTCGAACCCGTGACCCAGTGGTGGAGGGCTAGTGGTAGCAGAATATCGGATGCATTAACTACTTGGCGACTGCAGCCTCGTCTTAAGGTTCTTAAATATCTATCATAAAAATGTACTTTGTAATATGAAAAAAAATCATCCTCCTTTTCAACTTCTGCAATGATTGTAAAAACAGCACAATTGGTAAATATTTTAGAGCACAAAATGTGATACTTAGTATTTTTACTGTGAAAGATGAAGATGGTTATTTTAATAGGGACAGGTAAATACTTTATTTTGTAAAGGTATTGCATCAATTATACCTATATGCTATATATTATTACATTATTTTCATAGGACACCACAGTTAGTACCATGCCATAATAGCTGAAAGGGTTAAAGGCATAATGCAGGAGAGTTTACTGCACCTCAAATCCTGGCAATTATTTTGGCATTGTAACTCTGCAAAATACAACACTATTCTAACCATAAACGTCCTGAACATTTAAATCAAAATGTGTCAACTTTGGAGGATAAGTTTAATTGGTTGGCAAGCATGGTGTCGGTACCTTGTATAGCGTAGGAGACAAACAGGGCCGCAGCAAAGGAGCCAAGGAAACCGGTGGGATGATGGTGGGTCATACGGCCACTCTCCACACCGACAGCTACCAAATCATCAATGTCCTCAGGTCTGGAAAAATACCCAAGCTTTTTACAATTCTTTGGTTTTATAAATGTATTTGATGTTGATTTGTTTATTTTGACAAACATTTAAACTAGATATATGTGGAGTCTATTCCCCACGAATATGATCAATCAGGAAAAGACCATCAGTTTTTAGGGATATTCTGATAATCCTATCAGTATAAAAATACCTGATGTCTCACCATTGTAGAATGCACGAATCAGCAATGAAATGTGATAGAAAGTAGGATATAAAACTGAGAAAATGTTTTCATAAACAAGATCTTAACCATGTAGGACAGAAATTGAATTTATTTAAAACTGTAAGTTTATACATTATATTACCTTGGAAATCTTAGACCAATACACATGGCCCTCATAGCAGCTCCACAGCCTCCACCCCTGGAATAAAAAGGTTTCTTTTTTTAATAAATTAACTAAATCATAAAGACTACTGTATCTGATATAATAAGTGTCCCATCCCTTGTAAAAGCCTTCTGTCCTTTCTTCACTCTCAGCATGCATCACTTCAATGATAAACGGTACTTAAAAAGGTGTCTATTATTGCTATTGTTTGTGACATTAGGCAGGTACTGCAATCAGTCAAAAAATTTCTCAGACTCCTAAGCACAGAAGACGCTTATGAGGTCAATATTCAGATCATTTTCCTATGATGATGTTGGCTTTTTGTCTGATATCTCTTTCAATATTAAATTAGGCACGGTAGTCTAGTGGTAGGACGCTACGCTCGTGACCGAAGGGAGGCACGGAAGTCTAGTGGTAGGACACCAGGCTCGTGACCGAAGGGTTGCAGGTTCGAGTCACGGCACCGCTCTGTGTTGTATCTTTGAGCAAGATACTTCACTCCGCTTGTTCCAGTCTACTCAGCTGTAAATAAGTACAAGGTTGGGCAGTGCTAGAATTGTCAAATGCTAGCTGTGAGCACCGAAATAGCAGCTACGGCTGTATGCTCCCCAGGGAGTTGAGAAAGATATTGGCTGGTTGCAAAGGCCCTATAACCATGGATAATAATTTGTGAACCGCTTTGAGACGACCTTCGAACTAGGTTGTAATAAAGCGGTATATAAGAACCCTGAATTTTTAATTATTATAATTATTAGACCTGAAAATAGCCCAATCTCTTTTAAGCTCCTCCTACCCTTCCTCTGATCTGGCACTGCACCTCTTCACCACAGTTTACAAACTTTCTTGAAGAAAGTGTCTAGCAATTACTTTTTTTAGATTTCTAGGCATCCCGGTTTGATACCAAATTATATGTTGCGGTATCTGTTATGTAGCATTCAAGTGAGGTGGCACTATAAAAGATGCTGTTGGAAGCACTGTCCCACTACAAACAGAACACAATACATCTCCAGCACAAATGCAGGCATACACACATAGGGAGATATTAGTCAGGTGTCATGAACTAGTAGTTAGCACCTGATAAGGCAGCTCCTACGATTTCCTCAAAAATTGTATATCCTTATTGTATTAATTGTATTTCTATGTACTGTAAAGAGCTTTAGAGTGGCTTATGTTAGCTAGATAGGGTGATATATCAAATATTGTATATTATTATTATACTATCTTTTATAATGACAACAGATGTTTTCCTTTGTTTAAAGAGGAAATAAAAAAACATACTTAGGAGTCAAAGTTCCTCCATAGTTTTAGGAAAGTTTTGCAAATTTCTTATTTCATGAAATATTGCAAAATTGTCGAAATGAAAAACAGCCTACCTTGGATTAAAAGGTATCTGATAGGATGATGACAGCAATCTTGTTGAATTCACACATGTCATGCCTGCAAACATAAGTAGAGGAAATTAAAGATAACAATGTTAAACATATTTTAAGGATATATGTTACCTTGCATTTTACCATATAGCAGGTAATTTTAGGGGAAAGCATTTGGATTATTTAGCGGACGATTGTGAAGACCTTTAAAAATTTAAGAGCTGTAATTTAATTTAGTAGTGAAACAAGATGCCCAGAGGAACTGTATCGTTCACCTGAATATTTAAGCAATCATAGCAAAATATTCTCATTAAATATTATATTGCACTACAAATATTTCCCTCCCAAACTTTGTCATCTCCATCTGTTGAAACTACCAGCCAAATATTATTTTAAGATTCTATGCTTTTTGATTCTTCTTCAGAAGTTGCTTGACATATTTTTCCTTGTGACCTTGAAAGCAGGTCAATGTCATTTTCCTTCTCAAATTGGTAAGCTCTATTCCAAAAAGTTACCGACCAAATCTTACGAATCCATTCCTTTTAGTTCTTAAGAATAAATCCTTTAAAATGTTGTTACCTCTGTGACCTCTAAAGTAGGTTGAGATCATTGTCATTCACAAATTTTGGTGAGCTCTATCCCAGGAAGTCACCAGCCAAATATTATAATTTTATGCCTTTTCGATTATTCTTCAGAAGTCATTTGATGACATATTTGACCCCTGTGACCTTGAAAGAAAGTCAAGGTCATTTTCTTTCTCAAACTTTGTTGGGTTCTTCCCTAGGAAGCTACCAGCCTTAGGTTTTATGCCTGTTAGTCCTTCAGAAGTAGTCATTTTAAGCATTAGACGTATCTGACTCCCGTAACCTTGAAAGTAAGTCAAGGTCATTTTCATTCTCAAACTTTGTTGGGCTCTTCCCTAGGAAGCTACCAGCCAAATATTTAGCTTCTATACCTTTCAGTTCTTCAGGAGAAGTTGTTTGAAGTGTTTGACACATTTGACCCCTGTGACCTTGAAAATAAGTCAAGGTATTTTCGTTCTCAAACTTTGTTTGGCTAAATCCAAGAAAGCCATCAATCAAATATGAAGATTCTATAGCTTTCAGTTCTTCAGAAGAAGTCCCTTGAAGTTTTTGACACATTGACCCCTGTGACTTGAAAGTAGGTCAAGGTCATTTTCATTCTCAAACTTTGTTCTGTTCCATCCCAGGAAGCCATCAGCCAAATATGAAGATTCTATACCTTTTAGTTTTTCAGAAGATGTCGTTTTAAGTTTTTGACATATTTGACCCCTGTGACCTTGAAAGTCGGTCAAGGTCATTTTCGTTCTCAAACTCTGTCGGGCTCCTACCAACAAAGCTTTTAGCCAAATATCATGACTCTAGGCCTGTCTGTTCTTCAGAAGAAGTAGTTTAAAGGAAAAGTTGACAGACGACGGATACTGCACCATGACATAAGCTCACTTGCCCTTCGGGCAGGTGAGCTAAAAACTGTAAAAAATATTCATCTAAAATTTACTTTTGTTTTGAACTTGCTATTGAACTACCAGTTTCGACAGTGATCTGGATTAAGAAATTTCTGGTTTAGACAGTTTCAAAATATATCCTATCCTTAAACTGACCCTGATTGTCATATCTATCAATGAGATGGACGCCTGTACATGACCATATAAATATCATATAATCTTTATTTATTTTACAACGACTATAAACAAGTTATTACAACTTCTATTAATCACTCTTATTGGCCCGGATTCTAGAGCGCAGGAGTCTTAATGTGGCAGGAAACCAGAGTGCCTGGAGAAAACCCCCATTGTCAGGCAGGTGACCCTATACCTTTTCATATCCGATCGGGGAATCAAACCCTACCCACGTTGGTGAAAGCCCAGTGCGTTATCCACTGCGCCAACTGACCATCCGACCACCACAACACTACATACCTGGTGCACGCCCGTTCATGTCATTCATACAAGAGATATATTTCCGTGCCAGCAGCTCAAACAGACGTGTCTTGTCATTGTCAGGACTCTCACAGCCCCACTCAGCCAATGCTGAAAAATGAAGACAGTTAGCTTATTAAAGTAACAGATTTGTAGATGCCACAAAATTCACTGTCTGCATTAGCTAAGTGATCCAACAGCTAGTAAGTTAGTCTGCTTAATCATCGCTCCCCTCTCAAAGACAGAAGCACAGATCAACAAGCAGTACTCTGTAGCAGGGATTATATATGGTTTTATATTGTTTAACTTCCTATTAATAGGAGTGTGTTGTGTAAGCGTGCATGTGTGTATGTGTGCCGGAGGCAGGGCATGTTGGTGTATTTGCCTCCTTGTGATAGCGTAGATCTAATGCCAACTTCATAGTGCTATCTCACTGAAATACCATGCTGAAGGCACCCAGCACAGAATTCCGCCAGTTGCAGGGAGAGGGGATGGAGATATATATTGATAGCGGGGTATTGAAAGAAGTTAATCACATACAAAGGATTTGCTGATCATGAGTGTAAGAGAAATAAGAAACTTTTTACCTAGATATGTCAACAAACTTATTAATACAATGATATATAATTTACTTCTCTAAACCTGAGCAACAACTTAACAATTTCAACCTAATTTTTTGAGCTTAATGAATAAGGTCCTTCTCAGGAAGATAAATCCTCATATTCACCTCATAAGGTTAATAATTGTATATTTATCTCAATACAGCCTACTTACCCTCGGCTGTTGCCAGGTGCATAACGGTGTCATCGCTAACGTTCCATTTTGGTACTGGAAAAAAACACCTATTCAAATTACTACAGCAAAGGATTCAAAGTAACAGAAAAAGGCGATTTAAAAAAAACAACCTGATATGAAAAAGTTTTGAAAAGCTGTTCCTTAAAACATTTCTGATATCAGAACAGAAGCTGGTTTCTGACCAATACCCAGAATAATAGGGTTGTTTAATACTTTTAATTCATCATTAACCAATTTATGTGAATGAGATTCTATGTAAAAGAAATACCTTGATCTTAATTGCCAAAGATTTAAGCCAATGATATTGTGACAAAACTGCAGTGGTATCTTTTTAATTCAAACACTTTTGTTTCTGAAATAAATTTAGAAATAATGATTCTTTTCTCAGGAAAACGGGAATCGCCTCTGGGAAGGTATTTCAGTTAAGAAATATCAGTGCCTGGAAAACAAGATTATCAAAGTCGAGATTATAACTATGTTCCATCATGTGACATTGACAGTTGAAAGACTTACATGCCACAACAATCTTCTTTAGGCCACCGAGTTGTTCTAGTTCTTTATGAATGGTTTTGCCACTGTTACAAAACTCCCATCGTCCATGATAATAGCCTAGGGCATCTCCTACTCCACTGAGAACCATACTCGCCTGGAATCGTTGGCTCATAGGAACTTCTTGACTAGCATCCATTGTCACTGCAATGATAAGCATTAATATACAAACGGTCACGTATAATACTTGATCACCATAGAAACGTAACACGTTAATATGATACTGGGTATCACTTGTAAAGCTTGCACCATGTATCACTACTGAGAAAGAAACAATCCTATTTGTTCAGTTATTCGGTCAGTAAGTAATGATTTAAAACATGTATCACTCTATCCGGTCAGTAGTACTAACGCATTGTGATGTCACCCAAAACATTTGTCTGTCCATCTGTCCATCTGTCCCTAATCATGTATCACTTTATACCTCTATTACATCATGTATCACTGTATCAGTAGTACTAACCCAAGGTAATGTCACCCACAAGTGTGTCTGTTCATCTACCTATCTACCCCATTCATTTATCCTTCTAGTACATATGTAAATGTACCTGTATCTATTTATCCATCAAAAAGTTTAAGGTTTTATACCCTATTTACTAAAATATTTTCTTATGAAGTACATCACAACCCATGCTCAGCTGTTGACTCACTGACACAATGGATGGTGTTCGAATTCCCTAAGGGTGGGTCCTTGTCCATAATTCTTACTTATTTACAAACATGTTTATATTTCTTCACTAACCTAATGGCTGATGTTCCCTTTGGGACACTTCTTGGTCTACTCACTAGTTTTTCTTATTTTTGAACTTGTGAATAATTTTTCATTGACAGTTGCTAGAGAGATGTACCAATTAAGGACTATTCCTGGTCAACTATTTCTGATTAACTATAAAATAACTACACATACAACATGTACGAAAGTAAAGGTTGGTTTCAACAATCTCATTCCGAATTATTAACATATTCTCACAGACAGCCATAATGGTCACCATGGCTGGTATTTCTCATATGTCAGTTCTTGGTCCACTAGCGTTGTTTCTTATCAAAAACTTGTTGATATTTTCTAGAGAACTGTTGATTTATGGAACAATCTTCCGTCCAATATATGTTGTGAACTAAAGCACCGTTACACAATTCAAATATAAATTAGATGATTACTGGCAAAACCAAGTGCAGCAATACAGTTTTGAAGAAAAATAATTAAATCTAAATGTCGCAACATTTAAACGTGTTTTTATTTTATTATTTTTTATTTTATTATTTTTTATTTCAGAGCTGACAGTCAAAAGATTGTAAAATCTAAATTATGTCAGAATAAAATCTATGTTTCTATGTATCAATAAGATCTCACTTTTTATTTGTCTTAGTACAGCAATGTGTTTAGATGTCTCCTGTAGTATATGTAATGTCCAACCCCTTTATAATGCCAAACTGCCACTAGACCAGAGGCAGCAATTTAACAAGGTATTACTACGATACACACTGAACTAAGTAGATTATGTCTGTAATGTCTAGGATCCAGGAAAGAAATCACAATTGAATTGAACAATATTCACCACACCATATAAAAGTATATGTACTATAATTTCCTGTTTAATATTTCACATCAACATGAAAAAAAATAAGGTATACACAGTGTTATTATTTTTTTCTTCCTGGTTTTCATATGAATACAAGATGTATGCAAATAAAAAACAAAAACAATATTTAACAATTTTATGTGTGAGCCCTCTACTTAAGTGGGGTTTGAAAGGTCTTTGGGTAACCCTATCCATATTTCCTGTATCAACTGACTTTCAAAATTCTGTTTTCCCTTTCTTCAGGACTCGCACAACTAAATCAGCCGATCAGCAAGTGTTTCATACAATTGTAATCCCTACCTAAAATTTGTTTCGGATTAATACAGTACCTCAGAGTAATTTAAATAGTTAGTTGTTGACATATGTTCCATTGAATGAAATCTACAGATATTTAACTTTACAAAAAAGTAAAGCGTTCTTATATGCCACTAAACCCGCCAAAAAATGACTTTTGAAGCCTTTGTCAGGTATGTATCTGTGAATCTAGATCTAGACAGTTGTCACTAGTGTTGAACTTCAAATATTAATGCTATTAGCTCAAAAGCTTGGTAATAACATATAGTTAATGATTTAGTTGTGCGAGTCCTTCAGGTACACCCAGTATTTAGTTGATTAAATACATCCTCCGGTTCTACATTTAGTGTAATTTATCCAACACTCATATAAAGATTGGAAATGATTTGACAATGAATGACCTTGATAAACACAGTCTTCAGCTATGGATATCTAAATTCTACTTTGTTCTTTCTTCCTAAAAGGTATTAATATTTGCACGATACTAGAATTCATGAACGGGTAAAATTCTCAAAACTTGAAAAATTAAGGATCCCCAAACCACTGCCATTGAACAACATTAAAAAATGTTTTTATGAAGAAAGTAAAGATGACATTTTTTGAGTGTAAAAGTTTGATGTAGCCAGACTAAGATTCCAACCCTGAACCTCACATTGTTAAACGATCGCTCTAACCAACTTTAAGTAACCTGGTCAACAGAAGCGACCTGGCTCAATTGCACTGCAGTTATATCCAAAACGAAATTAATATACAGTCAAACTTCTATAAATAGAAATTCAAATATTCAAATTTCTCGATGTTTCAAACTTTCCGTAAAGTCCAGATTTGTTCCGTTATATAATACTACTGATATTCCATTTATGAATGGAACTTTTATTACAACTAATAATTTGAAGTAAAACAACTACATGTATCTGTACGAGAACATTGGGATATCCCTGGGGCATTTTAACGTCTAAACATGCAAACTACCGTGTAGAAATACATAAAACATATTTTTCTAATTACATTAAATCCCATATACATTAAATCCCATATTTATATGTTTCAAATTGTACATCTTGCGTTGTATTCTGCCACTTAACAATTACAGTCGGTCTTATGCAGTATATACAGGATCTCCTAGAAGTTCAACATTCTGAAGTCGAAATCTCTGTGTTTCAAATTTTCCCCAATGGTCCCGTAAAGTTGGAAACAATGAAGTTTGACTGTATACTAAATACCACAATGGATTTCTTGTATTTTACCAGCAGTGGGACAGGGATCTTTAAATCCCGTCACCTCACAAAACATGACACCGCTAAAATAAACAGTCAATGAAAGAACAACGACAATGTTTCACCATCAAAAAAGTCTTCTCTTTCTTGATCTGTTTGTGAATGGCATGGACAGCAAACTTCCGAAAACCTCAAAAGAAGATTACTTGGTGCAAGAGTCATATGTTTCCTTGGAAGGTCATACAATCCCTTGAGATGATTTGTGCAACACACACTGAAAGAGGAGAAGTAAGTTACATAAAGAGAACATTCCTTCATAACAACAACAAAACATCTGGAAGGACAGAAAGAGTTTCAAGAAAAGTATTACACCAGAAGTTTATGAAAAAGGTACTTTCTAAGTAACGTTCATAACATGATAGTAATACTTAAGGAAATAATGAATACAGTTAATCCAGAATTGAAATTGAAATTAAGTTGAACCAGGTATACAGGTTTTCAGTGATTGGACTATATATATATATATTGTGTAATAGCAAGAGGAAAAGTGATAAAGATAGTGCCGTCGCCGGGGATTGAACCCGCTACCCTTGGCTCTCTAGCCCGATGCTCTACCGCTGAGCTAAAGGGAAATTCCCTACAGCTTGTAAGCCTAAGGCAACTTAATTAATCCACATCTTTTACATATGTATCTACCTTAAATGATAAACTAGAGTTTAGGAAAACATTGATATAGGAATCACTTTTTTTCTCTCGTTTGTTAATACATGTACTCTATTCTCAACTCTGTTATGCTGTTAACTGTTTTAACAATAATATATTTCAAAACCAAAAATGAGAAACAGTTACATAATGTTACCCCATGTCACCTGTGAATGTCTGGGGCAGTTATGACCATGCAACCCTCCAACTAACATATATGCTTTGTCTAAGTATAATAATGGCAGTGACTAAAAGCTAAGTCTGTAATGTAAGGTCCAAGGTGCCATTGCAATTGGATCTACCTCATGCATGCAGTATACCAGGCTCTCCCATACCAAAATTTACTCACCAATAGCACATTTGAAGCTCACATGAGTTTCTCATGTGGAATTAGCACATGAGCATTATAACATGCAAATGAGATGAGGAATTCAAAATTTCACACGAGGAAAGATACTAAGAGTGTGTTAAGCTCACGCGAGGAAAAAAGCTCACATGAGGAAAAAAGATCATGGACACATTTGACCCCTGTGACCTTGAAAAAGTAAGTCAAGGTCGTTTTCATTCTCAAACTTTGTTCTGATCACCCCAATATTAAGTGATTTATTCTGTATTGTGCAGAATATCTATCTTTGTGTTATATTATATATATGTTAGGCATGCATTTATATATTTAAGATGATATACATGTTTAAGATAATTAGATGGTATCATACTTAATATCTATGTTAGGCATCTATTTATATTTATATACTTAAGATGATACATATGTTTAAGATAATTATATCGCTCGCCATAAATAGCCAACGTAACATATCTATTTTAGATGATTAATATGTATAAGATAATTAGATTATTTCCACGCGTGCCGTATAATATCTATAATATCTGTGTTAGACATGTATTTATATTTACATACTTAAGATGGTAAATTATACAAATAAACATTGATTTTTTTTAAATAGCCGACATTCTGATATATCGTTATATGTTTAGGGTAAGAACAATATTTTTGCTTCTCAACTGATGAATCCCGGGCAAAAATACTTATCATGTTATAATAGTCTGCAATAAAGCCATTTTGGTTTCTGTAGAGTAGATATGAAGGGCAGAAACTCAATTGGCATATCATTCAGCATATCTTTTACTTTCCAAAAATTGACTGACGATCTCTATCAAACTCAAAGTCATCAAAACAATTAATACTTTACAAAAACATCACCAGATCATTAAAAATAATAACAATGTAAAACAATATGCCAATTGAGTCTTGGGGTAAAGTGTTCCTAATTAGTTATATTTAATCAAAACTGGCAATAATTACGGACACTTTCACAAGATCAGACCAAACTGGATATTAGGTATTCAAAACAAGAGGCCCAGAGGGCCTGTATCGCTCACCTGGATACCTAAGCAATCATGACCCCAAGGCCAATCTTTGTAGCATATCTGTATTAGATTTTTCATGCCCAGCAATTTTATGTATGGTTATGGGGTGGGCATCTCAACTGTTTCCAACCTTTGACTCAGAAACTAGGTCCCTAGGGTTGTGGCCAGACCCCAGGATCAATTCTAATATCCTGACTGCATTTGTCTCTTTTTGCCCAGCATTTGTATATATAGTTTTGGGGTGGGGATCTCAACCGTTTCAAAGTTATGACCCAGGGGTTAAGTCTGCAAGGGTGGGG
>NW_018407102.1:429529-431521 GCF_002113885.1 Mizuhopecten yessoensis
GGGGGGTCAGCCCCATCATTTGTACAATTTTGAATCTCCACCACCTAGGGATGCTTCCAGTCAAATATGGTTGATATCCATCTCTTAGTTCCAGAGAAGAAGTCACTTAAAGCAATATAGCCAAATTGCCCACTTTTTGCCCTGCCCCTCAGCCCCCTGAGGGGTCAGCCCCATCATTTGTACAAGTTTGAATCCCCACCACCTAGAGATACTTCCAATTAAATATGGTTGATATCCATCTCTTAGTTCCAGAGAAGAAGTCTCTTGAAGCAGTATAGCCAAATTGCCCCCTTTTTGCCCCGCCACTCAGCCCCCTGGGGGGTCAGCCGCATCATTTGTACAATTTTGAATCCCCACCGCCCAGGGATGCCCCCAGTCAAATATGGTTGATATCCACTTTTTAGTTCCAGAGGAGAAGTCGCTTAAAGCAATATAGCCAAATTGACCCCTTTTGGCCCCGCCCCTCAGCCCCCTGGGGGTCAGCCCTATCATTTGTACAATTTTGAATCCCCACCACCCAGGGATGCCCCCAGTCAAATATGGTTGATATCCACTTTTTAGTTCCAGAGGAGAAGTCGCTTAAAGCAATATAGCCAAATTGACCCCTTTTGGCCCCGCCCCTCAGCCCCCGCGGGGGTCAGCCCCATCATTTGCACAATTTTGAATCCCCACACCCTAGGGATGCTTCCAGTCAAATTTAGTTGAATTCCAATCAGTGGTTAAGAAGAAGAAGTCGTTCAAAGAAATTGTTGACGTACAGACCTATGGACCTACGGACAGACGGACGGACGACAGTACGACGGTATGGCATAAGCTCACCTTGGTCCTTCGGACCAGGTGAGCTAACAAGAAACGAATAATTAATATTGACAAGGAAATAGCTTTGAAATTGAAAGAGTTACCTCCCATTAACTGCCCTTTATAGTTCAATATGGGTTTCGTAGGCGGTTGAGGCGATACCGATTTTTGGGGCGATGTAGCTTTTGGGGCGAAACGGATTTTGGGGCATACAGAAATTTTGGGGCGATATGGTTGTCATACTTGGGGCGAACTGAACTGAAAATTGGGGCGATGTGAAAATTTGTTGGGGGCGAAACGTCTGTAATTCCTCCATATACTTAAGGACAAATGTAAGACAAGTTATATATTTCCATGTGTATAATGTATATGAGCTCATCATGAAACATCACTGTGGAATGTTGAGCAGGAAGCTAAGGTGGGGCTGATTATAGCACCATAAACACTATATATTTCCATGGACTTAAGATCTAATTCCGTGATATTTCATGTACAAAATTGAACTGATCGGAAAGAGGGAACGTTACTTCAGGATTTGTAACAGGCCAGAGCTATGGTGGTCTGGAGTTGTGATAGGGTTTCGAGCTTCCACTAGACCCTTCTGACGTTATCCCTCAAAATATTAAAGTAAAAGTTGACAAACCGGCCTGTCGACACACAGGTATTGTCTGTAAACTCACCTATAACCATACAATTATAGTATATGTGTATTGAAAGGCAAATATAGTAGCTATAAGCTGTGGCACGCATACATGAGGCTTTTAATTGTTTCCTCATTACAAGAGGAAAACCGGCCCGAGGAAAACTTCTTAGACGGAAAATGAGTTGGTCTAGGATGTCTCTAAAGTTATTGTTTGAAAAAACCTGTCAAATAATCATACCTGTCGTCGCCTTGGACCATACACTAGAAGTCGTCGGAAAATACACCACAAAGAGATTTTCAATTTATCCGCACACACACATATTATGATATTACATAAACACCCAATTGCTATAAATAACTCCTTCGACACAAATCTATTTTCGGTTTGTATCGTGTTACCAATCGGCCATTTCCGTAACCGAAAAGTTTTTTTCGTAGAAACGAGAAAAGACCGAGGAGTATCCAAATGTACCCATTTTCAAAATGCATCTGTTGTGTTCAAATATTAAGCTACCTACATTTTTTTTAATATAAGTTAAAAAGCCGCTTCG
>NW_018407102.1:439265-439899 GCF_002113885.1 Mizuhopecten yessoensis
CTGCACTAATACTACATTTAATGTTCAGACATTCACGTTGTCCACAGCATTCACTAGTGTTTGACGGCAGTTTGAACAGCATTCATCCATTGGGCCATCAAACACGTGCACTGTCGTCTGGAAACCAAAGTATTTCACAAGTTCAACTCGCAGACATGCATCACTTACATTACAAAAAATTGCCATGTCTGAAGACAATCCTTTCCGATTTTTAGCAATATCACTTTTGTTGTAATAGAGAATAGCTGTAGACTTTTGCCCTAATCTTCCAGCCCTTCCTATTTCCTGTAAATATTTTTCCAGTGTTGTTGGAGGCCTACAATGAACAATGCGTGTGATGCTCGGTGCATTTAAACCCATACCAAGAGCAACTGTAGCCAAAACAAGACGTATATGGGGATTGTCTTTTCTGAGTTCTTGTAAGATATGACTTTTCATACCTTGTGTATAATCGGTGTGATACTGTGCAAACAGTCGAGACTCTGGTGTCTTGTCAGAGGAAGGATGAAACTGTAATTCTTTCAGTGTAGAATTGAGATATTGATAATAGTATCCAAGCGCGTCCAAACTTTCTACATAAACAATTGTAACAGGAAAGTCTAGAAGCTTGATTTTCAGTTCTTGTGCTAGGGGG
>NW_018407102.1:440118-463024 GCF_002113885.1 Mizuhopecten yessoensis
CTAACTTCTTGAACTTTGGTCTGAACTCCTCTCCCCTGTAAATGTGTGGTCAACTTATATTAGTTATCATATTAATTCTTAAATCATTTCTGTTGGATTGAGATATATATCAATACTTATACATGTACAGTGCTTTGTTTACTCTTGTGGAAAGTGAGTTTTGGAGCCATCACAAATTTAATATATTAAGAATTGTGTTAATACTACAGTATTTGCTGCACTGAATAAAATAATTTCCACATTAAATTATACACCATATGTCTGAGCTTCTTGATGTAAACCTTTTTTTAATAGAAATAATACAATCATACTAAGATGAATAAAATATTGATTAAGATTTCAGGTGAAGGTGGTGTTTTTTTGAAAACCAGAACAAAACGGACCTTTTAGAATGACCCTCAGGAATCGAACCTGATGACCGACAGTCAAACCAAAACAGTCATGGTTTCAAAATTGATCCAATTGTTCTGTTTTCTGTCCTCAAAATATTATCCACAAAAGGTTGAATTTGTTTACAGTGAACTGAAATTGGTGTACATGTCCAGTGCAGAAAAAAACTGACACATTCACATTTCAAGAATTTGTATATTACATCATGTTTGATTATATTTTGCATCTGAGTGTATATATAATAAATGTGTATGTGTGTGTGTGTATATATATATATATGCAGAATTTGCCAAGCATGTACACTAGGAGATACATTTGGACCAGGGGGAAATTTCAGTGGATAGGAGGGAACTTATTTGAAATTCTGGAAATACAACTGTCCAAGTGGGGACTTTTCCTCGAAAATATGGTAATGATTTCGCCAAATGTATTCCCTAGCGATATTACAACTTAACCATATGTATATGTAATATTAATGTTCCAACTCTGGAAAAGACTTGTGAAGAGTTGCATTGTTTTGTGTGGTCTCCTCATATTAGTTAAAACATAATCAGTAGTCCAAGGTGACACAAATATTACAAGCAAGATGTATATAGACACATTGTTTTTTTCAGCTTTATAGTGTTGCATGACTTTCAATTAATCCTTGATTTATTTGGAAATTTCAAAAGTCAAATAATCTTTTCGCTGAAATTTGAAAGGTCGATATATATATATATGTAAGTCAGAAAGACATGCCATATTTCAAACCTACAAATCAATGATCACTTTGAGGAGTCAAATACATGTATTCTAGAGTGTGTAATGAAAGCCCTGTTATTGTATCACAATGATGTAGTAAAATGATGATGATGATGAAAGATATTTATTGGTTATCAAGGTTTGATTGAAGATGCTTAAGTTCTTTCTGTCAGTGTCATTGCTTATTTCTAAATTGGATAAATGGTATTAAAATGTCAAACAAGTGCCAGCAGTCAGCATGAACTTGTAGTTTAGATTTGCTTCGGGTAAAAATGAAGCATTGTCGACATGGGTTTGATGGTGTGAATGTGATTGTATATATGCTTGCACTAAAATTTCTTGAAAAAAATCATTTGTGTACACCACCAAAAATGGTTTAGTTATATGTCACACAACCTGCATAAAACAAAACATGCTGCTATTGATAATCACACTCCACTGAAATAGTAAGGCAAAGAATTTAGATGTCACTTTTTTGAGAAACTACAGCTACAAGTACAATGAATAAATGAAAATATTGGATCTTGTTACCGTTCCTTTTAATAAGATCATATCATACTGACCTACATATACCCCCCCCGAAGAACATAATACTTAGAATGATGGCGATGGGGGGCGGATTCTGGGTGGGCATATATGATATTGTATTTTCCGTCCGCTATGTCTTTAAATGAAACGTCTTTTATCGTCAATTCCAAAATTCCGTCTTCGTCAGGGTTAATGTCTTCGGAATTGTCATCGTCAAACTCCCCCTCCGTCATAAATGTTTTGCTTGATGCACCCGACATATAGCATGCAGATATTCCCTTTTCTCGTAACCCCATCACTTGGTCCTCCATAATGCTGTTCAATGGGCAAATTATCAGGACAATATCATTGATATAAGGCGTTGCAGAGTTATGCTTTCGCTGGAACATCCAGGGCAGCAACTGGAAAATAACACTTTTACCATAGCCAGTAGGGAGAACACTCACGACATCGCGTCCTTCATATAAATTTCGAAGCGTATCAAGCTGCTTTTCCTTCAGATGATGTTGAAAATAGATTTGTGTTTTCGCATACTCCACACATGTATCGAAGTCCGCCATATTGTATAGAAGTACACCGGCGACTTACTTGTTGATCCTTACACCGGAAGACCTTTTTGGACAAAATTTGTCTGTATTACTCCGCCTTCTACTCCCGAGGTATTTTCTCGTTTACGGAAAGTGCCGACGGTTCCCGATTGCAGTACGTGGTGACTGCCCACGTACAATGTAGGCATCAAACCCGCGAACCAGTGGTGAAGGGCTAGTGGTAGCAGAATGGCAGACGCATTGACCACTTGGCCACCGCAGCCCCATTCACATATATAAAATACCATCGAGCGGATATAACATTGTGCAACCAGATTTAAAGACAAAGCAATACAGAAAAATAATTAGGGCTACGATAGACTGGAACTGCCTAGAACATTCAATTGTTAAGTACCATGGTGTCGGAGAGAACTAACAGCCGCTCTCTCCTCTGCTGCAGAATTAATTACCATTTCTCAGAATCATTGCAGAATGCAAATATCTCAAAAATTGATAAAATTGATTAAACGGTCAGAATATATTTGATGGGTGACATCGGACCCGGGAATTCCGAACTCTACTGTGGATTGACAGTCTACCAATAGAGCTACCAGAGTTCGGAATTCATGGGCTCAAAAATCCTAGTCTGACCATCAATTTCTCCCTCCTGTTTTGCTAACGTTGGGTTGTAAATATTTCTGTTAGAAGGCGCAATAAACACTTATCAGGCGTTTCCTTGAGTAATGCTGGGAACCCTTACCAGGCACAACAGATACAACAATTTGAGAATGTTCAACGCCAGGCTACTTGGGATTACTACTCCAAGTAATACATGAGAAACATAAAAGACAATGGTTGATATTTTCGAATAAAATATTATTGACATCTCCATGCAAATATCCAAATAAATATGTTAGAAAGTTGACAGAATTATACCGTATAATTACGGTGTTCATTTTTATTAAGGTTGGCTAACAACGCAAAAAATAAGTTCTTTGAAATGCTTTATTATAATATATTTACATTTGCCCCCGCGCCGTCCCATTACAACAGTGTTAGAGGGCAAGTGTAATTATATAGGCTATAATTACAACTGCTCGACTATAATTACAACTGCCTGTTTCAGGTGTAGGAATATGTAAACAAACAAAATGGCCGCCTGAAATGTATTTTGAGGCAGGGCGAATGGTTTTTGTAGGAATATGTCTTAAAAAAGAAAAATATGTAAATATAAAAAATACCTGGTTGTCAACCAGTTATTGTTTAATTGAATTGTTGCATTGTTAACGGTATATTTTACCGTGGGAAATAACTAAAAATATAAATACCGACAGCACCTATCTTCAATTGAATTAATGTATCCAATTGAATTAATGTATCTTCAATTGAATCGTACCATATAGGTGCAATTATTTGAATATATGTAAATTTGACGTTCCATAGGAAAAGGGCTGATAACGGGCATTTCCTGCTTCTCAACTTTGACCGCCCGATAATAAACTTTAAAAAATTGCCAAACAATCCAAAAAGTTTTGAATGAATAATAGTGACATCATAAAATTGATGACGTCACCTAGACTGACTCAAGCGCGAAGGGACGAGTCATCATATTGACTAATGATTGGTTTTACAATTTAAAACCCATCCTCATTCCAAGAGCTCTGTGTCTTTTTTCGATGAAATACACTACTAATCTAGTGGTTGATGTAATACATAAATACAGTAAAATCACCTCAAGCGCTCGCCTCTGGCTCTGTCACGGAATTAGATTCTAAGTCCGTGCCTCTGTGTATCACATACTTATAGCTATATCAAATTAGACCTTCACGAGCGCGGTCTTAGCAAATTTGGTTGAAAATGGTCTTATAACAGTAAATATTTTTTTTTTATTGAAACGCTAACGTCATCGTGATGTTTTAAAAAGTCTACAACCGTAACCACATTGAATATGAAAACGCTCGCGGTTTCCTGTATTGGTCATGATTTCCGCTGTTAGGTAGGCTAACTAAGGCCCGAATAGTCGGTATCAAATCAGGAGTAAACTTTACTACGCCTACGGTAGGCCAAGTACTGCAAGTTTGTACCCTCCCTTATTAATTGACCAATCAGAATGCACTACTTCATTCAGTGCTTCAAAAACATGGGATCAAGATGGCTGACGTGAACTCTGTTGTGGAGGAAAACGTGAAGTTTAGAGATGGGAAAAAGGTAATCATACCGTGCAAATTGTCATAGTGTAATTTAATGTTGGCTGTTGTTTGTGGCATAAATTTATTATTGCTCGTTCTGTCTGTCCTTTTACAGTGGAAGGCCCGATGGTGTGTACTGAAGAAACCCTCTCCGGTGGCAGGTGAGTAGATTTGTTTACAATTTGAACGTCGTTCAATAAACGAAGTTGTACGACACCAAATACTCATTTGTTACATCCTAGCTCGGGATTTAAAACAACTGACTTTATCAAATGGAAAACATAATTTTAAAGTAGATATCACGTCCAGATGTTTGTATGTCTACTTGAGAAATACAAATTAAAGTTGACACTATCAACTGTCAGAACTGTACTGAAGAAATTCTTTACATAAGACATCAAGTATTGTTATGAATGTTCAAAAGTAAATGGAGGTGTGCGTAGGTATGTGAATTGTTATACTTGATTAAGAATAGTTGCGGAGGTTTCCTGAACAATGACACATCATGGTTTTACATTAATATCAATACGGGTACATAGGACATTTGCCTACTTCTTGATATACATGTAATGGGCTATATGGCCTAGTGACTAAGGGAAGAGGCCTTTAAAATAAGTTGATTACTGATTTAGATGTCACATTGAAGTGGTAGAAAAACAGGAAAATGGCTAGTGTTGTGCTGCCTTCCTAATCACTAACGTAAGTGCAGGCAAATTTGTCATATATTAGTAAGGGTTTTAGTTAATAATTTTTCCAAATACACATGTATCAAAATGCCAATGAGCACCAGTACAGAAGAAGATTTGACTGAAATGCCTATAAATAAACATTGCTGCAAATACGCCTGAATGACGTCACGCAGCAACAAGTGCGACGTCATCAGACCTACTGTGGATTTGCTCAAAGGTGCAGGCAGTTTCGCCACATTCCAACATATCACTTATTTGCAAGTACTGTTTTAAAATAACACATTTTGTATATTTATGTTACAAAAGTCGTACTGATATGAACAGCTCCAAATGTGTGCGTGAAACAATGTTTAACATTGAAATAAATGGCTTTTCTTAGTTGTGATAGTTAATTTTCGGTTTCTTGAAGAAACTGATTAACGTTGTTTGAGTAAGAAAAAAATCAAAAAAATCATCAGATGCGGATGGGAGGGTCTTGCTAGGGCTTTCAACTGTCGTCTAAAGTCCCCCGTCCTTTGGATAATTTGTCACATGCATGTAGCATCTCCGATCGTCTTGCACGTCAACAGGAAACATATCTGACATTCAATTCTTGGGCTTGAAAACTTATTCAACAGAGACTGCCCCAGGTGAACTTACTTTTTCATGTAAAAATCAGTCTTTGGTAACTGTCTGTCTCTTAAAGTAATCATCAGCGATTGTACAGCAGTACATGTACTCATACTTTCAGGCCGACAACACATTCTTTTCAAATATAAATCTAGAAAATTTCTAGATGGTGTTTTAATTAAAGTGTTGTAAGATGGCTGAATGTTAGACGCAAACAATATTTCTAAAATATACTGATTGATTGATTTCTAAATACATATTGCATGAAAATGAAAAATGAATTACCTGGTATCAAATCTTTCCGAGCGTCATTTCCATAAACATTGGGTCGTCAGTATACATGGTACCAAAGTACACTTGTAGAAAAACAGATTACTTGCATTGACGGCTCAGTCGACCATGAAACTGCAATAAGCATTGAGATATGGGTTTTTTCAATTTGTATGTGATGCATTTATACTAAATCACAACCAACAGGCCTCAGATTGTTGAGTTTAGTTGATGAAATGTCAGTCGCACAGACCAAATTTTTAAGATTTGTTGCGTTACAAGATATTTTGGAACTGTTTTGATAAATAAAATAACTTTTCCCTTCTTATACCTCTTCTTGTCAAAATGTTTTAAGGCTTTAACTGTGTTGAAGACTATGGTGACGTTATTTACGTCACATCTTATGTATTATGACGTCATATGGCATTTTTCGTCACAGGGTGGCGAATTTGGATGCATGGCGAATTCGGGTGCATGGCGAATTTGCCTGCACTAATGTTATAGTTTCACTACAAATACTAAATTAACATGTGTCCACAAGAAATTTTAATTATTGAAAGCTGGAATTTACCTGTCACATTGCAATTGACAGTCAAAGCAAAATCGCTGTATAATAAACCATGCGTTGTGGGATCTAACCTGGTCATACAAATTGCATGCTCTACTACGCTACAGACAACATTTAAGTAGCTGTATGAGAAGACCAGTGACCATGTAATTATTAATTAAGCCTTGTATGAGTATGTATATTTTAAATAATTACCTGTGTAGCTGTGGAAAAGTAAATTACTATTACCTTTATATCAGATTGGTATACAATAGAAAAACACATGGAAACATGTATTTTTTTCATCAGGTTTTGGTATGCCAAACTCTCCATTTTGTGTTTACCCAAATTACTTGGCTGGGGTGATCTGGCCATTGTACAATCACTGTCCAAATGTATGATGTCCACATTTTTTTTTTAGTAAATGTAATTGTAATTAAAAACTGTAGCAGATCTATAAAAATGTAAAAAAACACCAACAACAACATTTTCTAGAAATATTTCCATAGATTTGAACTGTAGTGGTATCATAGTATGTACAGTGTGTGCTATAAATAAACTTCACCAAAACTAGGCACATAATGGTGCTATTTAATGTCAACAAAAAGATTTATTTAGTTGTCATTGTGAAGTATGTGAAAGTGATGGCAAAATGACCGTCAGGGGAATAACGTTTCATGTTGCTTCGATTTGATTTTATGTTTGACAGTTTCAGGGTTAGAAACTGGTGATTCTATACTATGTATTTATATTATAGTTCATTTATACAAAATGAGAAATGGACAACATAAACTGTAAACTTCACAAAAAATAAGATTTATAAGATTGGAACAGAAACAAATAATTAGGTCAACAAATATATATTATATTTTATGTATGAAAGTGATGAAGATATTGTCATATTCATCTTTTATACACAATCCTCATCTATATAAAATGTAGTCTATTCCCCTGTTAAACCTTTAGATAGCTATATATGTTACATAAATAATTATTACAATGTGGTATTTTGAATAATTCATTTGAGTAACTCTTCACATCTCCATATCAAATTAAAGCAAGAAAACTACAAAGGGACCCCTTAAAGCTATATTAAAGCCTATTTATGCTAGTACGAACAATGATATACATGTACCATGTAATTATCAAACATTCATATACAAGGTACATGCAAGATACATTATGAAAGCTTATCCGTTAGACATTAATGGTTGCATAAGTATTATAATGCCAAGAAGGCAATCAGTGATACTCCCTTTGTTAGGCCATAGATTATGTCAGCATGTTTTTAACTTCACCCTCCCCCGTTCCCTTCACCCCTTTCCCCTGTCATCATAGTTCACCTACCCAAATACAATATTTCTGGCTCTGTATGCAAAAGAGTTCCTAAAGGTGGCCAGAGTTGATATGACCAACACCGAATCAGAACTCTTTCCAAATACAGCTCAGTTGGAGTGTATGTTACTATATATTAGGTAAACAATCTTCAAACTATTATCTTGATCGGTTTACTACTTCCGATTATCGATTATGATTTTAAACTGATTGCCCATCACTACGCCAATTCAGTTTGAAATGGTACACAGCATCATGATCAATATGAGGATGTGCACCTCCACTTTTCATGAAATTTTCTCCCCCTTTAGGGAGTTATGCTGAGTTGCTTTATTAAGCTTGTGTTAGACCTTTGCTTTTATTTGTTTTTGCTATAGTGTTGTTTATGTTTGCACTTAAGTGATTCTTGTTAGGGAATTGGCTATGAATGTTAACAAATATTGCAAAGCAATTGAATTGCATGATGTAATGTGAACTGTGATGTACCACAAGTGCTTAATTATTCCTGTGAAGTCTTGGAAAGACAAAGCTATGTTTATCACATGTTTATATCATCATCAAGAAAACATTACATCAGCTGGCAGGTCCTAGCTGGACAGTCTGTTTGCTTGTTAGAGCAGTATGAAAGGATTCAATGAGTAGAATAACAATCATTTCAATTGGAAGAGAGCAATCATTGCGTGTCCATTTGTTTAATGTAGTTTTTTAAGTGTTCTACTTTTCATTAGTTGTATCTCCCCGATACAGGACCATTGTTAACATGTTATTTAAAATTCACATGATACGTCGGCCATTGCCAGCTGCAGGGTGCAAAGATAATTTTGCACTTAAAAGTCTAAGATTGCTACAGTTTACATGTGTATAACTTCAAAACTTAGTACTATCAGATATATTATACTATCACTAATGAGCTGCCCAACTGGTCTAGATAATTTGACATCACTGAAACTAACAATGATTTACTTATATAATGTGTATATGTTAGTTCTGATGTTACCAGGTCACAGCCTTTGTGTTTGATGTATGAAATATGTCTTAAATACTGAACATAATACTTGCTTATATGTATTTCTTATTTCTTAGAAAACTCCTGGTATAAATGTAGATGTAATTTTTACATGAGAACAGATACACTCTGGATGTGTAAATATAAATATAGGCTAGATCTATTGGTATGTAAATATAGTTTACACTCTCATGAGTATGCCAATAGTCAGATTCTCTGGATATTTGAATAGAAATTCTTTGGATGTGTAGATATAGGTTCTCTGAATGCATAACAGAGATTTTGTGAGTGTTTATAGAAAGTCTTTGATCAAATGATTCTCTTAGAGTGTGTAAATATAAAGATTCTTTAAATATCTAGAGATTATCTGAGTGTATAGATAGAGATTCTGTGTGTCAAAAGATTGTGAAAATAGCCGATGAGTTTGTAGAGATTCCCCGAGTGTGTAAATAGAGATTTATACAGTCTGTGAGTAAATAGATTCTATGAATGTGTACATAATCATGTAAATAGAGTCAAACTCTATGCATTTGTTACAGATTTTGAAAATTTGTACTAGCTATAGCCCAACATGTAATTTAATGGTAAATTTTGAAAATTTTCTCCACCCCTGACAAAAAACTTACATGTACAACCCTGTCTAAATGAAAACACAAGGCTGCATATTGTGGGAAATATAATCTCAGCACTTTAACAGGCTGTGCATTCTATCCAATATTCAATGATTGTAAATTTCTACTGATGGACCAGGAAGGGTTGATTACCCCCATCATGCAGGACTAATGTGGCAGGTTGCTGTTTTGTTAATGCATTTAATTGTCTAAAGCTTGTTAATCTGAAATAAATCACTGGATTAATGGCCCTTAGTGTCAACATACAACTGCTCCATAAATCACTGCTGGTCTCATTTATTTTTTTCCCTGTCCTGCAATTAGGGATTTTGTAGAGCTTCAAAGAAAAAGTATTAAAATTAACTACTGTATTTGACCGTAAATATGCAGTGTTCAAGTACAAATGTATTAATATATATATATATTAACCTCAATATTGTGAACATTTGCCAATTTTGAAGTATACATGTTCATTTAAAAAGCATATTCGTTTAGATAAATTTCATTAATTTAAAAATAAATTGTCTAATTACATGCTTTAAAATTTCCAGTCTATAGCAAAGTTTTGGTTTCATTAAATTGGGGAAGCAAACTTAAAAAGATATTTCTATATATGTGTGTGTGTTATGTGCTCATTTGGCCTCTTATTACATGTACACCTGTCTTATAGCAATGTCTAATACATATATGTTTGTCTGTTGTTTGATAGATGTGATTTCAGAACTTATTATAGGTATTTTATATCAAAAACACCATATTGATGATATAACAGTGCTCTATATATATAGAATATGTGAACACATATTTTTCACATATAAATCATCTTAATTAGGTAAAGACATCTTTAGGTGCCCATATACAACTAACGCATGCAAATATTATCACACAACAAGCCATGCATACTGCTTTTGGAATGATATTAATGTCATGACTTTTGGAATGATATTAATGTCATGACTTTTGGAATGATATTAATGTCATGATTTTTGGAATGATATTAATGTCATGACTTTTGTAATGATATAATGTCATGACTTTTGGAATGATATTAATGTCATGATTTTTGGAATGATATTAATGTCATGACTTTTGAAATGACATAATGTCATGACTTTTGTAATGATATAATGTCATGACTTTTGGAATGATATTAATGTCATGACTTTTGGAATGATATAATGTCATGACTTTTGAAATGATATTAATGTCATGACTTTTGGAATGATATTAATGTCATGATGCTGATCATCATGTAAATGCTTCCGGACAATGCACTTTAAATTTTGTAACAAACACATCATGACATGGTGTTAGCAGAAAATGGTACTGTCAATTAGGGGTGCAATGATATATACTTATATACTGGCATTTCACCATATACTGGCATAAAGGTATAAATGTGATATATGTGTTGCCAGAGTTAAACTTTTTATTTTACATTTTACATAGATTTTCAGCATTTAGATGATTTTTTTTAAATTTGTATTTTAATTGATTTATGTTCTTTGTGTTGCTGGTGTTCCATTTAAAGATTTTTCAGCAATTAAAAGATTAATCCCATTAGATAAGCAATGCAATGGGTGCAGCATGCGCAGTAGCAGGCCAATTGTGACTCCTCTGCAGAGTACATCAATCCAGGGCTTTAACACAACAGAAAGACAGGCTATGACTGCTAGGTTTGCTGCAAATTATATTTGGAGTTCTCGCAAACTGGAGCTGTTCTAGTTTATCTTCTGTGACCATCAGCAACTGAATGCTGTACTGTTAATGCGTGTCAGCGTTAATTCTGGTCCCCAGGGACATAGTCATATATCAAAAGAGCTGTCATGGGAAATTGGTATCATAGGCAAACATCCTATTTAATCACATTTTAATATAAGTGTTATGACTAGGATTTTGTTCAGATGCTTCTGCAGAATATTTTCTGGTTCAGACCAGTTCTCTATGCATGGAAAAATATAGGTCAGTATGGAAAAGATGTATTGGGGATAATGCATTTTCTCCAAATTGAAAGTTTTACTAAATGTCCATGGTCCTTTTAATCTCTCTCAAACTTCCTGGTTTTAAAGGATTTCCTTTTTTTCCTGATTTTTCCTATGATTTTAAAAGTTCTTGATTTGTTTACAAGGGGTAAGTGTGTGTTCCTCCTCCCTATTCACTATGTTTTTCTCTTTTTCATCCAATGGCAATACCCAATCACACCTTTGTAATTAAAACATCTTACAGTACTAGTCCAGGTACTCCTGAAGTCATTTATACATATATATACCCGTACATAGATTATCACAGCAATATACTTGATATCTTATTTGTATTAAAGATGTAGTCCTGTGCCAGTTTTTATGATATAAATTGTTTTATATACTCATCATGAGTAGAGTTTTCCTCACTTTATCAAGTGAAATGTAGTGAATTGAAGATCTTCACATTTGTTACCCGTTATTACTTGTGAATGGTTAGTGATACATAGATTGCTACATCAGCCACCCCCTAGGCCTCAATCTGTAAGCGTATCTCAGCACATTATTGGAAGGTTAACAGTACGTTTTTGGGTGTGTTGATGTAGATAAACATTGTGCTCAGAGTTGTGCTGTCTGGTATAGTAAGGATGAAACCTTACTCCTAGAATCTGTGTATCAGGGAGATTTCATCTGTCAGACATGAAGGCATGAAAAAATCTCTTATCAAAAAACTAATCTGCGTATAGATTATGTCGAGCCAAATCAAGAGGAGAAATGAGAAAAAACATCTGCACAATTTTTAGATAGCATTTCAATCTTCTTTTTTGACTGAGTGAAATTAACTTGCTATATTATTATTTCACTGCCAAGTAGGAAGTAAGTACAATATATGTTGCCAAATAATAAGTGAAAATATTTCTAAAAAGATAGTTTCACAAAATACAAGTACCATATTCTTTTCACAAAATACAAGTACCATATTCTTAACTCGGCATTAGTCAGAATGTCTTCTCGAGCTAAGGAATAGTAAAGGTGGTACTCGTGTTCAGAGTACTACGTATACAGTACTATAAAACGTGAAACAGAGATGTATTGTATAACTGTGTTGCATTGTTTGACAGTAGTTTGTTAGGCTATTGTTTGTAGATAGATTTTTTTCTGATCTCATATGCAACAATAAATTTTATTAATATAGTTATACATGTATACACAGAACATTCTATAAACATTTCAATCTTGCATCTGTCATTATTTCTATCTTGCCTATTTAATTGTTATAGCTATCTTGCTTATTTCGCTATTTCTGTGTTTCCACTGTCAGTATTAATTCTGTCTTTCCACAAGCTTTTTCACCATGAATGGCTGTCTTCTATTTGTCACCATGTCTCTAGATCTGCTCCTTCCGTATATGTCAGCATATCTGTTTTCCTGCTGTCACTATTTGTCTAACCTCTCGTTGACTAACCACACGCACGTTGACTGTCATTATTTGCTTATACCTCTCGTTGATGGTCACTATTTGCCTAACCTCTCATTGACTAATTATTTGCCTAACCTCACATTGACTGTCACTATTTGCCTAACCTCTCGTTGACTGTCACTATTTGCATAACCTCATGTTGACTGTCACTATTTGCATAACCTCATGTTGACTGTCACTATTTGCCTAACCTCTTGTTGACTGCCACTATTTTCCTAACCTCTCGTTGCATTGACGGTCACTATTTACCTAACCTCTCGATGACATCACTATCTCTGCTTTTCCTCTAACATTGTCTGTCTTCCCTCTGTAGCCTTTCTGTCTTGTTTCTTTTATGTGATATTAAGTGAAATGTACTGTACTATATTTTCACTTAGTCACTATTTCTCCACCTTCCCGTTACATGATTGGCACATCTGCTAGAAGGAATTCCAAGAGGTATGTTCACTGGCATAAAAAGTTTGGCAGTCGTAGAGTGACCAAGTATGAGATATGCCCCAGATATTGAATGCACCGGTGTTCTCAGAAAGTGCAAACCTACTGTCCCATCTGTGAGTAGTGATGGGCATTATGAATATATCTACATGTATATCCATCTTGATGTATAGGAAAAATATGATGTAACGATCGCGACCAACAAAAGATTGCAGCTTTTACCCTTTACACATGTGAAGTACAGTAACTACTTCACATGGACATGAACTATTTTTTGTTATTTATACGTAGTATGTAAGATCTAATAGATGTATAAAGCTTATGTGACCAGGAACATGATAAGTGATGATGCTTGGTTTGACTGTGCATGTATGTACATATTATATTATACAGCATATAGGTATGTATACATGTATATAGAAAAAAACAAGCACATGTATTCATTGTCAAACATGTAATAAAATCACAATATATTATAACAAATGTAAAACATGTGTAATTTGTTAATTTTAAAACTTAGTTATCAAATAATAAATGTTGTGCATGAGAATTAAGCTGATTTATACATATATAATAGAATTCTTCATTCACAACGTCAGAACTTTCTGTATTAAAGCAGTGGCCTATATAGAATTTGTATTTTCCTTTGATGTCCACGTGAAAATTACCAACTATGTCTTTGATGTCAAGATACTATTATGTATTCATGTCAGTCATGCGGAAAAGAAATGTAAATTACACTCTGGTAATACATTTATACCTAAATCAAAGATAATATCAGTAAAAAGTTAATTATACAACCAAATGTAATGTCCTGTGGAGTATGTGATGATGATTTCATACATAAATATACACGCTATAAACTTGTATATATGTATCAGTCCTTGTAAGAACAGTGAGATCATATGATCATTATACATGTACATGTATTTTCTGGGTTATGCTTTCACAAGTAAGGATGTTTTGGAAGTATGGCGAGATGTGTATCTAGGTCACCATGTCGTCAGTCTACTGACACACATTATATCACATAGTTAAACATATTTCTTGATCGGCATATACAGAATTCATATAAACAGGGAATTAATTACGGCCCCGCAAATCAGTGTCTATCTGTCTATCAATACTTTCGTTTCCAGAGATTATCTGGGAATCCGAAAGACTAATTTTTCTAAAAATTTGACATTGTGATACATACACTGTGAAATGTGGATGTGCAGTATGGTTTTAAAAAAATCTTAAGGTCAAGGTCACTGTTACTAAAGATTGACTTTGGGGGTACAATATTTTATTTCAGAATCCTGCCGTCGAACCTTTTTTTAATTTTACTTGTAAATACAATGTAATATGTAGGTGCGCCATAGGGGTTTAAGAAATCTCTAAGGTCAATGCAAGGTCAAAGTCATTTACTAAAAATAGACCATAGTGGAAACAGTGGCGGGACCCTTGATGACATGACCTGTCAGTATTCTAGTTAGTATTGGTAGGTATATAACTATCTTTCATTTATATACAGGTACTATATGTAGGAACTGTAAAAGTAGAAATGTATAGGCTGTACAGGCTGGTCTAGACAATAAGATCTCCAGCCGGACTAGTGGTTCTAAAAACTGCTCGCCCGATTGACCTGTCAAATTTGATATTACTTATCATGATTTGCACATGAACTAGAAAACTGACTAGTTCTTTTGAAAATTAATTTCTAGCCTAAAAGTCTTTGGAAATATTGATAATTTGATGTTTAATACTAAATCCACATGAACATATATGCTGATGGTTATGAACTATACATGTTCATTTTGGTGCAATCAAGTTGTGCATTATCAAATTTGGACAGATTAAACATAATTAGTCCATTGATTAATTGACACAACCGGAATATAATTGCAATAGAAAACAATACACAGAAACTCCAGTTAGTGCCATCTTCTAATTTAGTACATGTCACACACACACACACACAGTATAAATATATATTTTAGAAGTATTAGAATGGGATAACTGCTAAAAGATGTACGAGAACTGCCAACACAAACCTTTTAACTCCATGATCATCATGAATATATTTGAAGAGTCAAACAAAACAAAATCAAGTTTTACAATGTTCCTACACACATGGTTAACACATTTTACGCTGATTGTCATGTTTAAAATACTTTCTCATGAATTAATTAAATTGTAGGTTTTTAATTGTTTATTTTTCCTTTGTTAAGGTACATGTGCATTTGACTATATATAACTCTGACCATGTATGAATCAAGTGTTGTGTTTATTACTGAGAGTGTAACAGCTAGGGTCTGTGTATACAGATCGTACACTCAGTATTTGGTGAGTTTCACTAGGTTAGAAGAAAGGCACAGACTTACTGAGCTAATCAGAAACATATGATTCAAACCAGACTCCATCCCTCCCAAACTGAAAGATGTTTTAATGATGTTCAAAAATTTGAGTAGTCTGCTGTAGATTTGGTGGTGAATATGTTTCCATTTATTTCACTCCAATCTGTCAAGAACCATATGGCTCCAGCAGTCCTGTGCTGGTTGTTTGATGTAGAACTCCATTAGCTTGGTACAGACTGGTGGGCTTCTTCTTGCATTGGTGATCACAAATTGAAAATTACTTACTATATTCTCCCTTTTTAAAACACAACATCCGATCAAACTAGCATAATCATTTTTGACATTTTTAGATAGTTTGAAACGTGATAAAATACACAAGTAAAAATGAGTTACCTGTGTCTAAAGATTACAAAGTAGAGTTCATGTGATAAAAGCCAGCCATGCTCGCGCTTGCATGATTGAGCTAGCTGCATACAATGAAATTGTGTATATGGATGAAGAGATACCACAGAGTACCATTGTCTCACCAAAGCTGGCTGGCTACAAAAGAAGTGTTCTCTTTCTGCGCCCAATATAGAATAGGGAAGGGAAACCTAGGTCAGCATGGTACAGCAAATAAAAAGTGCCTCCTGATTATTTTTGATAAAGGTACACAGTATTTGTGCCAGGTGGAAAATGAGTGCAGCGAAGAATGATGGATGTTTTGTAGGTCAAACAGATGTAGTCCTTATACAACAATTCTTCCTCACCAAGCAAACCTTTCTAGATCTGGTATTTCAAAAGTCTTGCCTTGATGTTGGAGGTATAATGCTGTCAAAAAAATTAGAGACAGGAAATGGATATGTACCACAGGAATGTGGCCCTGAGGCAATAGCAGTGTTCATTCTGAAAAATACACATACCTAATTGTAAAAAACATGTTGTGGCTGCTAAATGATTGATATTTTTTATGCAAATAAACTAAACCACAAAGAGTGTAAATGTTATACTGTATATATCCATACACACAATACAAGATCACATTTTATGGCATCAAGAAGTTGACAGTTGCAAGGCTTTTATCATTCATGTGACTCAACATGGGCATACCATATCTGGTAAATTTGATTAGTAAATATTTAGAATACCTTTTCTCTAGTTCAGCAATCATGTTAATGTAAAAACGATTTGTTTGACATTTAAATACTTGTAAAATGCATTTGAGAAAATCATATATGCATACACTGGATATCACTTATTCGGGGCCACCTGGCATTAATTATAATGAGGAGAACATTGCAATGAGGAAATACTTTTCTATGAACCTGGGTCAAAGGTGTATCCTTTAACAATTTTTGATTTTGCAGCATTAACATGTATATTTCAAGCTAGGAATATATTGCAAAATCAGATAAACCATCTGATTTACTGAAAAATCTGAAGGGATATACATGTATATAGTATATGTACAATATTTGTTTACATTAAACATCATTTGGTATAGATTTTGATGATCAATAAAGACCAGATTGTTGGTTAGTATTAGTAAGAATTCACTATAAAAGTGGTAATAGATTTACTCTTTAGGATGGTTGTTTTATAATGTAATGGCAATTATGATGTTAGATTTTACTTAGTCTGTATATATCAATAGTGCAATAATCTGCTGACATGTATATATCAATAGCGCAATAATCTGCTGACATGTATATCAATAGAGCAATAATCTGCTGACATGTATATCAATAGCGCAATAATCTGCTGACATGTTGCTAACCCTTTCACCCCTATGTAACTTCTATAGACTCTACCATGCATTGATCTGGATGAGACCATTATGGTTTACAGTGGTGGAAGGGTTAATTCACATGTAATTACATGGTATATATATATAGTGACACTGAATCTCAAATTACAGAAAGTGCATAAAACACAAATGATACAGGTTCCAAGTGCTTCCTTTATAATTATTTATTTATCAGATAAAATAAATGATAAAGTTTATTGCAAGTTAAACATGCACAAAACACTTAAATAAAAATTGAATATGTATCTATGATACTTGATTAACATCACGATATCACTTCCAGATAGAGTCCCACCATTTTTATGGTAAATATATGTGTAATTGAAAAGTTATTGTCCTGTTAATCCATTATGTATTATCTTTTTCATGCTGATAATTAAAGGCTGTGGGCCTTTATTGGGAGTAATAACATTTTGGAATTATTCCAAGTAATGTTTAACAAAAAGTATCATAGCAGTTCAAATGACATGAGTGGTACTGGTAGTGGGTAAGCTCCTCTAATTAATTATAATCAAGACGTTAAGGGATCAAATCATTGTGGCCCAGAATGTTTTTGTGAAATAGATAAAGGAAATAACAAAAAAGTCCCTTCTGTACCTATTCTCTTGACTATGTAACATTGGAAATGAGCAAGCAATTGCAAATGCAAGTCAGAAACGGATGAATAAAATAGAATTCTTCTTTGTTGTTGAAAAGGAGATCCTGGGATGCTACCTAAATATATGCTGTTTTTATTTGTTAGAGGAATGATGTTATTCTTTGAATGAAAGAGTGAAGTTCAGAAATTACAAGGAGCAAAATAATTAATCTGCCGGAATTGTTTAACCAACAGTCTATACCGGTAGTTGACTGGCAATGATGTAGATCAAATCTACCTCATTTTGAGATAAGTAAGTCTTCCTGTTGTACTAGTGAGGAAATTCATCTGATGAATGTTTTAGCGGAAAGAGTTGTTCACTCATGCTGCGAAAATTGTTAAAATTGGTTTGCTGCTTGCTTGTCTGACAGGGGAATTAAGATGTAGGAGGCGAGTATGCCTGGTACATCTGTACAGGGGATTTGGAGATTAGGGGGCGGGATAACTTGACACCGTCTTCATCAGCTGTCAGCTCATCACTTACATTAACAGGCTGCTAAACCAAAGTTTGTTTGGGCTAGAACACATACATCAGATACAATTCTTCTTCCCCCAAATGTTAAACAAACAGCACAGTTCTAATATAAATAGCTTTGATCAACATTGTGGGTGTTTCTGACAATAATAAACAGCATACGTCTGTCAACATTGCGGTTAAGGGAATGTGCCATTGTCTATATATGGAGTACTTGTAGTCTGGGGCATGTTGCACTTTACTGTTGCAATGTCTAACATCTCTAGCACTGAAAACAGGGAGGCTAGCTGCTGTTTGCTGTTGGTGTTGCGTTATGAATATAAACATTATGGCAGAAAAAAATTGACAGCATTCAGTAGCTCAGTGTTAATTATAGCACATTCACATACTGGTAAGGAATATCAGGATTCTTTGTTCTTTATTGAATTGACCATACAGTGTAGGTATTTATGTAGCACAGTACTTATGTACCTTGTAGGGTAAATTGTTATGATACAGGGTGCGACATATTATAAATCAGTGTCCAAGCAAGCGAACAAACAAAAAAACTTTTATATATATAATAACGGTTAAGAAAAACAGTACGAAACAAAGTAAAACAAAAACACAGCTCGATATATATATATGAAATATTTTGGCAAAAATATCAAAAAGTTGCATACAAATTAAAGCGCTCTCAGTTCCTAGATTGCTTTTGATCAAGAAAGGGGCACAATATATAACATGTAACACAGTATGTATGTAGGGTTAATTTGCAGAACTAACAGTCTATAACCCATAAACTCGGTGTTTAATATAATTTCCAATTAAATGCAAAATTAGCAATGTACAAAATGAAAGCCGTATAAAATAATTGATTGTACATGATAGGTTGCCAGTGATTCTACTTGTGCAGGGAATTCTGCTATACAAGGCAACTAACTATCAAATGATCAAACAGGGTAGATATCGTACATTGTACAAAAAAGAGGAGTAATTGATCCTACACATTGCCCATTAATATATAGTTAGATTGTAATTGATCATGTAGGGAAAGCAGCGTGGTAATTGAGTAGCATTTAAACATTAGTCATAGAAAACTATATGAAGTACTAGTGAAGACAATCAGGACACCGGTTAGAGGAGAAATGGCGAAGCCACACAATTCCTTCCACACTGTCATCAATTCATTTTAATGAGTTTTCCTGATTATCACATTAAAACCAATCTTCTTCCCTCTTGGTATAAACACCTACTCACTCTTTTTCATTTTTGACTCAGCATGTGGTCTTACATGAAATATGGCTGATTTAATTATCTGGTAATACATTGCCTTGTCCACCCACTAATAACTAATCATACTGGCTGTTGCATTTTTTTGCTCGCCACCCAAACACTCTAAGATGCTACACAGATATATAATGAATGCTATGGTGGAGACGGGCAAGTCTAATTGTTAGTATTTACCAAAGTGGGGAAAAACAGATTCCAAAACTGTCTGCTGTAATATTTTTGGCATGTTAATTTTTTGTGATTAGATCCATCAAATAAATGACTTTTCCCTGTGTTGAGTTATAAACGTCCTCTGTAATCCTAAGGAAACTAACTTGGTGTCTATTTTAGAACTTTACATCAATGTATCAACCCTGTACTGTATTTGCTCTAATGGTGATGATAACTAGGATTGAAGTTTCCCTTTATACTGTAGAAGTTTCACACTTTAATGTTGTTTGACATTGAATAGTAAGATAGGTGGTTTGCTATTTCCAGATCGTATGCAGGTATTGCTGTTCAAATGTGTGAAGGATGCTTTAAAGGGAGAGAATGCCAAGCATGACTTCTACCTGGAGGACTTCTATGGCCTGGAGACCGGCTTCAGCCAGGACAAGGAGAACAATGTCCTCGCTATCGTCTGTCAGAAACAAATCACAACCTTCGCATTTGAGAACAGAGAGACACTCATCAAATTTGAGGTCAAAATCAGAACAGCCATTGGAGAAGGTAAATCATAGTTTATTATATATATATATATAATTGTTTTCTGCAGAACTTTTAATAATAAGGTGTGTTACGGAATGGTTCATACAGCTTTCAAAGTTGAGCTCAACAATTCAATGAAAATTAATGTTGTTATGAGTCTGACACGAAGATGAATTTTGATTGATGGAAAGTTAAGACTGATTTTCACCAAAACCTTTGCTGTAAGGTGTGTTTTGGAATCGTACATATACATGTACATGTATACTTACTGCAGGTTTCTTTTAAACATGAACCTTGTCTGCATAAAAAAAATAGCATTACAGCAGACAGCCTAATTCTGATTGGTTGGTAGTTTCCAAAGGCTAGCAAGTGGTTGATAGTTTCCAAAGGCTAGCAAGTGGTTGATAGTTTCCAAAGGCTAGCTTGCATTGAATATATCTATGGAACTTTTCCCAATTTAGTCAATTTGTGTTTTCAGGTGAGCTCCCTCTCTTCCTCTCCCCCTCTCCCTCCCTTCCTCTCCCTCTCCCTCTCTCCCTCTCTTCCTATCTCCCTCTCCCTCTCCCCCTCTCCCTCTCCTTCTCTTCCTCTCCCTCTATTCCTCTTTCCCTCTCCCTCTCTTCCTCTCTCCCTTTCCCTCTCCCTCTCTTCCTCTCTCCATCTCCCTATCTTCCTCTCCCTCCCTTCCTCTCCCTCTCCCTCTCTCCTTCTCTTCCTCTCTGTCTCTTCCTCTCTCCATCTCCCTATCTTCTTCTCTCCCTCTCTTCCTCTCCCCCTCTCCCTCGCCCCCTCTCCCTCTCTCCATCTTCCTCTCCCTCTCCCCCTCTCCCTCTCCCCCTCTCCCTCTCCCTCTCTTCCTCTCTCCCTCTCCCTCTCTTCCTCTTTCCTCTCTCCTTCTCCCTCTCTTCTTCTCTTCCTCTCTCCCTTTCCCTCTCTTCCTCTCCCCCTCTCCCTCTTTCCCTCTCCCTCTCTTCCTCTCCCTCTCCCTCTCCCTCTCTTTCTATAAATAACTCTAGTTAATGTCTTGATAATAGAAGTGAAACATACAAAAACATCGTTTCCTATTGACAAATGGGGACATATGGATTACCACATTACTTTGCTGTAACATAAACACTACCCAAAAATAGTTTAATTTTTGTTACTCTTTGAGAGACAAGTTATCCTTACTTACTACATTGAAATTATGCTCCAATTTACATGATGATTATGTTAACAATTGGACAATGATACGGTATATATCATACTGTATTTGCCAGTGTTATTTAGCTAATGTACATGTATTGCCATTGTCACATGATTCTTGTATTTCAGAGAACCAGTTCCCATTACATGTACACCTCAAAAGAGTGCCTCCCCAGAGCAAGTTGCCATTGGAGAAGATGCGGATGCACATCCACGGACCTAAGTTCTGTCTCACTCAGCACAGTCCTCCAAAAATGTTGGCCTCCTGGGTCATCTCAGATCTTCGCAAGTTTGGGAAACTTGAGGGAAAGTTTGTGTTTGAGGGTGGATCTAGATGTGGAAAAGGTTTGCTGTGCTAATTACTCTATATTTTGTGTTGTTTGAATATTGTGATACAATTTTCTTGGTTGTTGGTGATCATTGAAATATGACTTTTGGTAATTTTTGATCTTATAACGTACTGCAATTCTCTTAGCTGGAAGTCAGTTATTTTATTTGAGCATTGATGTAGAAATGTTTTTCATTGTGTTGCTTCTAACCTAACTTTCTCTGTAGTAACATGTTTGTTAATTGTGACAGGAGCTGGGGTACACGTTCTACAGAGTGACCAGGTAGATGACTTAGAAGAGATTTTCCAATTAGCCAGCCAGGGCAAAACAGTCAGTGGTCGAAAATCAAACAAACGCAGTAAGTTTGTCTTTAATTAATAGTAAAAATACACAAGAATTACTCACTTTATTTGGCAAGATTTTTGATTATATTATTGATTTTCCATGAACCCTTTTAGGAATATGACGATAATTGTGTGTTAGAAACTGCAAGTGTCTCAATAAGACCAAGAAAATGTATGTACATGGTACTTGGTAAATGCTCCAACATCAGGTACATTATATATATATATATATATGTACTTACAAAAGATCAGTTTAGGTGATATTAAAGAACATTAAAAGATCATCATCTATATGTTTAACAGGTAAGGTGAAAAGTACAAGTTTACTGAGGTAGTTTAACACGCATGTTATAACATGCGTGTTAACAGGTGTGTTAACAGAGTTATTGTAGTATTGGATGGGGGTTACAGAAATTCATATTAGATGGGTTGTAATGATTGCTATGCTATGTCATAAAAAGAGAGGGAGATAATTTGTGGTTGTTGATGGGGGACATAAAGTATTGCTTTATTTTCCAAAATAACCACACCCCC
>NW_018407102.1:463076-514338 GCF_002113885.1 Mizuhopecten yessoensis
CCCCCCCCCACCTCTCTTTACCTAGAATAGCTCTAAAAGTGAACAATGTACATGTACCATTGTTTAGTGTTACCATTCGAATAGCAGATGCCCATTATATTTTTGTTTTGGTGCAATTATGATAGATTTATCTACCACAATGCCTTTACAAATTATGATTGAATCTGTTTCCAGCTGTTAGCAAAAGTCACTGTAGAACAAAACTCCACAACTTATAATTTGTACTTTACAGGGTCTCAGAACTGTGACTATCTGGACCCTGTGACCAAGTCTTTGAGCGGGAATCTATACAAGAACAGTGTACCCTCCTCGCCGAACTCCTACGACAGCAGAGGCTGGCGACACTCCTTCAGCACATCAAATTCTGGCTGGACCAACAACTCCAATTTTGGCTACGCTGCCAACTATAACTTTAATAGCCAGCTGAGGAGTATAGAAAACCTAGAGCGGGAGAAACTAATGGCCCTGTATGACGTGCCACCCAGACATATACGCAAGGTAGAGAACCCTAAATCACCCAAACACGAGCACGAGGACTCATTACAGCATTCTCCTCACATGTGTGATGATGGACATAACCTGGATCACTCGTCCTCCAGTCTGAGTCTGGCCAGCTGTGAGTCGTCCCCGACTTACCTGGGGTGTAAGGCCAGCGTGTCTGCCAGTGCTCCTGCTCTCTGTGGTTATGGAGCCTACTCTCCATTCAATGACAAATACAAGAGTATCAGCTGTTCAGTTCCAAACCACATTGACGAGTTAGAGGAACTGGACCGTGAGGAAGCACTGGAGTGTCTCCAGAGGGAAGAGAGGGGCCTACAACAGGAAATCTCGTTACTCGACGAAATGCTACAGGTATAATACAAAATTATTTTCATATCAAGACCTATCACTACAGGTATTAATTCAGATAACAGAAAAAAAACAATGCTATGTCATGAGAGCATCTGTTTAAAAATGCCTTTATCTAATTGAGTTCTATAGCTGTTTAAAAATAGTTTACCGTATGTTCTGTGTGTACTATTTGATGCACCAGGCATATATAATTATACATCATCATATACCATGCCAGGTGTGCTTATGACGTTAAACCCTTCGTTATAAATATAGTCCTGTACGTGGGGCAGGTGTACACACATGTTGTCTGCACAATTTTAGGAATTTTATAATAAATTTGTTTTGAGAAACATCATTAGACAGGACACCATAGTTTCTGCAAAACAAAAATAAAAAATAATTGCTACGAATTAAGCAAGGTTGTAGTGTTTGTAAATCTTTTTAATTGCATGCTGATCCGATGAACATACCAGTAAGTTTACACACCTGTAGGATATGAAATGTTTAAAGTAGATTTCTAGTGATAAAAATAGTACTATTACCTAATTGCTGTAAACTCTCGTATTTAAAAAGAACCATTATGTTAAAGATATGAATGTACACTGTTAGTTTCATGTTTAAGTCCATTTACAGAAGTGAAGATCTAATTAATCTCTGTGCTGTATACTAAAGATGGGTTCCTACTGATCTTCCACACTATCCTACTGATTTTCCACACTATCCTACCGATCTTCCACACTATCCTACTGACCTACTGATCTTCCACACTATTCTACTGATTTACTGATCTTCCACACTATCTTCCACACTATCCTACTGATCTTCTACACTATCCTACTGATCTTCCACACTAAACTACTGATCTTCCACACTATCCTACTGACCTACTGATCTTCCACACTATACTACTTCCACACTATCCTACTGATCTTCTGCACTATACTACTGATCTTCCACACTATCCTACTGATTTTCCAAACTATCCTACCGATCTTCCACACTATCCTACTGTCCTACTGATCTTCCACACTATACTACTTCCACACTATCCTACTGATCTTCTGCACTATACTACTGATCTTCCACACTATACTACTGATCTTCCTCACTATCCTACTGGTCTTCCACACTATCCTACTGATCTTCCGCTATATCCTACTGATCTTCCTCACTATCCTACTGATCTTCCGCACTATCCTGCTGATCTTCCACACTATCCTACTGATCTTTTGCACTATCCTACTGATCTTCCGCACTATTCTACTGATCTTCCACATTATCCTACTGATCTTCCGCACTATCCTACTGATATTCCACACTATACTACTGATTTACTGATCTTCCACCCTATCCTTCTGATCTTCCGCACTATCCTACTGATCTTTTGCACTATCCTACTGATCTTCCTCACTATTCTACTGATCTTTTGCACTATCCTCCTGATCTTCCGCACTATCCTACTGATCTTCGACACTATCCTACGGATCTACCACACTATCCTACTGATCTTCCACACCATCCTACTGATCTTCCGCACTATCCTAATGATCTTCCACACTATTCTACTGATCTTCCTCTCTATCCTACTGATCTTCCACACTATCCTTCTGATCTTCCACACTATTCTACTGATCTTTTGCACTATCCTCCTGATCTTCCGCACTATCCTACTGATCTTTTGCACTATCCTACTGATCTTCCTCACTATCCTACTGATCTTCCACACTATTCTACTGATTTACTGATCTTCCACACTATCTTCCACACTATCCTACTGATCTTCTACACTATCCTACTGATCTTCCACACTAAACTACTGATCTTCCACACTATCCTACTGATATTCCGCACTATCCTACTGATTTTCCACACTATCCTACTGATCTTCCACAGTATCCTACTGATCTTCCACACTATACTACCGATTTACTGATCTTCCACACTATCCTTCTGATCTTCCGCACTATCCTACTGATCTTCGACACTATCCTACGGATCTACCACACTATCCTACTGATCTTCCACACTATACTCTATCCTACTGATCTTCCACACTATCCTCCTGATCTTCCGCACTATCCTACTGATCTTTTGCACTATCCTACTGATCTTCCGCACTAACCTACTGATCTTCCACACTATCCTACTAATCTTCCACACTATCCTACTGATCTTCAACACTATCCTACCGATCTTCCACACTATCCTACTGCCCTACTGATCTTCCACACTATCCTACTAATCTTCCACACTATCCTACTGATCTTCCGCACTATTCTACTGATCTTCCACATTATCCTACTGATCTTCCGCACTATCCTGCTGATCTTCCACACTATCCTACTGATCGTCCACACTATCCTACTGATCTTCCACAGTATCCTACTGATCTTCCACACTATACTCTATCCTACTGATCTTCCACACTATCCTCCTGATCTTCCGCACTATCCTACTGATCTTCGACACTATCCTACGGATCTACCACACTATCCTACTGATCTTCCACACAATACTACTGATCTTCCACACTATACTACTGATTTACTGATCTTCGATCTTTCACACTATCCTACTGATCTTCCGCACTAACCTACTGATCTTCCACACTATACTCTATCCTACTGATCTTCCACACTATCCTACAGATCTTCCACACTATACTACTGATCTTCCTCACTATCCTACTGGTCTTCCACACTATCCTACTGATCTTCAACACTATCCTACTGATCTTCCACACTATCTTACTGATCTTCCACACTATTCTACTGATCTTTTGCACTATCCTACTGATCTTCCACACTATCTTACTGAGGTTCCACTCTATCCTACTGATTTACTGATCTTCCACACTATCTTCCACACTATCCTACTGATCTTCCCCACTATCCTACTGATCTTCCGCACTATCCTACTGATATTCCACACTATACTACTGATTTACTGATCTTCCACTCTATCCTTCTGATCTTCCGCACTATCCTACTGATCTTTTGCACTATCCTACTGATCTTCCTCACTATTCTACTGATCTTTTGCACTATCCTCCTGATCTTCCGCACTATCCTACTGATCTTCCACACTATCCTACTAATCTTCCACACTATCCTACTGATCTTCCTCACTATACTACTGATTTACTGATCTTCCACTCTATCCTTCTGATCTTCCGCACTATCCTACTGATCTTCCTCACTATTCTACTGATCTTTTGCACTATCCTACTGATCTTCCGCACTATCCTACTGATCTTCCACACTATTCTACTGATCTTTTGCACTATCCTACTGATCTTCCGCACTATCCTACTGATCTTCCACATTATACTACTGATTTACTGATCTTCCCCACTATCCTACTGATCTACCACACTATCCTACTAATCTTCCCCACTATCCTACGGATCTACCACACTATACTACTGGTTTACTGATCTTCCACCCTATACTACTGATTTTCTGATCTTCCTCACTATTCTACTGATGTTCCACACTATCCTACTGCTCTTCCACACTATCCCACTGATCTTCCACACAAGCCTACTGATCTTCCGTACTATCCTACTGATCTACCACACTATCCTACTAATCTTCCCCACTATCCTACGGATCTACCACACTATCCTACTAATCTTCCGCACTATCATACTGATTTTCCACACTATCCTACCGATCTTCCGCACTATCATACTGATCTTCCACAGTATACTACTGATCTTCAACACTATCCTACTGACCTTCCGCACTATCCTAATGATCTTCCACACTAACCTACTTATCTTCCACACTATCTTACTGATATTCCACACTATCCTACGGATCTTCCGCACTATACTACTAATCTTCCACACTATCTTACTGATCTTCCACACGATCCTACTGATCTTCCCCTCTATCTTACTGATCTTCCACGCTATCCTGCTGATCTTCCACACTACACTACTGATTTACTGATCTTCCACCCTATACTACTGATTTACTGATCTTCCTCACTATTCTACTGATTTTCCACACTATTCTACTGATCTTCCGCCCTATCCTACTGATCTTCGACACTATCCTACGGATCTTCCCCACTACCCTACTGATCTTCCATACTATCATACTGATCTTCCACATTATACTACTGATTTACTGATCTTCGATCTTTCACACTATACTACTGATCTTCCTCACTATACTACTGATTTTCTGATCTTCCTCACTATCCTTCTGATCTTCCACACTACACTACTGATTTACTGATCTACCACACTATACTACTAATCTTCCACGCTATCCTGCTGATCTTCCGCACTGTCCTACTGATCTTCCACCCTATCCTTCTGATCTTCCGCACTTTTCTACTGATCTTCCTCACTATCCTTCTGATCTTCCACACTAGCCTACTGATCTTGATCTTCCACACTATTCTACTGATGTTCCACACTATCCTACTAATCTTCTAATCTATCCCACTAACTTACTGATCTTCCACAGTATACTACTGATCTTCAACACTATCCTACTGACCTTCCGCACTATCCTACTGATCTTCCACACTATCCTACTGATCTTCCGCACTATTAAAATATGTTTGTTTTTTCTATTAACAAGGTAGTTCTGAAATTTGTATTAATATCATCTTTGAAAAAGAATTGAAATTAAAGTCACTGTCATGGTATGTACTGGAGTTAAAGAACGGTTTAGCACGTCATGTGACCAATTGCTTAGGTAACATTTTAGTCGTACAACTCTCCTCTGTCACTATAATTTTTACACTTAATGAAAAAAGTAACACATCAAAATATATTATTAAAAAAAGTAACATCAAAATATAGTAACTGGCATATTTCAATTACTTAACACATAAAAACACAGGTAAATATATACTATACCTATTTTGAAGTAGACTTGTCCAGTCTCCATGGCCAGAATTCCAATCAGCGATTTTTTTCAGCCTAAATTTTACAACAGCCTGTTCCTAAATGAATTGGGAAAATATAATGTATTATTTTCATTGAAATTGGGAAGATATTCCTGATGTTTTCTTCATTTTGGGAAAATAAGCCAGGGGAAGCAGCCTTTATTCAGCAGTAAAATTACCCGGTAGGCAAAAGAAATCACTGCCAATTGTTCTAGTACAGCTTATAATCCATTAAGGTGGATTTTTGAAGGATACACCAATAAGATATTTGTTCTTATGGTCTCAGAAGCATCACTTATTGAAAAACTATCATGTCTCTAATATAGTGATATTGTATATCTACAGGGTTGTCAGTATGATGATCCCAGGAGAGGAAGGAACAGGAGGGACAGAAATAAACCACCGCCTGTTCCTGGAAAGATCTACAAGTCTTCCCGACGACCAGAAAATGTACCTACCACATTTAATCATGGTGCATTTTATCAAGGGCCCACTTTACTCAGTCCAAATCTTGTTTCAAAACTTAAGAGGATACCATCAAATTCAAAACTGTCAGCTCCTCTCCCTTATGTGAACTTGGAGAAGTACGATATTGGCGATGTTGACAATAGTCATGTTCATGTTTCCTCATCATGTGCTGACAGTGGTACATGGAGTGCTCCTTGTGTTCCTTCCGGGAAAAAACATTGCACAAGACGATCAGGTCCAAATAAAGAAAACTTTAAGAGTTCTCCAAGGCAACTTAGAAATAATGTTCACTGCCTTAGAGGTAAGAGTTCTTCAGAATCTGAACTGTCATGTAGATCTGTCTCAAGTGGAACTAAGGAGGAAAATATCTATGCAAATGATTTCCCAAGAAGGGAGCCATCTCCACCCCCACCTGCACTGCCACCAAAAGGACCAGGGCTTCTCAAAAATGGTCAAAGTCGTATTGAAAAAGACCAAGCCCCACCAGTTCCTCCACACCGACCTCGTAAACTGCCTCAAGGGATGACCGACCCAGCATCCCTGTACAAGTATCCTAAGAAAAATGGACAACAAAGCAAATGTGAAGTGACCACAGAGCCTTCAGATTCGTACCTTCTGATGGGTGGGTTTGAGAAAGAGGAGAAACAGCCTACACAGGATAGAGACCTTGAAACTGGTTTTGGCCGGGAAGTAGTTCAGCTTCCAACAAGGAAGGTTGTCAACAAATCTGACAGACAGCAGCAGAACACAGTCTCACAACAAGGGGCTTATATGGAAATGGGATCCCTGTTTGAAAATGAGAATGAATTCAAGGCAAGACAGGGTGGGTCGGCAAGTACTGATGTGAGGCCTCAGTACAGCCGGTCGTATAGTGCTTCAGATGTACTGGATAATGACCAACAAAATTCTACAAATTTAAACCAGTCCTTTAATACATCCTCCAACACATCTCTCATCAGGGAGGAAAATTATCTCTTGATGACTAACTTCAAAACTCAAAAGAGAAGTGATTCTGTTGAATTGGCACAACGTCGACCTCATCAGTCCATTGATTTAACAGCTGATGGGAGCACGCTAAATCTAACAAAGAACATTGCTGATACATCATTCAGCAGTGACACCTCAGATATCGATAATACAGCAATACCTTTCCCTAATCTGATGAACTTTCAACAACACACAGTCACAACTACCAGTACCAAGCCGTCTAGGAATTCCACCTGTGGGCCTCCCAACAATACCACCAGTAGTGTTCAGACAGACAAAGTAAATGAAGGGTCAAGTCGGAACCCTGGCTTCCTCACTCGTCTCATCAGGAGAAACTCCGGCAACAGGAAAAGTATGTCTCAGAGCCAGGAAAATCTCCTGGCCTCCAGTTCCAGTGAAAGCTGCCTGGAGCGCACTGCGTACCAGTCATCGAAAGAGCCGGTACAATTGCGCCGGGTTCTGTCACAGTCCAGTGACTCTTCCTCATCATCCTGTGGCCATCACCACAGTCCCACACTGCCACTCAGCGACCATCGCAGGTCATCAAGCTTTCCTAATCGTGCAAGTTTCTTGGAACAAAAGCCTGCTAATAATGACAAAGTGCGAGGACTCCATCAGGGAATGCAAGGCAATTATTTTTCTGCTTTATCACTTGACGATGAAATGCAACTTCTCGAGTGTGATAATGAGTTTACTGGATCAGACTCCAGTTCACTGAATGACATTAGCAAGGGTGGCCGGTCTCAATCTGGTTACAGGGGTCCATGTGAAAGCACAGGAAGTGAAAACGGGGATGATGATTGTGAAAGTTTGTCAGATAAACAAGCCCAGAAACTGCTACTCTACTCCAGGCACAAAAAGTATAAGCCACATGACTCCATGGTTTTTACAGCACTACAGTCAGATCCTCTTAAAATATTAGAGTCTACTGGGTCAGAGAGTAGCAATAGCAGTAAAACTGATGATGAAAAATTAATAGAACTCTTTAAACATGGATCAAAAACGTCATCATTTGACGATCAGCATTTGTACAAAGTGAAAAGTCGATGTACAAGTGAGTACAAAAAAAGGCGAAGTTTACCAACTGATGGAAGCAAAGCTCTGTCCCCAAAGGAGGAAGCTTTGGCTATTGTAAAACATGTGTCGTCTCTGCCACCTTTTGTCCCTCCTAAGTTAAAACATTACCCCTGTCCCCTGTCTCCTGTACCAGAAAGTGTTCCCATGGTGTGTAATAGCGAGAACCCTCTCCCCAGTCATGGGTCTGTATTGACTAGTGCATCTGACACACCGAAGCGAAGCAGTGTGGATCCAGTGTTTCAAAAGGAGCTAGCTAGAGCTACACTAAGGATACAACCTCCACCCCCTCTTATTGAAGAGGATGAAAATGTATGGGTCCAGAGGGACTCCACCAACTCACAAGAAGGTAGGTTAACAAGGCAATATCATAACAAACCCACTGTCTAGATAACAAAATCCTACATCACTGTTAACTCAACACATACCAGAGTTAAGTCTAACGCATGAATTCATCTCAAGATCAAAGTAGAGGTCTCTATCATGTTTATGTGAAACTGGGGGGGAAAAGAAGATTTTTTTACCTTTGTTAAATTAAATTTTCCAATTTTTAAAGTCTTCGCATGCAAATAAATGTCAAAGTCCAATGTAAAATTTTACATCGCATGATCATGAACAGTATAAAAGACTAAAGGTGTGAAAAATCCACCGATGCAGTTGAGGTAGATACTTTCTGATATGTCATAGATAGGAAACATAACTCTTTTATATCTGATACAGTGGAGACCTGTAATAAGTGTCGGGTACAATAATAGAACTGTTATACCTTTATATCTGAAACAGTGGTCACCATTACAGGATGTGATAGGGAGGAGTCGGTGGAATGACCTGTAATTATATAGCTATGCTTACCTGAAAAAGTGGTCTTATAATGATAGGGAGGTGTTTGTTGATTGAACTGTATTTATTACTGCATATCTCACTAATGGATTACTTGTAAATTAAGACTCTGGTCAGTTTTGTGATTTAGTAATATACATATATAACTACAGCAAATGTATAGCACATGAAGTACAGGCTGTACAATAATTCTGAATTTAGAAATGATAATGTCATATCATTTTTCGCATTGCTGTATGTACTACCTTTGGTTACAGTGAAGCCTGAGTCTGCCGCGGTGGAGGATAAATTCCTGGCCCTAGTTGTGGAGGTGGAAGAGGAGTGTGATCAGGATGACACGATATCCATGTCATCACTCGACAGCAGTCTACCCAGCTGTGATGAAGGTGGCATCCGTACTAGTCCAGCCTCAACTCTGCTACGACCTCGTTCAGGGAAGGAGTACAAAATGGTAGAGCGTCGTCGTCCACTTAATGACAGTCTAAGCTCAAGTCCTGCCCAGACGCCTCAGTCTCCATCAGGGGACACTGTGTTCACATTTGAGTCATGTTCACAGTCTCAGACAAGTGTTTATAGCCGGGAACGAGAGTCCCCGAATGTACCAAAATTTACTCGCACCGATAGCTCAGTGTCAAGCCGTATTCACGAGAGGTTCAGTCCTCCCAGGACTTATATGAACATCGACATGACTCCTCCATCGTCACCACTTTATTCTATGTCAATGCCCCCAGAACTAATCGAACCTCAACTCAATTATGCGGAAATCGATCTTTCTCATTCGTCTAATACCAGGGCTTCTAAAAAATCTCGTAAAGCTTCTCAGAAATCGTTAAAATCTAATACTATTGAATATGCACTGATTGACATGGAAGCTACAGTAGCTATACAGAGGGCAGGACGTGAACACATGCAATCTCGGGAAGACAGTCTGCGTAGATCAGATAAAAAATTGTCACTGAGTAACAAGGAACATAAGCCATCTCTGAGTGAGTTCGGACATTCAGATATTGGTTCTATAGATAATAAGGACAACTTGGATAGGGGCCAAAAGGAGTCTTCGGACAGGAGTGCAAGGGAATCGCCTGAGAGGAGTGTGAGGGCATCACCGGAGAGGAGGGACACACTCTCTTCCCCAGAGGGTCCTCCATGTAGGTCGTCTCCCCTCCCAGAGGACACACCCCTTCCAGAGAGGAGGTCTAGCTTCACATCTTCTTCATCCTCCGATGAGGAGGAATGAGATGGAAAGTGATGATTTAAAATAAAAACAATGGAGGAAGAGCAGTTATTCACTAATCTACACTGTAGAATTACACCAGGATGTGTTTGGTGCCAAATCTGTAACGTTGTGAACCGGTTATTTTTTTTTAGTTTTTGTGACATGAAGCCTCACAGAATGAAGGCATATATTAAATTGGGATTGATTTCCTTAATGTGTAGTATGTATAGTATATTAGATATTTTATTAAAGTATATGAATATGTATTTATTCAAATGCTGAGTGCTAAGAGATACAATTTTAAACACGATATATAGATTGTAATATATTCAAAAAGCAAACTCAAAATCATTTTGTCTTGTACGTAGTTAAAATACAAATATATGAGAAATGTATCAAAATTGCAGGGTCACAAATATTGTTCTGTCTCTTCAAAAGTATGCTTTGCTGTGCCAAGTTCTATTTCCTACATGTAGATATATAAATATACTATATCCAGACTTTTCACATCAGAATTTTGAGATAAATAATTTCAAAATTAGATTATTTAAAAAAGGTGATTAAGGATTTTGTCCCCTTTGTTTATATTTTGATTCTAGATAATTAAAGGAAAGAATTGAGAGTGTAGCCTATTAGTCCTGCAACCTCATCCTTTGCTGCAGTGGTTTGATTCTGCAATGGTTGGAATGCTTAGACTAATTTGAACAGGAAAGGAAACATTTCCCCCAAAACACAATTGAAAAGTGCGGCTGGAGTAATGGGACTCGCCTTTTATAAGCCAGAAATTAGCTTTAATAAAGCTTATTTCATTATCAAGGATAATTACAGATATATGTGAAATACAAGCACTCAGAAAAAATAAATGAAATTCACTTGAATTAATTTATCTCCTCCAAATTCAACCCAAAGTTACATGTAGGAATATACCATACTTTATATCATAGTGCTTGGATCCAATTCGAGGATTGCGGCATGTCTATTATAACTCTGTTGTGATGTTTGTTTATAATGTTGTCGATCAATAATTGCAAGTCTTCCTCCTTTACATACATATTTGAATTGGAAACAATCTCAAAAAGTCAAAATTTAAAAGTACATTATTTGTTATTTTTGTACCAGTTAAATAAGAGTGTTTAGATCTAAAGAACAGCTTGGTCAAGGAAAGAAAGTACCTGTTACAGTTTTCAGCTTATATATATCTTGTACTGTTGTGTTTAAAACTTCTATTACCTGGTTTTTGCTGTAGATTTAATTTGATCTGCTTGTGGATTTTTTAATGCATTGTTAACTCAATTCCAACCTTTGAATTGAAAGAGTTCAAATTTGTCTTCAGAGGTGAACGAGTCAAATTCCTAGAGAAAATTATCATTCTGGGCTATAGAACTAAAATGATTGGATAATTAATGTAGACAGCATTTGATTTTTCACAAATATTTAATATGTTGTGATCACCTACAAAAATGTTAATGCTGCAAAATTGAACAACTATACAGTAACCAGTGTATCCATTATAAACATTGTTGGCAGTTTGATTGAAGTTCACTGGTGATGGAGATTAATGTTTAGATGTATTATAGACAAGCAACATAGGGCGAAATTCCAATTATCTTCTCATTGTAACTAGAAGTAAGCACTGGTTGTTTTTGCTGAAGTTCATATTGTTGTTGTAAACAGGGCAATAATTCTTAAAAATAACTGTCAAGATTAATGCCAGTAACATTTTATCTACATCCTGTGACAAAATGTCTACAAGCTGATCAGTTTTTATTTTCATATTTGTGTAACATGTAATTTGTGGGAGCATTTTGGTAGCTATTACATCTGTATATGTCATGATATGTCTGCACTTGTAATGATATCCTTTCTACACCTCCTTTTAAGAGGAAAAGACTTAATTGGAGATCAAGAATAAAACTCAGTCATGGTTAAAGTCGACATTGTGACCTTAAACAAAACAACCTAGAGTTATATTCAACTGACTTAGGGCAAGTTTATTCTGAATTTGGAACATTAAATAGGTATCCCATTGGCATTCCTCAAAAATGGTGTTAATTTACCTGATATGTTTTTAGGACATGTTGCATACAGGAATGTAAGTTTGCATTCAAATGTGAAGATGTTATCAAAATATTTACTCTACTAGAGTTATATATAAGATACACAAGAACAAACATGAATTGCAGTAGCACTTTCTACAAGTTTTGTTGTACTAGCTTCTGATCAAAATAATTCAAGAACTGTCTATTGAAATAGTAGGATTTCATAAACACGGTTTAGTGAAGAACCTTACTTGTCATGAAAATTCCAAACTCAAACCTTTGTACTTGTAATGGTAAAGTTCAACTGACTGCTAGGCTAAAGGTTCCAAAACTTTTATTGGGAATATCAGAAGAAGGCAAAGGATCAGGACTTCTACAGCTGGTGTGTATTGATCATGTTACAGGACTTCTACAGCTAGTGTGTATTGATCATGTTACAGGAATGAGGAATGCTTGATACAATGCATTTGGATCTAGTTAAACTGTCAAAATGAAATCAACATCTTAGATAGTAATGTGTTATGTTGTTGGTGTCAAGGTATGGAGTTCAATTCATAAAAAACCTGGAAATGTTTTATACATCAGTGACAAACATTTTATACAAGCTGCAAACAATGTTGATGGACAGATGCATTTCTGTCAGTTGTATGATGTTTCGAAAAAATTGCAATTTTTTTTTTTTTTCAAAATGACCAAAGTTTAAATTTTTGGTATATGTGTGATAAGAAATATTTTTCTGTGACCAAAAAATTGTATAATGAACAAGTTTTTTAAATGATTTTATATTGACTTTTATGAAATTTCTTACTTTTTATATTTTATCAATTTACCTGTAGGTTATTGTATTTACATTTGTGGGTGTCTATTTACGTTACTATGTATGCTATAACTGTTATTGGCTCGAAGCATTATTGAAATTAGCAGCAAATTGTCCAAAAAAGTTAATGCAGGTCTTTACCCAATATTTTCTTTTAGTTTTATAGAAGTACCAAAACTTTTCTTCTGGGTGCATTTACCTTTTTGAATATGTGTACACCGTACAATGTACATGTAGCACTGTACCATAAATATTCTGTTTAGATTTCATAGAGTGCAAGTTAAAAAGCACTGGGAGAACTCAATCTTGGTATATCTAATAATACCAAAACTTGAAACATTACCAGACATTATTGATATTGGATGTGCCAAGAATGAGGAATCATTTTCATATTGTGTACAATACAGAGTATACAGTAGATGGTGTGCCTGCCTGGTCACATATTTCTCCTAAATCTGATGAAATACACCAGACAGCTTCTATAGAATCAAGGTCTTTACCATCCATAGTTGTTGATGTCGTGATCATCTTGTGTAAAAAACTTATGGTGTCCATTTTTTATCAGCATTCTTTTTATTGGCAGATCTCCCAGCAGGCTACAGCAAGCAGCCAGTCAACCCATGTGTATAAAACCACATGGCAATGATTTATATAATATCGATATACTTATACTGAAACTTGATGCATGTGATTCATGATGATATACACATACTTTGCATGTCTGTGAAAATCAATGTGCTTTATTTAATACTATGTGCTGTCTCTTTATTGATTTCTCTGCAAAATACATTTAAATGATGTTATTTATGTTTCAATACTGTTATGAATGTATGAACTGTATGCAAAAACTCACAATTAAGTGGAAAGAAACAAAAACTTAGGAATCTTTGTTTGGGATAAATGAAATATCCAGCCATACTGTTTATACAAGTCTCATTGTTACTAGATACACAGTCCATAATCAGTCGCGATACATCTAGTACTTTCTGCATCGTTACGCAACCATTAAGTACAATTTACCAGGAGGATTAAATTCCAGCCACAAATAGCGACAGAAATAGCCATAACAATTAATGCAACTACATCCCAAAGGAATGTTTAATCAATAAACTGGTCCATATTAATGGTACATACATGTACACCGCCCTCTAAGAACTGGTGCGTATGTATGTATCAAGAGTAACTATGTGATGTCAATCAAGTATAGCAACAAAATAACAAATATGGCTGAATGTTTACTTTTTCCCCTACAAATGTTCTTAACTTTTCTGTGAAGCTTAAAAGCTGTAGCTAGAACGAGGTATCTAAGGTAGCTATAGTGAGATATCACAGGTAAGCAAGGTGGAAATAGTATAACCATAGCAAGATCTCAGTCACAGTCGGATAGAGATTGTAATTCTAGGTAGACCTCATTTAGGGCGAGGTTGGAAAGGTTGCACATTTCTTTGTTTCTTAGGTTTAATTGAGTGTAAAGGTTTTGCATCCAATCTTGTTCAAGATATCCTCAGTGTTCTTCTTCATGAAGAAGGGGATAGTTAGGTCACTTTACTGTTGTAAAGTTCATGATGTATTCAAGTCTATTTTCGAGAGAGGAAGGTTGACTTTAAACGTATGGGAACAAAACAGCACAATATCGACAAAAAATCTGTTAAATTATTGAAGTTTTTAACTGTTCCATCACTAGACCTTTACAAAGTTGTTCAATACTCAAAATTTTAAATCTTCCAGTTGAAATGTAAAAATTAAAAACTAAATAAAAAAGACAACTGTTGATCTATTGTGTAATAGGGGTGTCACCTCGACACATGGATATATATAATGCACCTGTAATGACCATATCAAGACTTCTATACACATAGATTACATGATAGTATAGAATATTTGGTCACTAGTATAGGCCTCTATAAATGTGTGCTACCTGTGCTTGTAACAGTTCCAAGGCAATCTTACCAGTCCAAATTGAAGTCAACAGAAGAATAATAGATCAACTTATGTTGTTCTTAACAATTGTACCGAGATTAAATGCATCTTCCCATTTGTCAACCTTCCTTTCATTTCGCAAAGAATGCCAAGTTAAAAATTTGTCTTCCTCATTCCTCTGGACTATCTTGTCATTTATTTAAACATACTCATGCAAAATCAGGAAAAAACAAATACAATGTTTCTATGTATGATTTTTTCCTGAATTTTAAGAGATTGTTACAAGTTTTAGCTGTCGTGAATACAAAAAGTACACACCAATTTATAAATCTATGTATGTTTGAAATGTATGTATAATAAATGGTGCTTTTTAAATTTTATTAAAATTTGATCAATCTTTAGTGGATAGATTCTGCTTGCTCTTTTTCGCTGCCAAAATTCTTTGTAGAATTAACATATATATATTATGTAGTGTTTTCATTGCAATTTCATCTCTGGTCTAACATAATATGAATAAACCTATTTTAAAACAATCATTTGTCTCTGTCCATCTTTTCCCGGTAAGTATAGAGTACACTAGCTCATTATCAGTTAATTACACATATACAACTGTATTAGAAGTATTGGGAACTATATATCAGTATAATAAAAGGAACATCTTTTATCAAAAATTGTGATGACGTCACTAATGATGATTGCGACATCCAATAAAATGTCAGTCATGGGTTTTTTGACAGCGATTTCCTGCTGTTTTGATTTTGGAAAAAGGGTATGAATGGTTTTGAATAAAACATCATATAAATTTCGAAAGAATTTAACAAACATAAATGAGCAGGGCAAATATCATACACATTAAATGTATACACTCAACAGGAAACCATTCAATATTCTTATTCATAAAGATACCAGAAGATCTGAGAAACAACTCCATTAAATTCATAATTCCACCTTATTTAAAGTCTTGAGTTTCAAAATCCTGTTCATAATAAGTGTCTTTTACTCTGATGGGTTTTGATACCTGGAGCTTACCATAAATACACAACGTATACAAAATACTGTACAGTGCCTAATTTTGCCAATTTTGTTTTGAAACAAAGTCACAGGGTTTAAATTTTAAACAGACTCTTATCAGGCAATAGCCCTGATTGTATTCCAAGGGGTCGCGGTGGCCAAGTGGTTAAGGGGTCGGACATTCTGCTACCACTAGCCCTCCACCACTTGGTCACGGGTTTGAGAGTCGCCAGGTACTGGCAGTAAGGGGTGGTATTTCTCTTGGAACTCCAGCTTTCCTCCAGCACTAAAACCTGGTACATCCTTAAATGACCATAGCTGTTAATAGGACGTATAGTACAAACAGACTAAAACAGTTTTTTAAGGGTGTTGAATTGCAGTTTCTATTTCAGGTATGTTTTTAGGACAACGATATACTGAAAATATTTTTCCAACAAAATCCATGTGCCATACAGTAGTAGGTAGGAAATGGAGAAAAAACAGACAGCACAGGAACAAATTCTGGTTTAAACTCCCACAAGGAAAATCCAGTTCTCGATTTATCACTAGTTAATATGAGTTTTGAGTCCTATCAATCTTTGCTGTGCTTTTTCTTTACCATGTTTACTAGCTATGTTAATCGCTAGCAAGTTATCAACCTCAGAATCAAAGTCATTACAAGAGTACAGGTCAAACATCAAGTTATTGCAAGGCTTTCTTACTACTTGACCACTACCCAATATGAGTACAGGTCTTACAACATGATGATGGTCATAAAATGCAGGCAGGTCCGTTAACCAAAAGTCAAAGTCACAGCAAGGTAAAAGCTGATGACCATTTGGTGAAACATCCATAAATATGTGACCCAGAATAGGACAGTTGCATGTCTGTATAGAAAGGTTAAGGTCAGGTCAGGTCAAGTCATGGGATCAAATCACTGCTGTGCTTGTCTGGACTGTATGTGTTAACTGCTTAAACAGTTTCCACTAAAAGTTAAATAACTTTTTGAATACGACACTCTTCTGTGCAGTCAAGGTAAGGTTAAATGAAATTTCATAATTTAGATTGACAGTTTAAATTATCGTCCAGGTTGAAAGTTCATTAGGGGTATATATAATATATAAACAAGTTAATAAAGGAGAATGGACCTGTGTTAAAGGATGAGTTTATAAATGTACCATAAACCTGATTAACTTGGAATAACCTTTGAACATTTCAATCCTGTGTTAAATCGATGTATCACAGATTTATAGAGGTTCGATAACAAAGCTTAAAATGTACTGTCCATCTGTTAAGCGCACTGACCATCTGTGAAACATACTGACCCTATGTAAAACGTATTGCCTACCTGTAAAACTGACATCAGGGTTATGTAAAACACACAATCTGTAAAAATGTTTTTTTGGTAAACTATTGACCATCTATTAAACATAATCATCGGTAAAGCACACGGAACATCTATTAAACTGACAATCTGTAACAGATACTGACCATCTGTAAGAAATACTGACCATCTTTACGAAATACTGACCCTGACCATCTGTAAGAAATACTGACCATCTGTAAAGAAAATAACTGATGACAAATCAACATACAAGTAAATTTATTTTAATAAAATGTTTCTTGTATTCATGCAAACACAATCACTTGTATGTATGGAAAACCTGTTTTGTGAATCAACATTAAAAAACAGAATGCATACATTAATGTGATTATCCTTACTAATCAGTGCTGCTGCTTGTCACATTTAAGTGTTTAACACGTAACATTGTTTCCCAATCTAAAAAATTATGCACATAATCATGTAATAAAAACAGTTTTGCACAATTAAAACAGCAAGTTTTCCATAAGTGTCCTAGTGAATAAAATGTAGATTATCTCCATTAGTTTATTGCTTCGTTCAACTCTTAATTCAACTTCAGCCAGCTTGTCATTGAATTATTTAGCATCTTCAAATTATTTCCATCCATAATTTCAAATGCCACTTGAAAACAGTTTTTTTTATTCCTACATTTTCTGTAATGAGACAATCCAGTTTCAGAATCTTGATAACTTTCAAGCTTAACATAAACAATGATTGGTAGACACATTTACTGTGTCCAATAAATCATTAACAGCAGCATTATATTTCAACATTATCATGATTAGTGGTCTTTTTTATTAACACTAGCGAAACTTGTCGGCACCATTGAGTTATAACATGACTTCCTATAGCACTGAAGGGCGCCCTGTGGCTACAAGGTTGTACTGTAGGAGTTCAGGATGTTCTGTAGTAGAGTAGCTATTAAGGGTGTCCTGTTGCTATCATAGTTGTCCTTTTCCTATCAAGGGTTTCCTGTTGCTATGGTGCCGGTCAAGCCTGACAAGGCGTCCTTTAGCGGTGTTTGGCATTGAAGGCATCCAGTGGATAACTGATGAAGGCAAATAATTTGCTAGTTTTACAGTCCTCCGTTACCTGAGCTCAACCATATCTTTCCTTGTCTTGGGCAATCTCTGCTTGCCTCTTCAGAATTTCAGCATTCTTTTTCTTTATCAGCAGTATTCTTGCATCTAGATCGCTGAGGTGGCCAGGGGGTTCTAGTGATAAAAATAAGCATTTAAAGCTAAATTTCAATTCAAAATCATCTTCATTACCATCTAAAATTAAAAGCCATGAAATGAACAAAATCATTCAACTATCTTGATTTTATGTGGATTTAATTTTGTTTTGTCAAACAGTCAACACTTCTTTAAAGAATATTGTGCAGGCTTTATAGAATATGCACGTAACAGATTTATGTTCATACCAGAACGAAATCGAAAAAATATTGTTCAATCCTTAAGTGTTATGTGTTTGCATTCAAAAGTTTTAGTTATCATTAACATCCGAATATATTTTCAATATTGAAGTGTGTGAACAGGCTAACATCACCATAACGTTTGCTTCAAACAGTTGTCTAATATTACTCAAAGCAGGAGGAAAATCATCAAGATGATGCTGATCAAATTGTGTTTAAAACTGTTAATTTCTGTTATTTCTTCTTGTAATGCTGATAGAGGAAATTGCAGTGGAAATGTAAATATAAGGGTTTGAAGTAAAGGCATGGGAAGGTGTTAGATCCAAATAAAGAACCAGTACCAATACGATATGTTGTATTTCATTCAAATTCGAGACATAACAAAGAAGTCACAAAAAACAGTTTTGTACCTATGGTGGCATATTTCTGCCATCGAGTTGGCGACTTTTGACTACATAATCTTTTAGTTAGGATGTCAACAAAAATAACCGACGAGTTGGTGTCACATCCGAGCAGAAACACGTCATAAAGCCGAGATCCCGACATGCTAGATAATTATTTTGGATTTATCTTGGCAAGTAAATTAGCAAGTCCACACATTCTTCAGTTTATATCGACATCTTCTTGTGTGATGTTCACATCTTCTTGTGTTATGTTCACATCTTCTTGTGTTATGTTAACATATTTAAGTCTTAAGTAGTCAACTCAATAGCAGAAATATGCCACAACTGTAATATCTATTACAGATGTCTGAGGATGTGCAGTGGACCTGAAATACCTGTTACAGTAGGGGCTGGTTTAGGTGTATCCTTAGTAACAATAGTCTTTTTAGGTAACTCTGAGTCGGTTGTTTCTACCCTTCTAGTAACTGTCACTTCATGTCGGTCATCATCGTGTCTTTGCAGTTTGGCTTTTTTGTGCTGAACAGGTCTTCCTAAACGGTCATGAATGGACATTCTTTTTGTTGGTGATGTTTCTTGTCGGGCTGGAATACAAAAGTAACATGCTGATTTATTAAGGCAAGCGCTTCCTGTCTAAATTGAATTCATATTTACCGCATATTAATTTGTAGTATTTGTTTTTCAAAGAACAGTGGAAATGATATATTAAGCAAATACAAATGAAAAGAGTAAAATTTGAGACATCATAGCAAAATATTTCTATGAATATTTTATGATTGACAGAGTTTTCTCCCTTGATCTATATCTACTGCAAAAATATAAATGTTAAATATCCTGTTATCTAACCAAGCCAGAGATAATTATGTGAAAACACAGTGCGGTATATATCAAAACATATTTCAAGAAGCCTTTGTTACCTTGTGATTCCTCATCCCTCCACACAACCTTGGTGTGATTGTGACCATCACTGTCCTTATCCTCCTTAGTTGTAGGTGACCTTGACCTCTCCTTGATCACAGATCTTTCCTTGAAACCTTTGTTGTCAATGGTTACAGTAAAGTTCTTACTTTTAGCACTAGAATCCTCCTTCTCTTTCACTTTCTCCTGTTCACGCCTCCTCTTAGACTTGCTCTTTATTTCCTTCACTGATTGTTCTTGTGATGGCAAATCCTTACCGTTTCCTTGAGCATCACTCGTTTTAGAACTAACAGAAACAACACTTGTCAATATTTTTTTCGAAGGTATCTCCTTTTCCGTTGTTTTTTCCTCGTCAAAATCCATGAGTCTTTTCCTTCTCTGCTCCTTAGCGTTTGCTTGTCCTTCTTCAACTGCACTGTCCCTGTCAATTTTGTCACCATGATTTTCTTTTTGAACCGGATGATTAGCTTTGTCACGATCTTTCTGATTTGATCGACTACTAGTACCTTTGCCACTGTCTTTCTGAACAGGTCGACTATCTTTGTCAATGTTCTTCTGAACAGGCTGATTACCTTTGTCATTATCTTTTGGAACAAGTCCACTGCTAGTACCTTTGTCATTGTCTTTCTGACCAGATTGATTACCTTTATCATTATCTTTCCAAGTTGTACGACTACTTGTATCTTTGTCATTGTCTTTCTGTACACGGCGACTATCTTTGTCTTCATCTTTTTGAAGAGAACGACCACCTTTTCCATTGTCTTTCTGAACAGTTCGACTACTTTTCTCGGTTTCATATTTATTAGAGTTATTTTTGTTTTCGTTGCCTGCTTTTTCTACCAAACTCGACATTTTATCACTACCAACATGTCTTTCTCCATTGATATCTTTCAGGGATTTGTTTTCTTTGCTGAAATTTTTCGATGCAGTGCCAGAGTTACTCACTTTGCTCCAATTTTGATAAGTATATTGTCCTTCCTTGGCATCCTTATCTCTGTCTTTTTTGTCCATATTTCTGTCCGGCCGTCTGTCTTTTTCCGTAATAGAATCTTTATTTCTATACCGATCTCTCCTGTCTCTCTCTCTGTCGTACCTGTCATCAGCCCTGTCTCTATCCTTGCCTTTACCATATCTATCCTCCTGATCATATCGACCTCTCTTGTACCTGTCTCCCTTACTTGATGCACTACTCTTATTTCTAGCAGAGTCCATATCCTCCTTTCGGCCAACCATTCTTGTCCTGTTGTAATCTTCCTCTCGTTTTTTAATTCTTTCCTCTGCTTCCTTTTGCCGCTTGACTTTCTCTCTTTGTCTCCTTTCACGTTCAATGTCTGCTGTTTCTCTCTCTGTCTTCCGTGAATTTTTATTTCTCCACCCCTCCTCGCTCGAGTCACTATCACTGGAATCTGAAAATGAGCTGCTGTCACTGCTACTAGCGCTACTTGATTCACTTTCTGATGAGGACTCGACAGGTTTTTTACCTCTGGAAGATTTTTTGTGTTCCTGTACTTTTTCACCACTCTTCCTTTGTTTTGATTCGTTCTCTTTTCTGCTTGATTGTTCCTCTCGTGTCTTACTTTTCTTTTGCTGTGACACTTCTCTTTTGTGTCCATCTAAATTTTTATTGTCTCTTTCGATCTTTTTCTGTCTTGCTGCTAGCCTTTCGCGTTCTTTCTCAAACATTTCTCTGCTTTTGGCTGATTTTTTAGACTGCAATGATTTGCCTTCAGAGTCTTTTTCTTTTCTATCACCTTTCCTACTATCCTTTCTGCTGTCCAATTTTTCATCCATCCAATCCTTAGTGGAAACTTTCTTTTTTAACGCAGCTAAATCTCTTGATGGAGATACATGTTTTCTATGTGGTGACCTTGACCTTGCAGAATTTGTCGATTTTACCTTCTCAAAAGAGGATGACCTTGACACACGATTAGTTGGCTTTGACCTCTCAGATGATGATCTTGACCTGGAAGTAGGTTTTTTGGAGTAATTAGGCGAGTGTGCCCTAGCTACAGCTGGCCTTGATCTACTGTGGGAATGAACAGGTGATTTATCATTGTAATGAGATGGCACAGGTACATGATGTTGATCTGATGTTGAATGTGGCGATTTCTGTCTCTTGGAGTTCATTTCATCTTGTTGCATGATCTGTTTGACATCACTTTTACTCTCAGCTGCTTTGTTTGGCTGTACGGCATTTGGACCAAATATGTATTCTGGTCTTAACATTGAAACCTTTCCTGAAGATCTAGCCACTGCCTCAGATTTTTCGTGACTTTTAGATGAAGAATGTCTTTCTGGGGATGGACTTCTCCATGAAGATTTCAACCTAGGGGATTTTGACCTGTGTGATTTGGACCTTGGAGACTTTGACCTTGGTGATTTGGACCTAGGGGATTTGGACCTGTGTGATTTGGACCTTGGAGACTTTAACTGTGGTGATTTTGAACAAGACCTGGTCCTTGATATTGGCTTTGTCTCAATGATCAGTCGATTACTGGATGACTTACTAGAGGAATATTTCACAGTTCTGCTTTGAGAGACACTCTCACGTGATTTGTCACTTGTTTTTGACTGTACACTTTTAACTTCCTGTTCAGTTTTACAATTCTCCTTCTCTCTGCTAGTTGTCCTAACAGATTTCTCTTTAGATTCAGGTTTGGTCACTTCTGTGGAATGAACACGAGTGTTTGTGTCTATTATTTTACTGCTGTCTTTTTTAGTCTGGACGGTGTCAGAGACCGGTTTCATGTCTATTTTCATGTCACACGCTACATCAGCATTCTTGCTGTTTTCTTTTGGAAGTGTCTTTGATGTGTCCTTCACGTTGCTGCCTGAGTTTGAACTACTGCTGCTGTCACTAGACGATGACACATTTTTACTCTCCTCATTATCGGAGGAAGTGGCACTGTCTGAAGATACATCTGACGCACATAGCTCATCATCTTTTTTCTCTTCCTCTTCATCAGAACTTTGATTTTCTTCATCCTCTTCTGAGTTGGATTCGTATCTTGAAAATTTGTCTACCACTGAAAAACAAAATCAAATATAATAACAATTCATGTACGTAAGAAAAGGACAAATTCATTTCTCGTGACACAAGAATATAACATTTCTGAGGCCATTTGTATAAACCATCTCAAAGTTCAGGAGAATGTATTGTCTATGGGAAATCTTAAGACTTGAAGAAATCTCAAGAGTTGAGATGTGTTATACAAGTGAAGTCAGGACATTTAAACACAGATTACTACCTTTATAATATCCCTCACAGTACTTTTTTAAGTAATGTTGGAAAATAAAAACATGAATCCTAAGAGTGCATATCCTCAATAATGTATACTAATCTCAGTAATTTTGCCTCTAGACTTGGTTTTTTTTCTTACTTCATTAACAAATTGTAACCCTGACTTTTCACTTAGACCATGGCGTAGGTTGTACCTTTCGTTTTGTTGAAATAAAATTTCAGGAAGGATGCATATTTTGTTTTGTTAGAGTACCAGTAGGTTCAATGTTTTATTATATTAGACATTGAGGTAACTTGTGTATTTTATTAAATGTAGGAACAAACTATACATTTTTTATTTGGTGTATGGTTAGGTTTTACCTTTTGTTTTATTAGAGGTTGGGTTAGGTTGTACCTTTTGTTTTATTCGAAGTTGGTTAGGTTTTACCTTTTGTTTTATTAGAGGTTGGGTTGTACCTTTTGTTTTATTATAGGTTGGGTTAGGTTGTACCTTTTGTTTTTATTAGAGGTTGGGTTAGGTTGTACCTTTTGTTTTATTTGAGGTATGGTTAGGTTGAACCTTTTGTTTTATTCGAGGTATGGTTAGGTTGTACCTTTCGTTTTATTAGAGGTTGGGTTGTACCTTTTGTTTTATTATAGGTTGGGTTAGGTTGTACCTTTTGTTTTTATTAGAGGTTGGGTTAGGTTGTTCCTTTTGTTTTATTAGAGGTTGGGTTGTACCTTTTTGTTTTATTAGAGGTTGGATTAGGTTGTACCTTTTGTTTTATTAGAGGTTGGGTTGTACCTTTTGTTTTATTTGGTGTATGGTTAGGTTTTACCTTTTGTTTTATTAGAGGTTGGGTTGTACCTTTTGTTTTATTAGAGGTTGGGTGGTATCTTTTTGTTTTATTAGAGGTTGGGTTGTACCTTTTCTTTTATTAGAGGTTGGGTTAGGTTGTACCTTTTGTATTATTTGAGGCTGGGTAAGGTTGTAGCGTTTGATTTATTAGAGGTTGGGGCAGGTTGTAGCGTTTGTTTTATTAGAGGGTGGGTCAGGTTGTAGCGTTTGATTTATTAGAGGTTGTGTCAGGTTGTAGCGTTTGCTTTATTAGAGGTTGGGTCAGGCTGTAGCGATTGATTTATTAGAGGTTGTGTCAGGTTGTAGCGTTTGCTTTATTAGAGGTTGGGTCAGGCTGTAGCGATTGATTTATTAGAGGTTGTGTCAGGTTGTAGCATTTGCTTTATTAGAGGTTGGGGCAGGTTGTAGCGTTTGATTTATTAGAGGTTGGATCAGGTTGTAGCGTTTGCTTTATTAGAGGTTGGGTCAGGTTGTAGCGTTTGAGTTATTAGAGGTTGGGTTAGGTTGTAGCGTTTGATTTATTAGAGGTTGGATCAGGTTGTAGCGTTTGCTTTATTAGAGGTTGGGTCAGGTTGTAGAGTTTGATTTATTAGAGGTTGGATCAGGTTGTAGCGTTTGCTTTATTAGAGGTTGGGTCAGGTTGTAGAGTTTGATTTATTAGAGGTTGGATCAGGTTGTAGCGTTTGCTTTATTAGAGGTTGGGTCAGGTTGTAGAGTTTGATTTATTAGAGGTTGGATCAGGTTGTAGCGTTTGCTTTATTAGAGGTTGGGTCAGGCTGTAGCGATTGATTTATTAGAGGTTGTGTCAGGTTGTAGCATTTGCTTTATTAGAGGTTGGGGCAGGTTGTAGCGTTTGTTTTATTAGAGGGTGGGTCAGGTTGTAGCGTTTGATTTATTAGAGGTTGGGTCAGGCTGTAGCGTTTGATTTATTAGAGGTTGTGTCAGGTTGTAGCATTTGCTTTATTAGAGGTTGGGTCATGTTGTAGCGTTTGATTTATTAGAGGTTGGGTTAGGTTGTAGCGTTTGATTTATAGGGGTTGGGTCAGGTGTAGCGTTTGATTTATTAGAGGTTGGGTCAGGTTGTGGCGTTTGATTTATTCGAGGTTGGGTTAGGTTGTACCTTTTGTTTTGTTCGAGGTTGGGTAAGGTTGTAGCGTTTGATTTATTAGAGGTTGGATCAGGTTGTAGCGTTTGCTTTATTAGAGGTTGGGTCAGGTTGTAGAGTTTGATTTATTAGAGGTTGGATCAGGTTGTAGCGTTTGATTTATTAGAGGTTGGGTCAGGTTGTAGCATTTGATTTATTAGAGGTTGGGTCTGGTTGTAGCATTTGCTTTATTAGAGGTTGGGTCAGGCTGTAGCGTTTGATTTATTAGAGGTTGTGTCAGGTTGTAGCATTTGCTTTATTAGAGGTTGGGTCAGGTTGTAGCGTTTGATTTATTAGAGGTTGGATCAGGTTGTAGCGTTTGATTTATTAGAGGTTTGGTCAGATTGTACCATTTGTTTTATTAGTGTTAGGGTTAGTTCATACCTTTTGTTTTATTAGAGGTTGGGGTAGGTTATACCTTTTGTTTTATTAGAAGTTGGGGTAGGTTGTACCTTTTGTTTTGTTAGAGGTTGGATTCGGTTGTGCCTTTTGTTTTATTAGAGGTTGGGTTGTACCTTTTGTTTTATTAGAGGTTGGGTTGTACCTTTTGTTTTATTAGAGGTTGGGTTGTACCTTTTTGTTTTATTAGAGGTTGGATTAGGTTGTACCTTTTGTTTTATTAGAGGTTGGGTTGTACCTTTTTGTTTTATTAGAGGTTGGGTTGTACCTTTTGTTTTATTAGTGGTTGGGTTAGGTTGTACCTTTTATTTTATTTGAGGTAAGGGTAGGTTGTATCTTTTGTTTTATCAGAGTTTAGGTTATACCTTTTGTTTTATTAGAGGTTTGGCTTGGTTGTACCTTTTGTTTTATTAGAGGTTAGGGTAGGTTGTACCTTTTGTTTTATCAGAGTTTAGGTTGTACCTTTTGTTTTTTTAGAGGTTGGGGTTGGTTATACCTTTTGTTTTATCTGAGTTTAGGTTGTACCTTTTGTTTTATTAGAGGTTGGGCTTGGTTGTACCTTTTGTTTTATTAGAGGTTGGGCTTGGTTGTACCTTTTGTTTTATTAGAGGTTCGGGTAGGTTGTACCTTTTGTTTTATCAGAGTTTAGGTTGTACCTTTTGTTTTTTTAGAGGTTAGGGTAGGTTATACCTTTTGTTTTATCAGAGTTTAGGTTATACCTTTTGTTTTATTAGAGGTTGGGTTGTACCTTCTGTTTTATTAGTGGTTGGGTTAGGTTGTACCTTTTATTTTATTTGAGGTAAGGGTAGGTTGTACCTTTTGTTTTATCAGAGTTTAGGTTGTACCTTTTGTTTTATTAGAGGTTAGGGTAGGTTGTACCTTTTGTTTTATCAGAGTTTAGGTTGTACCTTTTGTTTTTTTAGAGGTTAGGGTAGGTTATACCTTTTGTTTTATCAGAGTTTAGGTTATACCTTTTGTTTTATTAGAGGTTGGGGTAGGTTATACCTTTTGTTTTTTTTGAGGTTGGGGTAGGTTTTACCTTTTGTTTTATCAGAGTTTAGGTTATACCTTTTGTTTTTTTAGAGGTTAGGGTAGGTTATACCTTTTGTTTTATCAGAGTTTAGGTTATACCTTTTGTTTTATCAGAGTTTAGGTTATACCTTTTGTTTTATTAGAGTTTGGGGTAGGGGTACCACTCCTGTCAGACCCCACCCACTTGTCCTGTGGACGGAGGAGTTGGGTGGCTGCGTCTGACTTGCTGGGTTGCTCCTCTACCATTGGTATAGTGTGGATTTGCACCAGATTACTGCCCCTGTTGCTCCCTGTAGTGGGTCTCCTGTCATCTCGATGTCGTGAGGAATATGAATTATTGGAGTAATTTCTTCTGCTGTCGCTATGGTGATGGTTGTGATCATCATGGTGATGGCGATCATCCCGACGCTGGTAGGACGAATGCTTTCTGTCAGTGGCCTGTAAGGATCAAAAATAAATTACAACATAAGAGAAGGAAAAGATTGCATCATTGTCTGACTTATCTATTTTCTATGCAATACTATTAAAAGCTTCAAAATGTCCACATGTATTATACTTGGGTAACCCAACGACCTACACTATCATAGTCTTGTGCTACCACGTTTTCTAAAAGCATTTACAAGAGGTAAAAGTATGACAAAATTTATCAAAACAATAAGATTCATTGTTTAGATAATCATTATCTATGACAACTGTCCTTTCTGTCACTATATTGCTAGAAAATCAAAACAACTTTTGAAAGTCTCAAATTCAATATATTATTTTCATATAGTGATTGAATGAACCCTACTTATCCATGTTTAATTATGTTTTGTATTGTTCGAACAAAAAATCTTAATATCTATACTAAAAGCAACAGAATTATTGTCAGCTATCAGTCCTGAAATATCAGAATCGTGAACCTTATGCAGATTGATTGTTTTTCAAATTGACAGTACTTCATAATGGGCTAACATAACAGGTTGTAATATAATCATAATGTGTAACCATCAAAGCCAAGTTAGATACATGTATATATATTCCAAAAGTTAATGTTGATTCAGTTTCTTCTCTTGTTTACCTTCGCATGCCAGCACAACAACTTTAAACCCAAATTTGTATCTATGGCATCCTATCAGAAAGAGTGTTGAACACTGACATCACATCACAGAGAGACAACACATGTGTTATGTCAGGATACTACATGTATAAAAACTTTTCCCTACAGAATTCAACTACATAATCGCTCTTAGAACATCAATCTTTTGTTTATTACGTATACTTGATTGGTGTCTGACTTTTTACAAGTGCTGAAGTAAACAGGTTTGACCAGGTGGTTGGTCCAACTAATGAATAAAGGTATTCTGTACACTTGTAGTTACAGAGCATCCTAGCATGAAAACATACAACTGTGATTAATGTACGAGTCAAAACCCAAACCTACAGAATGTCATACACATCCATAGGAGTTTGTGTGTATATTGACAGGGCACTACCACATGTTATATAAAAAGATTAAACAGTTACAAAGCTAGGAGATCAATGTGTTCTAAACTAAAAAGCTAAAATGTTATGGTGGCATCACCATATTTTATCCCTGCTTGATTTACGTTTTGCAATGACTTATGAAGGGCTGAATTTTCTTTACTTCTGGGATCAAGAGATGAATTCTACCTTTAAAATTACCATGCATTATTAGTTTTAAATTTTTAAGGACCTGGAATGGTCTCCATTCACTGATATTACATTCATATGTTACATTCAAAAGACTCAAACATTTTACACTAACAGATGATGTATGGTCACTTCTAGGTTTTTTGGAAAGTAGTGCTGCCTTTCTGAGAGCTAGTAACTCATCATCCTCGTCAGATTGTCCATCTTCATCCTGTGATGACCGAGTCCTATTCTGTAATCACAACAAGTCATCTTTAAAGCAGTTAAAGCTACATAATTATAACACACCTGTAATTAAAGTAGTATTCTTGTAGAATACAGTGCTTCATGCATTACACCTGTAAAGAGCTTACATATAATAATACAACATTCTCATCAATTGAGTGCTCTACATCATACAAATTTAAACAAAGCTTAATGTAATTGTTTTCCCTATAGAGTGAAGTGCCCTTTATACAAAATAGTTACACTCAGACTTATAACATGTAGTTAGTTTTCATATACTGGAGAATGAGTGATCCACACATGCATTATAGCATACAATATGCAATACCACCTGAAACTTATGAGCAGCATTCTCAAGCTCTAGTGCTACAAATTAAACAGTACACCTACAATTATCAGTGTTTTCACGACAGAGTTCAGTATTTCAGCTAGGATACATATGGGCATTGATTTTGTTTCCCACACACTACAACATGACCTTAGTGCCGGAGTATCTAATTAACAACAGTGGCCTCATATAACAGTGCCCTTCTCGAGTGCTATCCAATATACAATGTACATGGGAGTGATCAATACATCTATTTTACAGTTTATAACTACAGTATTTGCAGTACTTCACCTGTATTGTTCTATATAAATACATAACAATACACATTTCTGTTTTGTCAGATTTAATCATGGACAGTATATATGTACTGAGGTATTCATGTTCTCAATAACAAAATAAAATCCATTATAATTACCGTCTTCATAGATGCCAATACAGCATTCCTCAAGGCAACCAAGTCCTCCTGAAACAAAAATAAAATAAAATGAAATGAAATGTACTTTGTACATGTAAGTTATTAATACACTCTACGTCATATTGAAGATTATGTCAATGTAGGGTTGTGAGGGTGTGTGCATGGCAAAGAAGGATGTGTAGTCGTGTGTATGAATACTAATGATTTAGAGAGTGAAGTTTGGTTTTAAAGGTGTCAAAGGATTCTGGAGTTACCAGTTGGTCATGTCAGGAGGCAGTTAATTGCACTTTGGGATAGTTCTAGGAAAGAAAGAGAATTTACAATAGTCAGCTTTACAGTGAGGAATCTGATAGAAAAGATGATGAGAATGTCTGGATTGTCATAACTGTGGTGTCAAGGGGAGGTCTTTATTGATGGCAACTCTATTTTGTGATATTTTATACATCATAGTAAGACGGTCATAATTACATCTATCAGCGAGGCTGGGCCAGTTAAGATGCTGGATCATGTCAATAACGCTTGAGGTGTTCTGGTAGCGGTTAGTGACAATTAAACCTTGCACTGGCTGTACCACAAATGAAGCCTATAGTTTTATTTGCTTTGTAATGTTGTTAATGTGGAAATCACATTTCAGATCTTGTAAGTTGTTGGAATGTGACACCTAAGTATTTTGCTTTGTCAGTGTGTGCTAGGCAGTGACCATGTTGGAGGAAATTGTGTTTAATGGGTTTTTTTATTTTTGGTGATCGAGCGAACACTACATATCTGGGGATGCAATCCCATTTTCCACCATTTTTCTCAATCTGCCAGTTTGTTAAGGACGTTTTGTTGGGAAATAGATGTTACACTGGAGGAGACAGGTGTATACACAATAGTGTCGTCGGCAAACAGTCTAACTTAGGATGCGAGATCGAGGGGCATGTCATTGATATAGTATCAAAACAAACTTAGTCCAAGGACAGACCCCTGAATCAACTGGCACGTAGGTAGATTGTTCGTCGTCGAATATAACTTATTGTGGACATTTCCCCTGATGCTGTAGTGATGGAGTTTATGAAGCAACAAGTTGAGATTGACTTTGTCAAAAGCCTTAAGAAATCGAGAATGAGAACATCAATTTGTTTGTGAATTTCCAAGCTGGTGTCGAAACAAGATGTTATTGTTATCAGCATGTGTCATGATGGAACTGACAAGTTGACAACTATGTGTTCAAGTCATTAACTGCAGACACATGTCAAAGAAATAGGCCTATAGTTTTCAGGATTATATTTTGTTGCTTTTTTTAAATATAGGGGAAACACAAGCAGTTTTCCAATCATTGGGCACAGTACCAGGTTCGATAGAATGATTGAAAAGTAAGCTCAAAATTGGTGATACTTCAAGAGCCATTTCCTTCAGAAATTTTGGTTTGATATTGTCTGGGCCTGCTACTTTTGTTGGGTTAAGATTTTTCAGTAGTTTTGTGACCCCTTCATTTGTTATATGTATGTTGGTCAGGATAGTGTGATTGTGGTTTGTTATGTTATATTTTTGTTTAAAATCTGCAGAAGTTATTGAGTTGGGTTTTGTGAAAACTGACTGGAGTTGTTCATTTAAAATCTCTGCTTTTGAATGAGAGTCCACAAGTCCACAAGCATGAATTAGTGCATATCAACTTTATATCACTGTTTTTGTCAAAAGCACACGAGGATAATAGCAGATGATTACAAATCAATGTTTGATCATATATAATACCTCAATATATAATACCAAATGAACGCATTGTGTGCACATTCCCTACTGTCAGTCTCCAATTTCACATGTCACTGCAGGAAATCACAGATCATAAAAGAGCTTGTCAGGCTGTCACCTTGGGTAATTAAGCGTATAGCACCGATATGGTCTTCGACATACCATACAATATCTTCCAAGTTTTGTTTGACAGACTGATAAGATAAATAATATTTTTATCTATTCAAAATGGCCCTCATATATGTGGCTTAATATTTAGAGTGATTACTGATCATCCTTTGCTGAAATTTTAAAGTTGACATTGCAATGTTTGATTATCTTTTTTTAGAAACACGTGATGACAACTGCTGACAACTGCTGTATATACATGCCAGAACCATATGTTACTGTGTATCATTGTTGTCTTTTTATTTTTCACCACAGCTGTCGACACCAGCTTGGGCTCTCACACAAGGCATGGAAATCACAGAACAGGAACAAATACAAACACATCAGTAAGATAAACTCGTAATATGCCAGATCGTTTGAAATACTAAACAGCATCACCGGACATAACTGCGTAAAGAGAAAGTCAACAAAACCAGCAACGTGTTTTCTGTGATAACCCGATATATCGCGGATGTTTACGCATTGAACTCCACTGTGCCATAGTTTGAAAACTACTTCATGCATTCAATTTTATAAATAGCAAATTCAAGCTAACCTATGACAAATATGTACAACACTAGATAATGCAAAACTCAGGCATTCTTCCTGATATTTCAGAGTAACTTTACCTCATCTTCCGACGCCATCTTGAATGTGCTACACTTCCTGTACGTAATGAATACACGTGGTTTGATTTTTCGGTTGCCTAAAGTGTTAGTCGCAATCTTGCGATCTGGCCGTGCCCGGATCGTCAAGGGACCATGACAAGTTGTTTTTTAATTAAACATATCTATACCGTTTACTAGATCGACGACGAATCGCATTGATCAAAGTATTAGAAAAAAAGTTAAGACATTTTTTTTCAGTATCGGTTTAAACCTGCCAAACTATATACTGATGTCTTATATTTAAATGCTTTATATGCCCGTTTTAAGTTGCCCTTTTTAGATATGTTTAGATATGTTTAAATGTGATTGCATGAAGCATGATGTTCATCTGTGATTAAAGTATGAAGCTAGCTGCTGCTCCTGCCTTTGTGCTATATTATGTTAGCTTGTGTACTGCAGTATGCTTTAAATGTATCTTTAAATTTTAAGTTTTCAATTTGTTTATGATATATTATCAGCCTGTGATATGCTCTAAATTTATCTGTGATTATGTTGAATCACGGACTTAGATATCTAATCTAATTCCGTGGTTGAATATATGACCTTTCATAAGAATAATAAGAATATAACAAATCCTGAGTTACTGGGGTGCAGGTCGAGCATACCATGCTGGTAGGGGGCTCCCTAACCCTTGGAGCTGACCATGTACCACTGTACTATCTTTTCTCAAGTTCTTCTTTTTATATCTTTCCTTCATCTCATAATATAAGCAAATGTGATCAAATAATAAATGAATTTCAAAATGTGATAATTGTAACATGCTACTTTTACCGCATTAAATATTATTATTATTATTATTCAAAATTAAATATGTTTTATTGGATGCTTACTCTCTATTTGTATCTTTTACAGCATGAACATATCTTGTTTAATTAATAAAACATTGTTTTATGTATGTTTTATTTGTTATGTCGATTGTAAAAGCTCACTAAACGAGCTTGTGTTTATCTTTGTAATCATATCGACGTTAAATAAAATGTACTTGACTTGACTTGTCTGTGGAAAAGTAGCACTGATCATAACTGGTCAGAGACGTATATATATGTAATATATACGTCTCTGAGATGAGTAGCGTTAGGCTTCGAACAAAAAAACTGATGTGCAATAATAAGGGTCATGCACATCTTTTCAATGGGAATCTCGCCAATCTTAAAACATTAATGCTAGGACGAACAAAGATATTTCGATAACAGTGCCATGGCTAATAATATTTAAATAGATATTACCACAATAAACACTTCGCATTAAAGCCCTTTTGGTCACTGTGGAGTATAACATATAGATAGATATAGATACACCGAAAACATGATGTAAATTTTTATCCAAATTAGATGTCAAAATTAAAGTCATAAAATTCTTTTCGAACAAAAAAGTAAATCATTATACAATGTAGGTCCTAATAGGAAAATGACGTAACGTGAAAGACTAACGGCACGTCTCTGCACGTGTTTCCTCAAATGTGATGCTATATTGTAACAAGGAAAGAAATAAAGTTGAAACTATACACATTCTGTTCTTTGGTCTTTACATTGAATACATGTAGTATTTAAGCATGCCTAGATATCTTTGCGTGTATTAGTTTGATAAGTTATACAAAATGTAAGTAAATTAAGTAGAACCGCGATTGGGTATAGCCTCATATATTAATAGTTTCTCCGTCACTGACGATACGTCATTGACTCCGCAATACGGCCGTATTTGACTCTGGGTACTATGTAAGACCCATCTTAAATAAGATTCATCAGTTTGGAAATGTGTAATATAAAAGTGTTACTTTCTTCACAAACAACGTACGTATTAAACGTGTCGTAGCGTTTCAAGACCGACTGGTCCCTTTGTATTGTCAAGCTATGACTGATCGCCTATCGATAGGAAGCGTATACACACTGCATCAGATAGGTACAGGTAGGATGTAGATCTAGCCCCCTCCCCTGTTACGTCAATATCGGGCCCTACATATTACTCAGTCGGTGTCCCCCTCGTCTCTGTTCATGTTTTGAGTTTATCGTAATTTTGATTGTTCTTTGATTTGTCTTGTGTTTGTGTGTGGTTACCATTTACCTATCTTGGCAATGTCCCAATCGGCGATGTGATTTTTGGGTATTAGCGTGATCTGTTAATGCCGATTTATTGTACTTGGTGGCGGATGTTTTGCGTGTGGATCTGGTAATGTGATGTTGCTTATTTACTCTACGTCCTGTTAATGTTCCCTCAGACGTGGACCTTTCCTCCCAGTTTCTACTACTTAACTGGACTCAAGGATATAATGCACACCGTCTTCGAAATAGTATAACTTGATAACAGCGATGTCTGGTGAAGTTGCGCGTCCGGTGGAGTCATCGATTCAGTGTCAGCTTAGACAGGATTTGCGCGTGAAATTTATGAAAAGTAAACATTTCGACTTACTTGGTGGGTTTTTTATTGTTCCACCACGGGATATTCAATGGCATGTCTAAAAATACAACACTTTCCTTTTTTTCTTTTCTCAATTATGCGCAAGTCCGCCAGACATAAACTGCGACGTATCCACGAGGTAAGTTTCATTTGCGTCGTTTTGTTGTTATTCGCCATTACAACATTATTTAATTATTTCCTTGACAATTTGAAAGATATTTCCTCAATTGTCCAAACTATAAAGGTTTTTTAATCGATACGTCTTAAACGAACGCATACGTGTGGTTGAAACTCCACTTAATTCAGCTACTATTACTCCATTGTTTCTCACGGATTCTACATTGCAAGACGTCGTTTCTCGAAGACCTGTATACTGCAGTTACCGATATTAACATATTCTGACCCTCCCCATCGGGAACGATCTCTTAATACTACTTTCTGGCGAAGAAGATATTTCCTATCCAGACAACTTTAAACAATGTTCAGTTCTTCGGTGATGGGGCTGGGGGATAAGAGTACAAAATATTAATTTGAAAAATTGCGATATGATAGCCTCGTTATTTTTTTAGATATGACATTTTCCGAGGCTGCTATGATGCTCTCCGTGTAACTTGTTTCACTTTAGGTTCCGATCACAGGGACCTGATAATTTGTTACAGCTATATTTTGACCTAAACTAAGGTGTTCAGAGTACTTTTACATGTTTGAGGGGTTTAGATCGACTTTCGGTAAAAATGACAATCCCCAATGCAATCGCAACTTCTCGGCCAATTCCGGCTAGGCGCGGCTAGCCGGAATTGGACGAGAAGTTTAGATTGCCCCCAATGATCATATATTTTTTACCGAAGTCGACCTAAACCCCTAAAACATGTAAAATTACTCTGAACATCTTAGTTTAGGTCCAAATACAGGTGTAACAAATTATCAGGTCCCTGTGGTTCAGATCACATGAAGATCTCGCTGGCTTCCCTGGCACTTTTTGCATGATTGTAGCATTCTTCAATAGCGCTGTCCCAATACATCGGAAAACCGGCAATACACCAGCATGCCGTACCGTATCGCAATGCAAGAGATACAATTTTGGGCCTGTATCCCTTGGATTTTATGTAGGATGGGTGGTCAATAAATATACATGATTTATTTAATTATTAATATCTAAAACATAAACAGAAAATGATTAAAGCAAAGTTGAAAATGTTCATTTCACAAGCTAAATTGTAGTTATCTCCCCTGCACTGGATTGTTATGACAGAATATATGTAATGTTTGTAAATAAGTTTGGAAAGGACTTAAATAGGCCTAGCCTGATGTCCAATCCAATTGACATATATAAAGTCAATAAAATCTGATGAAATGAAAAGAGATAACATTTCGAACACGGGTATACCAATATTACAAACATGTTAGTAGTAGTGGTAAATATGTCTGTTGTGAAATAATTGACCCATTGTTGCTTCCACCAGTGGTAATTACCGTAGAGCGGCGGACTGTGAAGCTTGGTTAATAGGTAGGAGGGGAAATAACTCCTGTTTCCATACCGTAAAATTCAGAATTTATGTCACTCTATTTACAGTCTAGAAGGAAACAACATAAAACTTTCTTATTTTAAATGGCAGTTGGGAATAAAGAAACAACATTAAGTCAAAATATAACAATAACAAGGTTATGCTATTTCATTTTTATTGTTATTCTTGTAAAAGAAATAACAATTGTCTTTTAGAACAGTATTTTTCAAATCTGTTCTATCATGGTCAAATGCATTCATATACAAATGTACTGGTATAGAAATTAATTTTAAAGACAAATGAATTACATGAAAATCAGTTACATAGCATTATTTTTATGTATCTAAAAACAGTTAAAACTATATTCATTTACATAAATGTACATTGAAAAGCAAATGTTTCATTATTTCATTGACAGCTAATTTCTAGAAATGCTACCTTTGTGTGAAAGGCAACAGTAATGCCATACATGACATGCAGAATTGACATCACTTGCTCAATGTAGAATTGGAAAGGTCACTATCATGTTTATTCACAATAATACCTAGATACTAAATACACATTCCCCTCTCCCACTCAGCACTTTTTCAATTATTTCTATTACTAAACTTGCTGTATTGCTGTTTTTCAACAGGAAAAGGAGAGAAAATTGTCCTTGCCCCCTGTGTGTATACTGAAAATGTACAGCAAGTATGCAGAAATCACATTAAAACTATCTAGATATATTAACAAAACCTTTGCTTGTCTCTTACTATTTGATGAATTAGTTTCATGCAAAATAAAATGCTTTTTCATATAAAAATAATTAATTTTACCCAACAACTGGCTATAAGTAGAAAACTCATGTCTGTAGTCTCTCGTTTACACAGCAACAGTTTTTTCACTTTGCTATTCAAATCGGAGTTTAATCAAGATTAAGTCTCCTTTGTTTGTAAGTCAGGCAACTATTCACTTCTAGCCACAATAAGTTATCTGTGTAAATGGGACACATTGTATAATCAGTGACTTGAAAGATATCTTCACACATGGTCAAGATCCTGTCTAGCTGTTCATTCAGGCAAACCACACCTCATCCAGGCTAGGAGAATCTAGGACTGTCCTGTCGATCAGAAGGTGTAAACAGGTTACTGTGTACCATCTATAGGGTCTTTTTGCTGACAGAGTTCTTAAATTCATAAGTCTAACTTCATGCAGATTAAACCCTATGGTCTTGTGCCTTTCAGAGTTCTGTAATACTCATGACCATCTGGGCTTCCACCAATAGTTTTAAAACCACTGTCACTGGTCTTGTTTCCTCCATGTGTAATATAAAAGTCTAATGTCAATGCTGTGTCATTGGGCATTTATACTGAGAAAAGCAAGGTGACCTTTTGGACATTTGTTAGCATAATGGCCTTTTTCTCCACACTGAAACAACAAAAATACAGGACAAAATTACACATTATTTTTTCTCAAAAAAGTCCAAAGCAAAAATTAAAAACAAAAATTATAATCATGTAATCTTGGATTATTCTAAGATTTATATACATAATGAATTAATTTACAAACATTTCAATATTATGATAATATTCGGTCCATCAGCTCATATTAAAACCTTGGAATAATCTGGCTTTATTTCAAAACTGCATAGAGAAATGGATTTGAAATATCTGTCAATCTTACATTGGTAGATTTTAAGTTAACCTTACAATAACACAACACCAGAAGTTATTCCTCTTACCTTACTTAGGGAACCAGAGTAGTGTCAACACCAACTTTGTTATTAAATTAGATAAAGAACTCTGTCAAATATTTTTACAATTTTATAATCTTTCTCATTTTGGTTCCTTTAAACATAAGAGGCAAATTACTCACCTGTCAGACCCATTTTGAAGATATTATGAAAGCTATTATAATGCCTATTTCATCTTTTCATTAATTTCATTAATGTAAAATTGGAGAAAAGCTTTGTATACAAAACATAAAACTTACTTTGAAACAAGTGACTTGATCAAGGGGTCGTCTGGGGTCACCGCCTTCCCCTCGCTCTGTGTGACCATGGGAATCTGATTGCTGTGTCTGTACATTGATGGGTCTGCCGATCGGGGATGAGTGAAGCATAGATGGCTGTGGAACAAATCGATACAAATGTTTAGCGTGAAACAACATTATTCATAAAAGCACAACCAAACACAAGACATGGATTTCACGTTGGCACTTGATTTAAAGTAATTTTTCATTTAGAAGACTCAACATGCTGTTGTTACAAAATAAGGAAAATATGAAAAAACAGGATTTTTTCTTTCAATCAAACCTCTAACGATCTGTCAATGAAAACATCATCATGTACGGAACATCAAGCGATGTCAAATGACTTGTCAATGCAAAACTACAGGTCAGTAAATAGGAAACGACAAACTAGTAGACCTTGTATTTAATATGGAAAACTATCTACAGATTAGCCTAACTCAGCCAAGGAAACAAGAATTCCACTGAGGTAGATGTCACTGGACTCCTCTAATGGCCATGTTGATTTTAAGATATGGGTCAAAATCAAACTTCAGGAGGTAACTACAAATAACCAACAGGTAACTGGTAGGACACTGGGCTTGTGACCGAAAGGTTTCAATTCACGTCACGACACTGTGTTGTATCTTTGAACAAGATACTTTACACTGCTTGTTCCTGTCTACTCAGCTGTAAATGAGTACGTGGTTGGGCAGGGCAAGAATTGTAGAATGCTAGCTGTGAGAGCTAAAATGGCAGCACCGGCTGTAAGCTCCCCAGGGAGTTGAGAAAGATCTTGGCTGGTTGCAAAGGCCCTATATAACCAGGGAACCTCTTTGAGACGGCCTACGAACTAGGTTGTGATAAAGCGGAATATAAGAACCTTGAATTATTATTTAATATNTCTTTGAGACGGCCTACAAACTAGGTTGTGATAAAGCGGAATATAAGAACCTTGAATTATTATTTAATATATTTATTATATGTATAAAGTTTTACAAAAAGCAATGCAGTCTTTTAAAAGCTATTGCAAGGATGATACATGTGACACAAATGGGATGATCCCTATGATACCTTTGTTGTGCAGGTGACACAAATGGGATGATCCCTATGATACCTTTGTTGCGCAGGTGACACAACAACAAAATATGACTCCAGTGGAATGATCCCTAATGTCACCATTGTTTTACAGGTAACACAACAAAAATATAGTTGGACTTTTCAATGGAAAACTGTACAGTTTAGCATGGCTTGTAAATTTGAGTGTTGCTCACCTTTCCATCGCCACTCTTGCCTTTGGGACAGCTGATGGCCTTGTGGCCAGTCTCACCACACATGTGACATACAATGGTGGCCTTTTTGGCTTGTGTTGTTGGATCATATGTAGGCAGGTCGAAGTTTGGACTAGAATGAAATGTATTTTACAGATTTTAAACAGAATTATAGAGTTTTCCATTTGTTAAAGGAAAATTAAAGGCATACCAGGAATATTTTTTCTATACATTTCAGTGTATAGTTAAACACAGGAAAGAGAAAAAAAATACGGGTTTTTTTTTCGTTTGTTTTAAAATATGCAAAATAAATGAAAATCACATTTTCTTTACCTGTGAAAATACTTACTGCATAAATTTACACTTTGGTCCATCTAAACAGAAGCCTTGTAGGTAACACTGACACAATACTCGGCGGACATGTCTGTTTTTGCACTTTGGACCTGTAGAATATCAATAGCTCAAATTAATTAAGCTTCATAACAAAAATGGTACATATTGTAAGGGAAAAATCAATCACTTAACAATTGACTAATGTTTAAATATCAATTGTTTCATGTAGTGCCAAACAATATGTTTGTTACATGTATATAAGTTTCATGAATACCTTAACACTATTTTATAATGTTTAAATAGCGTTGGTTTCATGTTGTGCCAAACAATGTTTGTTACATGTATATAAGTTTCATGAATACCTTAACACTATTTTATAATGTTTAAATATCGTTGGTTTCATGTAGTGCCAAACAATATGATTGTTACATGTATATAAGTTTCATGAATACCTTAACACTATTTTATNCTGCGAAAGTGTGGAGCCACCTTAATGCATTCTCATCGTATTATTATTATTGTTATAGAGTCATAACATCCATAAGCTTTCAACAGGTCATTTACCACTTATCTGGACNCTATTTTATAACTTATCGGTTTCCTTCCTATAGTGAACAATACAGATGGTATACTATGGACACTAAAACACTTAAGTACACCACCTGGTTAAGCTTAAATACTGAGTCTGACTGGACTATTTATACATAAGTACACCATGAACTGATAGTCTGTTTCTTTCTATAGTACACTATCCAATTTTTGGTCCTTAACAGTTATCATCTTTAATCACAATTATCACACGCTGAACCCTATATACAAACAACAAAATACAGTAAGGTTTTTTCAGGTCTTTTTCATATGTAGTTAATAAGCAATTTTATAATTACCTGATGTAAAAAAACTATTACATTATGTACCTGTATATCCTTCAGTTAAAGACACAATAGTGAGTCACACTGGGTGTTATATGGAGCCCTCACCCGTGACTTAGGCACTATTCCATACCTAACAACACAATGAATACCTTAACAACACCATTCTGCCTTAAATAGCAGGAACTGATAAAAGTTAAACAGATTCCAGACTCACCATGTCTACAGAATCCACGATCATACCATGGACAATCTTTGATTTTAGCTGAGGGATCTATATGTAGAAACGGGCATTCCTTGTTATTGCATTCACCTGCAATGGAAAAGAAATACACCAATCTTACAGTGGATGATCTTTAAATAAGATGACCTAAAATTACAGGAACACTGCAACAAAGTCTATACAACAAAATATTGATTATGTACAGTTGTAGCAGTGACTCCCATGACAGGTAAAATTTTCAGCTGCACAAATACAATCTATGTTTTATTTTTTTCTATCAGCTCAAATTTACACTTTTACATTCCTTTAAACCTTGACATTGTTTTAAAGTTTTTCCTTATATTCACTCTCTAAAGTCATTGAGTAGGTTGGCATCTTCATATCATCTTTTCTTATTTTTCACCTCTTGTTATATCTCCTTACAGCAACAGTTTACTCTCTTTATCAATGTTTACCAGTGTCTAAATTTATACTGATTAGTCCACCAATCTTGTGTATTTCCAGCATTTCATTTGTAACTAAAAAGGCTCCCATATATAATACACCCTAACTTAAAATTGTCTGAACATGTTTCTTATACATTTAACCACAAACTTTGAGATGCACTTACCAAATATAAACAAACACTTACCAAATTTGGAGAAAAAGTAGCATTCAGGCATTTTTGATAAATCATATTCGTGCAGAAACTCGCAGTCATCTCCCTTCTTGCAGAGTCCTCTGAGCCAATGTTTACACACCACAGTTCTGTCACCTTTGATGTGCCGGTATGGACATGCTGTGCCCTTGCTGCAGATGTTGCTCAGGTAAAATGTACAAATGGCTGAACCAGACTCTGATGAGATAGAAGTATAACATTACCTTCATGTACAAGTATAAATGTATGCTCTTTACAAAACATTGTTAAAAGTATAGCTTGATGTTAACAGTATAAACTGACATGTTAAATGTTTGGAAACTAAGTGGACGACACCTTTGACTACTTCGTTGAGAACTGATGCTTTGGATGGTTATCACTATGGTGCAGTCATTTGGTTTTCTTCATAAGTGTTATAATGCCAGGAACCATATGTTTAAATTTGCACTACAATGCATGAAATATAGAATAAATATGGACAAATAGTGAATTCTTTGACATTGTGCTATTTTTTGAAGAAAAAAAGTGCTAAGTTATCATTATATTCATTTTTCTCCAACATGTTCTTCATTTCTATAACAATGGTTTGGACTAATGTAATCTAAAAAGATGTGAATAAAATAATCCTGACCAATAAAGATAGGTTTTGTTTCCAAGTTTTTTGCAAGACAGAAAAAGTGTTGTTTCCTTCTTTATATGCACCCCACTATATATTCTTCTGCTTTACAATTACTTAACCGAACATAAACGATTACGATAAAAATAAAATTTAAGTTATGCTTCGTGAAATGTTTCAAGAGTCATTGTTGTTTCTTTTTGATCGACCGGTCGGTAAACAACTACTGCGTTACATGATACGTACTATCCATCCCAGGGAACGGCAGAGGCTGTGACCCAAGTTGCTGTTCCAAAGCCATTTCAATGTCAAACCTCATGTGAGTAACTGAAGCTACAATTTCCTGCATCTTGATATATATTTTGATTTATAAACAGTTTCTCCTTTTCTCGTGGATTCCTTGAGCGCCTTACTGATATTGACTGCAATATAAATCTGGGTTAATAACACGCTCAATAGTAATCCTAATGCACGACAAAGATATATCTAGAATGCTAGAGCCTGTATTCATGAGACCGTTTTCATGCTCAAACATGATTTCCGTGCTCAAGCTGATTTTTTGGGTAATTTTATCACTGGCACAAGAAACTGGCTTGAGCACAGAATTTGAGTTTGAGCATGAGATCGGTTTCATGAATACTGGAGAGACAGAAAGCTATTCATAAGGTCGATTTGATTCAAATTACTGTCAAAATGTAATAGAATGGTTTAAATTAAACCAGGTGAAAGCAAACCCTGATACATTCCAGGCCATTTGTGTAGGGGAAACGTTCGGTAGATGCTAGATATTGTTCCTGACATGCAGTGTTGTCAAACTTTTAGGTGACAACTTGACTTTGATTCATTTTTAAACTTTGAAGCTCTTGTAGGAAAGCCTCAAGGCAATTCTAAAGCGAACTGGGAGTTTTTTAACCAAACAAGTTAGACTTGTAATTTATAATTCTTTAATTGTTTCAAATTTTAACTACTGTCCTTTAGTCTGACACACTTGTTCCTTGAAGAGTGTCAGCAAGTCAGAAAAGATACGACAAAGAGCTTTAAGGTTTATGCATAATGATCACAACTCATCCTCCAGACACTTACAGTATTACAAACAGCGACAGGCTTCGTGTAAGGCGTCTGAAGGAAATGGGTTGTGAGGTTTTTAAAATCATAAACAAAATTTCTCCTGAATATATTCACAATTTGTAAATATTAGATGTCTAATTATGACATCAGGAAAGAAAATACTACAGAGGTGCCCAGGGTCAACAATGTGAAGTATGGACGTAAATCGTTTGCTCTTGAGGCCGCCCGGGTATGGAACAGTCTCCCAAATGACTTCCGAAAAGTTGAAAACTTCAAAGAATTCAGGAGGCTGGCTCATTCCTGGGATGGCCCCATCTGCCTTTGCAATATCTGCAAAGAGTGATACTTCATACTGTGCCTTGGTTACCTCTGCCACCTGGCATTTTGGATTGTGTGATACTTTTATTGTCTTATTTCATTTCTTATATGTTTTAATTCTATTCTATATTTTTGCAGCATCTTATTTGTTTTTTAATTCCATTTATTCTAAAATGTTTTTGTTTACAAAACTTTATTAATTTTGTTCATTGATTTCGGTATCATTTTTGAATTCACACTATAATAGTGTATATTCTGTCAATTTTTATTCTTTGCTATATTAGCATTGTATGTATATTCCACTTCATAGTGTTTTAATCCTAAGTCCTAAGTAATTCTTGTTTGATATACAAGTATTCATTCTTAACTATGTCTTTTATCTACTTATTCTGAATACTATACTTATCTGTGATCACATTTAATGCTTTTCATATATTAACACTATTTTTATATATTTTTGTTTCAAAAGGGTCATATTCCGGGGGCGTTTGTAGGTAGGGGACTCCAAATCACCTATTAGAAACCTGGGATATGGATACTTTCTTTTTCTGTGATAATTATTACTGCTTTTTATTAATATGTGATTATCTCCCTTTACTTGTAATATAATATGTTATTGTTATTTTACAAATGTTTGTCACAATAATAGCTCTCAAGAGCTAATGTTCCTTGTTAACCTGTATGCGACGTTAAATAAAGATTCTTGTATCTTGTATCTTGTATCTTATATTCCGTAAACGTTTCCAATGTGTTTTTACCGAACATTTTGACGAGCATGCCCGATTGGTAGAGGGGCGGACAGGGAAGATGGGAACTCTGATTCGATCCCCGATGGAAGCACACTGCTCTCGATTTAAAAAGTTGTCACATTTACTGAAGTTGTTGAATCAGATTCATTATTACAGCGACTTTTTATGTATATATTTCTAAAGATTCATCTCTTTTTGGAACAAGTTTGGCAAACTTTAAAGTATTTTATCTTGACTCTCTCATGCAGTGTGTAACATTTAGAAGATGAGAAATCAAAAATGAAACGTCAACATCAGGGGCGTATTCGTTTTAAAGTATTTATTATTTTAAAGTTTGTCTGTTTTAAAATGTAAAATTTCAGGTAAAAATACTGACGGACCTGAAAAGTCAAGGCTCGCCTAAAAGCAGTATCAGATTAATAGGTCTGACCTTATTTCATAAACGATCAACTCTGGTCCAACCGGTTCAACCGTCTGGATCGCGTTAAACGAAAGCGGTCCAAGATATATCCAAACCATGTAGTATATTTATTATTATGAGAAAGTTGTCAATGCTACCAATAGAGCACATGTGCACAATAAAAAATGTTGATGTCATTTCAATACTTGATAAAACTCCTACTGAACATTATAATTAACATAAAAGTTTCGTAAAATAGTTCTTGGAACTGGAAAATAGGCTGTCAGCATGAAGGACAGAATTAGGACAATATCCAATGGATTGCTATAACAATGCACAAGGTTTTTGCTATTTATGTAATTTACAAAATGATACAAATAATCTTGTAAAGCAAGCCTTTCAAGTAAACAAACACGGTTTACATACATTGATCAAATTAAAAATATCAATGATATATCATTCAATTATAGGCATGACTTGTTATGCTAAAAATAAGTCAGAAGGAAAGGTTTGATAAAATCTTTAATCCATAAGAAAATTTGAAACAGAAATTTTGCTCAAAGGCATTTAATTTATTAACAAAATTGAGAATAAGTAACCATATTATTAAGATTGAAACAGGCAGAGCTGAAAAAACCTTGGTCACTAAGTTCATTTTTTGTAAGAACTGTAACACACTAGAAGACGAGGTTCATTTTTTTTCCATTGTACGAACAACTTTGACATTAGGAAATTATTTTCCGAAAGACATAAACATCATTAAATGACATACAAATCTTACAGAGGATACTAGCATCGAATGAAACAAAACTTTTGCGCGATTTAGGTATCTTCATCAAAATAATCTTCAGTGTGATGAAGTAGTTCAATTATTTGGTAGACGTAGAAAATATCTTTTTAACTGAGGAAGGAGTCCTTGTAAAGTGCTTAGTTAAATTTTATAGTTCTGATACGTTTGTTAATGTTGTGTTAATTTGCTGTTTGATCATTGATAATGTTACTCTCTTTGGATGCAAATCCATGAAAGCTGATTGAATTGTAATGAATTCTCATGAGCCTGGGGTCAATGCTACACAGCAATTAAATATCATAATTCGAAATTGTATCACTCGGATTCTCATGATCTAATTAATCTGAAAGGACATGGAAACCACATTTTCTTCAAGTCACATTAAGACATAATACATACATATTTCCCGTTATAATATAGGAATCCATCAGTTGTCGCTATTAGTTTGAGGTTAAATGTTAAAATGAAGGCCTATTAGACTATTGTATTGTGTATTAGCTTTAAGCATTGCGGCGCATACAGGCGTACCCAAAAAGGACATATTTTAAATAAGGTAACTAACCATTTCGGTAACTTGACCATATTGTAAGGCTTTCATACAAATGGACAACATATACTTGACTCGTGCTTATATATAAAACAGTCAGTTACTCACTTGAACTAAGGAGTGTGGGTCTGGGTTCTGTGTAAGTTTATATATTGTTCACTATTGCAGTTTCTTTGTATATTTGTTGTTTTTGTTATTTGCCTTCAAGTTACTCTTTAACTATAAATGAGCAATACAATTATTGAAATTGAAATTGTGATGATATAGTAAAACACATTATAAAATTCAAACTTCAAATTCAAAATTTTATTTGCACATTTGTAACTACAAAGTAGTTTGAAAATAGAAAAACACAGTGAAATACATACATAGACATGTACATGTAGAAAAGTCGCAAAGTGATTGCTTATATTTTTAATATACATTAACATGAACAAAATTAACATAGCTTCAAATAGAAAATTTTATTTAAACATTTTTAGCTGCAAAGTCCATACCTTATACTGTCTACTGTCAGCAAGCCCGCTCTCCTCAGTTCTAGAGACTGTTTAATAAATAAGCAAGAGTCCAGTATAAATTGGGATTTGTTTGTAGATAATATTAAGGTCAAATAATTGGTATCTAAGGTAACATTATTGTGATTAGGAATGCATTTTTGGAAATATTCTTTTCTGGCAGATTCATTTAGGGAACAGTGAAAAAGAAAAAAGAAGTGTACTTCATTTTCTAACACACCACATTTTTTACAGAGTCTCTGGTCTCTTGGTATACTTTTTACAATGACAATGACAAGTTTTTATTCTCCCAAACTGGTTACAGTGTAGAGAGTTATATACATATATACAGTTTACATATAAATCATGGTGTTAATGGCCAGTGTTAATTCGCTCAATTCTGTGCTTAAGGAATTTTATAAGTGAAATTAGTTCTTCATTATTGACATAATTAAATAATGTATTAAACTTTAAAGTACTAGGACTTTCAAAATAGTGTCGCGACATGAATTTTCTTCTGTTTTGCAGGATCTGGTGGTCATTACAATTAAATAAATAATGATATTCGTCTCCAATTTCATTTAGTTCACAAAAAAATACATTTCCCTTCTTCTCTTGTTAATCCATCTACCACATTCAATAGGAAATTTTACATTACAAATTCTAAATTTACAATAAACATTTGCTAGTCTTGGAGGGAGATCTAGCAGGTATTTTTCTAATACTAAGTCATTTTTAAAAATTCTGTAATTGGTCCCTTTAGGAGAATTGAAAACATCGCTTCTCCATTTATTAATGAATTTATCTTTTAGTGTATGGAAAACTGTATTTTTCAGCCATTGGGTACTTTGGAATTCTTGACTTTCAAATATATTTATTAAATTACATTCATGAAGGATATTTTTAATACAATTCAACCATTGAGCATTATAGTTTATAATCATTTTATACATTTTATTACTTAATTTATTAGGTATTGGTTCTAACAATTTGGCCCAAAATCCAATCATTCTAACTTTGATATTTATACTCAAGGAAATCTTCCTAATTCCCCATAAATCATGAAATTGGGTGTCGATGTTTTCACCTGAAGAATGTGTTTACAGAATTTCAAATGTAAACGTCCTAAAAGTTTGTAATCACAAAAAAAAGACAGACTTCACAACCATACAATATGACAGGCTTGATAGCTTTATCGAAAATATCTAATTTACAGTCAATTGATAGATTATGGTCTCTGCATTTAGCAATAGCACCATACATTGCTCCAAGGCCCTTATCATATAATTGTCTAATACTTAACTGCGTGAAACCATTTTGAGTAAAATGAACACCAAGATATTTGAAATTTTTCACAATTTCTACTTCATTTCTGTTTTAAGTAAAACGTATATTTTGGGATACTCTCCCTCTACCAAATATCATCACCTTTGTTTTATCGATATATACTTTAAGATGCCACAATTTTGAATAATCATAAAACACATTAAGTTGTTTTTGTAAATCTTCTGGGGTGTCTGCCAACAAAATAGTGTCGTCAGCGTATAACATTACATACAACTTGAGATATATGCGTAACTCATTCTCAAGTTTTCCCGCCAAATTTGATAGGCCTGTACAATCATTAGATTCTAAAAACATTTCAAGGTCATTTAGATACAATGAAAAGAAAAATGGAGAAAGATTTTCACCCTGCCTAATCCCGGAATTACAGGTGAAGATATCGGAGAATGTTCCATCTTTCATAACTTTAGCCTTAATTCCATTGTACATATTAACAATAACTTTAAAACATTTTCCATCTACATTATCTGTTATTAATTTGTTCCACAACCCTATTCTCCAGACACTGTCGAACGCTTCATACGGTTTTTGAATTGTTATGAAAGTTGAATTAAAGAGTATAAAGAAAATATATGATCTATAGTAGAATGTTGCCTTCGAAAACCTGCTTGGTTTTCGTATATTAAGTTCGACATTGTCTGCATACGTATTTAGACGCTCATTAATTACAACCGTAAATAGTTTACCTAGGCAACTGACCAGTGTGATTGGTCTATAGTTTTTAGCGTCATACATGCATATTACCTTTATTTTTAAACACGGGGATAATATTACCCATAAGCCATGCTTCTGGTACATTACCAGAATCAAGTATATAGTTAAACATTTTAACATATAATGGAAGCATTATGTCAGTAGTTGATTTGATATATTCATTACATACTGAATCATCACCAACAGCCTTATTAGATGTCAATCTATTGACACATTTCAAAATTTCACTTGGAGTAATTGGACCATTTATAAAGGTATTAGTTTAGACGCCTCATAGCTCGAGGTTGTGTTCACATAAGCGAAATGAAGTAAAAAAAAATCCTTAAATTACTACTGTTAATATTAAGGTATTTTTCAGGGACATACTCCATCTTTAAGTCTTTATACATGAATAATTTATTACTCTCGCTTAATTTTTTAGTTATATAATCTCAATTCCGTGCTATACTGTGGGGCGATATCTGTAACTTGACATTCTGTATTTGTCGGATATCCCCCGGGAAAAACTTGGGGCTTAGCATATCCAGGGACGTATATACTGTCCCTGGCATATCTCATCCGGGGATGTAATACCTAGAATATTTTTATGTAGAATTTCATGTTAGATTTTGTATTCTTATAAAAGAATCATATTTTACACGTAAATGACATAACAGTGTTGAATTAAACATTGTTCAATTTGTTGAACATTGTATGATATTGTGTGAATTACCGCAGTTTTTTTAATTTTAAATCTAATTCCGTGGTAAAAAAGAGCGATATTTTGAAGGTAAATGTGAAGTTCAATTAATAATGAAAAAAAACTTCAAATTGCCTTAGAATGAGGTTTCATTGATTATTAGGCCTAGGCCTACGCTTTTGAGAAACATTTGTTTTTGCCGCAAAATTTCGCGCCAGCCAGTCAGATTGCAACAAATCTTACTCGGACAAACGATTTCGTTGCACAGAGCTACGCTCAGTAACACAGCAAGCGTCCGTGTTACCTAAATCAAATTGAACCAAAACAAAATGGTGGCTTGAGTCTTCCGAATAGAATAATTTGATATAGTTAAGGTAAGTGTTATTTCACTGATTGAATAGCAATCATTCGATTTAAGTTTTCATCTGTCAGGATAAAGCAGACTGTTTGTGACTCGACGCGTTCTACTTGGTGTTAATTTCATACAGACATCGACGGTTTTATGATTAATATTGACGTTTGATACTTCATGAAAGCAAAAACAAAAACAGTTTTCACGTGTGGTTTAGGATCAAATCAAGTAGTTTGTTGATATTTCAATATTTTATATATTCTTAGTGATTCTCTAATGATTTAACAATGTTTATATCATATATTTGACAAGTCTAATATCATGAAATCACAAGCAAATCTATCAGTCTATCTACCAAGTGTCATTTATCCTAGGCTGTAACATAAATAAACCTATTTGAGCATATTTAATAACTTTAATCGGTGTCAAGTCGCTACATTTTAGTATACGTGTATATTTGTACTATACTAGATATTTTATTGAATACAATGTGATTATCAGTAGCATCTTGTTATAATTCTTTTTTTTTACCTGTTCATAGTCATACATTTGTATCTAAATTACATATATTCTCTCATTATTTCAGTGTATCAAAGGAAGAGAAGGACAGGATATTATATTATAAAGAATACAAAATTACAGTCATGGATCCTATATTTGTTGCGGTTGATACAGCATTGTTGCAGCACTTGGAATACGGAGACAATCTTAGACGATTAAGTGAATGTGATACAGGTTCAGCTTTGGAACTACAGGATGTGATATTGATGGAGATTCTTCAGGATATGTGTGTGTTTCAACATTACTACACAGGCGATGGAGCCATTAATACTTCTGTGTTAGATAGAGAGTCCTGGGAAACCCTAGATTTATCGACACTAAGCATTACCTTCGTGCCAAATGGTGCCTACATTTACGTAAACACTGGATGTGACGACCTCGGATCTACCGTGGAACACCAGCAGTTGGTGTCGGACGTTGACCAGTATGCTGGTTACATGGAAGAAATGTTTGTTGTTGGAAATGTGTTTGCTTTGGAAGCATCTGACCCAGCTCAAGACTGGATTAGTCAGCAAATGATTAAACCACACGTTAGAGTGTTACAGGACATGTTAAAATTCACGGATGTTCAAATAAAATTTGGATTGGAAAACCTTCGAAGAAGAGGTATGTTTTTAACAATGTTGTAGTAAGCATCTTGTACTGATTGTATGCACACCCTCAAAGTATCCTACCTATTATCCCCCTCAGTAAACCCCTCATCATTACATGTGTACCCCTCAGTAAACCCCTCACATTTCATGTGTACCCCTCAGTAAACCCCTCATCATTATATGTGTACCCCTCAGTAAACCCCTCATCATTACATGTATACTCCACTGTCCTCCTCATCCTGTACATGTATACCCCTCAGTACTCCTCATCCAGTACATGTACAGTACACTTCAGGTGATTTGGTACTGAAACCCCGCGCGGGCGACAGTCATCGCTCAGGCGAAGGGGATTAAAGCCCCACCGAGAAATCACCTGAGCAAAGTCGCGGGGGTCCGCCCACCCCGCGCGGATGAGCATATACCCCTCAGTATTCCTCATCCTGTACATGTATATACCCCTCAGTACTCCTCATCCTGTACATGTATATACCCCTCAGTCCCCCACATCGTGTACATGTATATACCCCTCAGTACTCCTCATCCTGTACATGTATACCCCTCAGTCCCCCACATCGTGTACATGTATACCCCTCAGTACTAGTACTCCTCATCCTGTACATGTATACCCCACTGTCCCCCTCATCCTGTACATGTAATAATAATAATAATATACAGCATTTATATAGCGCCCTATATAATTTGTAAAATTACTCTAAGGCGCTTTACAACATATGGATAATAGTAATGGTTATAATTGTGAAAACAAACAACAAAGGCTTGCAATCACTTTCATACATTTAACAAGC
>NW_018407102.1:516724-530884 GCF_002113885.1 Mizuhopecten yessoensis
CCTCATCATGTACATGTATACCCCTCAGTCCCCCTCATCATGTACATGTATATACCCCTCAGTCCTCCTCATCATGTACATGTATACCCCTCAGTCCCCCTCATCATATACATGTATACCCCTCAGTCCCCCTCATCATGTACATGTATATACCCCTCAGTCCTCCTCATCATGTACATGTATATACACCTCAGTCCCCCTCATCATGTACATGTATACCCCTCAGTCCCCCTCATCATGTACATGTATACCCCTCAGTCCTCCTCACTATATACATGTATAACTCTCAGTCCCCCTCATCATATACATTTATATACCCCTCAGTCCCCCTCATCATATACATGTATACCACTCAATCCTCCTCACTATATACATGTATACCCCTCAGCCCCCCTCATCATGTACATGTATACCCCTCAGTCCTCCTCACTATATACATGTATACCCCTCAGTCCCCCTCATCATATACATGTATACCCCTCAGTCCCCCTCATCATATACATGTACTCCCCTCAGTCCCCCTCATCATATACATGTATACCCCTCATTCCTCCTCATCATTTACATCCCCTTCCTCATGTATATGTAAACCCCAGCCCTCAGTCCTCCTCATCATGTTCATGTCCACCCCTCAGTCCCCCTTGAAATCAAGTACATGTATACCCCACAATCTCCTCGGTTATATGTACATGTATAACTAGGCCTTCAGTCCCCCTCATCATGTACATGTATACCCATCAGTCCCCCTCATAATGTACATGTATACCCCTCAGTCCTCCTCATCATGTACATGTATGTACCCCTCAGTCCTCCTCATCATGTACATGTATACCCCTCAGTCCCCCTCATCAACTACATGTTCACCACTCAGTCCTCCTCATCATGTACATGTTCACCCCTCAGTCCCCCTCATAATGTACATGTATACCCCTCAGACCTCCACATCATGTACATGTATGTACCCCTCAGTCCTCCTCCTCATGTACATGTATACCCCTCAGTCCCCCTCCTCATGTACATGTATACCCCTCAGTCCCCCTCCTCATGTACATGTATACCCCTCAGTCCCCCTCCTCATGTACATGTATACCCCTCAGTCCCCCTCATAATGTACATGTATACCCCTCAGACCTCCACATCATGTACATGTATGTACCCCTCAGTCCTCCTCATCATGTACATGTATACCCCTCAGTCCCCCTCATCAAGTACATGTTTACCCCTTAATTATTTATCCATGTCATTTTTACAAGTATAACCTCAGATACTAAGCATCATGTCTATAAAAACTAGTATATATATATATATATGTATGTTCCTATTTTTTGTTTCCATATGAAGATAGTACAAGGAATTATGCACAAGTTTTAATCACTTTATCAACACTTTCTCTCAATATGTCATCATTCTTGTATTTACCTGTTATTTACAAACCTCTGATTTACAGGTGAGGAGATCACCTTTATGAGCCTGCTGGACACCTTGATTCTGACTGAGGATGCTGTGGTTAATGTTTATGTTGGGACGAGGAAGTATGCCTTCTCTGCTGATGTCAAGCTTGTACTCCATGAATGTTTTGATCAATGTAAGTTCCATATTAGATATATTTTCACCAAAAATGGTATCACATATTTAATTATATGACAGTGAAACCTGACTAATTTAACCCTTGAGTACATTACCAATAATATCCAGTGTAACCAAACATAATGCTGTACACTTATTTCATATGAAAATTATATGAAAGACCTGTGAATTCTGACAGGCTTTCTAATTCCATCAGGTGGCGCAGTGGACAGCGCAGTTGCCTTTCACCAAGGCGACTGGAGTTCGATTATCCGATTGGACGTGAAAAGTTATGGGGTCACCTGCCTGACCACATGGGTTTTCTCCGGGTTTCCTTCCACACTAAGACCCCCTATGCGCTAACATCCAGGCAAACAAGAGTGATTAATATAAGTCGATATAACTTGTTTCATAATTATTGTAAAATAAATAAAGTTTGCATTTAATCCGACCAACATGTTGTGCCCCACAGGATTTCAAATTAGACAGGTTTCACTTTGTATGTTTTGGATATATATGGTATAAGAGAATCCAGATTAGTATATTTTCTGTCTTGTGCTACTGTGTTTATTTAAAAATAAACATACAACATTGTACCACTCTTACCCATATCTATTCCAGTAAATGTGTAGACATTTGGTCTATTCACAAACACCAAAGTACTCTTTATATTTGAAGAATGTAAAGAAAGGTTTCTGTTTTCAAATGCTGGTGATCATTTATCAGTGATCCATTAGCTCAATTCATTACAGCTAGTGTTCGCCTATAGAATTTGCAGTTCCAGGTTCAAAACCCATTCTACCATTATGCCTTTTTTTCTGTTCTATTACATACTCTACAAAGTAATGATATAGTCATTTAACATGTCATTTTTGTTTCTTTTGAAAATTCCAGACCAAAGAGAACCAACAATGGCAGAATTTGATGAGGAATGGAATCGCATCAAAGGTACTGGCATAGGTAATACTCTGAGCATTACAATATCAATAGAGAGAGTCTATATGTAAAAGTGTCATTGGAAGGAAGTAGTGAAAATATAGGTGCCATCATTGGGGCTTGATCCTGCACTCCCAGACTTTATAGTCAGTCTACCATTGTGTTGAAGGGAAATTCCCTCTAGAAAAGGCTAGTAAGGCGACTTTGACACTATGTACAATGCACATCCTTTACGAAGGTTTATGCTATCCACTGTTTCTTTTATTTTTCGATTGTGATTTCTTAAATTTTTAAAGATCACACGAAAAGTCTAGACCTATATTATTTCTCTCCTAGTGAAAGGAAAGAATGCATTTGTATGTAATATATTAGTAAAATGAAAAGTCGAAAGCAGTATAAGTTTTACACAAATATATGTATAGAAGTCAGTAGTGTAGGGGAGATAATTCTTTCTGAAAAATGTAGACATGCATGTATGTGTTGAATCTTTCCGCTGTGGTTATACCGGTAGATGTTTCAGGTCAGTAAACATATGAGACTTTGAGGTTTATGAAGATTTAACATGTACTTAAAGTGGAATTTATTGATGAAAAATAATATTTCTCATATCTGCGTCATGATTAAGATGTGATGTTGACATTGTGACACCTGTTCAGTAATGAATTGTGGTTAATAAACAAATAAACATTGCAGAACAATATGATCTACTTAACTAGTAATTGGATATGGTCAAGATATTCCATAGCACAGTGTCTTGTTTAATTCAGTTTTGGTCATGGCATCTGTAACTGAAATGCTAACTATTTGCTTGATTAGCAATAAAATCATGACAAAAAAGTTGATTAATGTATTTTATCAATTTAATTTTGATTAGTTCTATACTCTTGTTTGTTTGAATATTACAGAACATTTGATCAACCTTGTCAACATAGAGAGAACGAGGGCCGACACAGCACAAACAGAGAAACTTGAGGCCATGAGGCAGACTAACACTGCTATGGAGGACAGGAACGATGCTCAGCAGGTTATGAATGCTGCCATTGAGGAAATAATACAGGCCCAAAATAGGGAAGGTGTTCTAGTTGACAGGAGTGAGAGAGCAGAGGTGGAGAAGAGGAGAGCAGAGGAGGAGATTGTACAGAGAAAGAAAAGGGAGCAGCTGTTAGAGGAGGAGAGGAACAGAGCAGAGGAGGAGATTGTAGTGAGAAGGAAAAGGGAGCAGCTGTTAGAGGAGGAGAAGAACAGAGCAGAGGAGGAGATTGTACAGGGAAAGAAAAGGGAGCAGCTGTTAGAGGAGGAGATGAGGAGAGCAGAGGAGGAGAAAAGGAGAGAAGAGGAGGAGATTGTAGTGAGAAAGAAAAACGAGCAACTGTTAGAGGAGGAGAGGAGGAGAGCAGAGGAGGAGAAAAGGAGAGCAGAGGAGGAGATTGTAGTGAGAAGGAAAAGGGAGCAGCTGTTAGAGGAGGAGTTAGCATGTGAAAAGATGAGAAAGAAAATTAGAGCAGAGCTATATGAACAGGAAAAGAGGAAATTTGAAGAAGAAAAAGCTATGATGGCAGCCCAGTTTGAGGAGGAGAGGAGAACTCTTTTGTTACGGATACAACAAATATCACGATGTGTACAAGCGTGATCCGTGTGGAATGTGTGTTTGTATGTTTAGTGGTCTGAATGGGGGTGTATGCATGGGTGGTAAAATTCAGGAAGAATGTATGCTACATGTAGTAGGTTTTGTGTACATGTGACAGGGGAAGTAACTGTGTATAGGCTGCAGTAACACCACCACTTTGAGTATGTGTCAAGCTGAATTTCCTTGGTGAATATTTTTTCATGCTTTTTGTGGTTTGTGAAACCATGATCTCGACAATACTGCTGTAACTATTAATGTATGTTTAAGATAATATTCAGATTACAGAGGGACATACTAGGTCTAACCATTTTATTTCATTGTTACAGCCAGCTACAACATTCATACTGAAAGATTTCATTTTATCACAAAGATATAATAAAACAATTATTTCAGTGACACTTTCTACCTGAATACACTTGATACAATACATGTTCTGGAAAAAAACACATTCGCCTGTTTGCAATACTTTTCTTTGGTTTTGATCACACAAATTAGTTTGTCATACCACGGAATTAGGTTATCTAAGTCTGTGGTCATATCAAGGCATACAGCAAGCATATACTGATGTGTTATGTATATTATATAGGGTAACTCTGAGCTCAGATTAAGGCTGACTGGAAGTGTTGGTGATACTGGGGCCTAGACTCAGTATTAATTGCTGTACTGTACATGTTTTCTGTGTGAGTGTTTATAGGAGAGTGAACTCGTCATTTCATTGGCTATACATGTGATATGAATGTAGATTCTACTAGTGTGTCTGATTCTCATCTATTTCATCATCATCTGAATGTGAATATCTCATCTATTATATCTTCATCATGTAAATATTTCAGGTAAGTGTAAATATATCATGACATCATTTGAGTGTAAATATCTATTATATCATCTGAGTGTAACCTCAACTATTACCTTATCAGAATGTAAATATCGCCTTCTACATATTCATCTGATTGTAAATATTTCATCAAATATATTTTCATCAGAGTGTAAACTCATCCATAACATCATCATCTGAGTGTAAATATCAGTACAACATTATCTAAGTGTGGATGCTTAAATCATGTTATTTCTGTATCTGTATATTCCTACCATGCTGCGAAAAACTTGATCTGGAAGTAAATTATAAGTTTTAAACAACTCACAGATTTCTGTTAAGGCAAAAATGGGTTATCAAATTTATATTAAGAAGAAATATAGGATTTTATTTTATTTAAATCACCTTTTCTGTCCTCAAAAGTATAGAAGTTGTTTCATTTGAGAGGAAGTCCATACACAATGATTTTTTTTGCATCAACATTCTTTCATGACATTTAATTTTTTGTGGATGCAATACAAAGTTTGATAAAGGAATGTTACTGTAAAATGGAAAACTTTTGCCCTCATATTATTTTCTCCTTTTCAACCTTGAATGAGAAAAGAACACATTCAACCTGTAGAGCTGGTATCTATAAAGTTAGCAGTACTGCTCAGTGTGTGTTGACAAATCTGTTCTAGAAGGCAAAAGTTTAACAGTTTACAGTAGCAAGTCTGTTTAAAATTAATTGTCAATAACATGTTATTATTTTTGTTATTGGTATTTCAAATGGCAGCAGTTATGATGTCCTTGACAGGTATTTACATGTAGCTCTACAGCAATTAGGGCAACACATGTTAAATTTGTAAATATTTTTGTAATTGTCATTTAGATTATATTGTAAATATACAACCTAATCATGTACCTTAAATTTATTTCATTGATAATTTGATTTCAGTTTAGCAATGCTTTCATCTCTGAACTGAAGTTCATTGTAAATTAATTGATTAATTTAAACTTACTAATTCAATTATATTTTTAAAAAGTAGAGTAATCTCAAGAAACAGGTTATTCTGTTTTCTATATTATGCATAAGATGCAATTTTATATACTTCCTAGAAGAAAGTTTACAATATATATTTTTAACTTTTGATAAATATAAAAATTACTTTTTTAAGATAGTGTCCTAGCATCTTTTGACAAAATGTTTTACGCAAATGAGTTACTGTTGTTCAGGTGTGTTTTTTTATTCGATGTTAGGATATATTAAATTAAACTATGATAGATAAAATACTGATTTTCTTACTGTATATTTAAAGTGCTGGTCATTTACTGATAAGAAATATGCTGTTGGTCTATTAGTCTCTTACGATGTTTTTCACTATTTTTAATGTGTAATTTCTTACACCATATTTTTGTGTACGATAAGATATGCTTCCTCTTTGTTAAGTTGTGTCAGATTGTTAAGATATGTCAGATCTTGGATTAAGAAATGTATCGTTCCATCCCAGGTTAGATCAAAGAATAATTATAGCCGTTATAGTATCAGGGATATGTAGATGTCACAACAGTGTTGGGGATGTAGTAGAGTTGTGTTTCCACCACTTGTAGTGTTTCCATACCCATATTAATTCAGTTAGTGTTGTTACTGTCACCACAATGGTCAGTATATATTTACTGCTAATACAGGTTTACATAAAATATCATTTATGATAACAATACTTAGCCACAAGCAGCATTTTGACCATACTTGCCAACTTTTTGAAAATTTCATGGGGGAGATTACGTGTGCTCAGAAATAAAATTATAGATAGAGTATGTTTATATACACCCTAGGGGAAAATGATACCTTTAAATGGCATCTTTGGAGCATTTCTTTCAGATGAAACCATCAGATCTTAGAAATTAGGAAACATTTAGCGAATTCACTGGTTTGAAATGCTCAATTTTGGTGTCCAAAATTGGGAACCTCCCTCCAAAATAGGGAGAGTGCGTTAGTATAATTTTGACTTTGCAGGGTCAGTAATTTGTTATTAGATTTTGAATTAGCATTGGTAATACTTTGACTTAAATTGGGTTTAGACTAACAGCAAGGAAAATTGACATGATTGAATTTTGACTAAGCAAAGGAATTACTTTTTCGACTGTCATTTGACACTTGAGTAAGCAAGTGATTTTAAAGGGACAGAATTGGATTTTGAATTTTTCAACTTTTAAATTAGCAAGGTAAATAATTTGACTTACTTAATAATGATGATAAATAGTATCATGTAATTATTGTCATAATTTGTGCATATGTTTTACCTTGTTATTTTGTAACAGTATGCATGTTAGTGTACCCTACACTGTAGCTATGATAATACAGTAAATTATGTTACTGTGGAACAGGTTTGTTGACTATGTTACTGTAGATGTTTTTGATACTGTTGAATAAATGGTAAGCCTGACACAAAATTAAGTTGACCTTAGGTTTTAATGACTAACTGTAAATGGATATAAGAGTGCTGTAATGTTGGTCTTACAGACTGGTGTGCCATAACTAATATATATACCAGCAATCAGTGCTCAATGCATCTCTTACAGGTTTTGTTAAAATCAACACTGTATAATTGACTAATGTTGATTTTGAAAAAGCTGGGGAATACATTTATTTCACTATAAATGGAGTCATTATGGATATTCTCTTAGACTACACATTTCTACTTTCAGAATTAGCATTTTATTTATTTCAGTCTAAAGAGGAAAAAAAGTGTTTAAATCCATTGGTTGACATTTTATTGTAATTTGTTTAAAGTTTATATTGGTATCAACCTTAACAATGTTTATACATTTTCTACAAGCGGTTTATGTTTTGTATAAATTGGGTTGTTTTCCTGTGTACAAACATTGTAAATTCTAAGCAACCAACAGACCACCATAATACTGTATACCAGGAATTCTTGGCTTCAATTTATTTTTTGCCTTTTTTGCCTTCTGTGATAACATCAAATGTATCTTGACAGCGAATATTGGTACATATTTATACAGTCTACTTTATATAGTATTTATATGTGGAGGGCGAAATTTACGCTAAGTGAACATGGATTTTAACAGTGAAGGGCGAATATTAGACTGAGTGAAAGTGTCCTGGTATACAGTAATTATATTAAGTTACTGTGAATACAGTGGTGGACCAAGACATACAAAACCTGTCACTACAGTATATTGTATGGATGTAGTGATATTGATAGAAAATATCAATGACTGACAATTAGTATTGCAATGTAGACAAATATACGTTAAAGGCCAGCTTCTCTCTGTTAAGGTGAATATGATCTAGGTTTCTTGTACCCATTGTAGATATTATATGCAGCATATGTTTAAATAAAACAATACAAAGAATTTCTGTTTTGATGTATTTTTTGCATATCATACAATGTTTATTGACTAGAACCAGAAATCTGTAAATCACATAGTTGTCTCAAATACTTATTTTTGCAGGTTCTTCAAAAATCTTATTTATAAGAATTGCAAAAGATAATCATTTACACACATAGAGAGGGGGTACCAACAAAGGAGTTTTAGTTATCATTGAGATATCCAGTAGAGTCGGTTAACTCTCCAGTAAAATCTCCAAGCTTGAAGAAAAAGGCAGATTATCTTTTTGGACAAGAGGCTCAATGGGCCTGCTCTCCTGTCAGTCATTTCACATCTATGACCTATCTTTACACATTATGGGTCATCGGTGGAGTTCATTGAATCCTGTGACCTTGGAAGTAGGTCAAGGCAATTTATTTGAAAGACAACAAATATCACCCGTGGCCTCTAGGTTATTAAGAAGTAATTTAAATGTTTTAATAAATAAACTCTGTGACCTTGGAAGTACAATGTACATCAAAGTCATTTATTTGAACAAACTTGATTGCCCTTCTTCAGAGCGTGTCATTGGCCAAACATTGTCAATCGAAGACTCCTTCTTATTCAGAAGAAGTTGTTCACAGTTTTAACACATCTTACTCCTGTGACCTTTGAAGTATGTCGAGTCATTTGTATGAACAAACATTGATAGCCCTTAACCCAAGCATTCCACTGGCTTTTGTTTAAAAGAAACAGTTTTAAGATTTTAACATATTTGAACTCTGTGACCTTGGAAATGGTTCAATGTCATTTATTGAACAAAGTTGAAAGCCTTTTATCCAAGCATGCTATTGACCAAATACCACTATCCTAAATTTCATGATAATTAAGAAGATTTTTAAAGGTTTTAACACAGTGACCCCTATCTGTGACCTCTGAAGTGGGTCAGTCAGGTCAATCAATCAAAGCATGCTACTGTCTATCATTGTCATTGCATATCCTGTGACTTTGAGAAGAAGTAATTTAAGGGTTTTAACGCGTTTGACCCCTGTGACCTTGAACGTGTGTCAGTGTCATTTATTTGAACAAACTTGATAGTTATTCATCCCAGCATGATTCACACAAAATATCATCACCCTGAGCCTATTGGCAATTCAGAAGAAGTTTTTTTTTATTATATATATTTTACCCAAACATGCACACCCTTACCCATACAAACACATGTCTGCTACAAGGGACACCTACAAATATTCATTCTTCCCACACACAATAACATAATGGAATCTCCTTCCCATAGCAGCAGTACAATCCACAACACTCCAGGACTTCAAGGCACACATACCCTGTGCAGCCCTTGAAGCCCTCATCAACCGCTAGTACATACGCCAACTTTTAACTTTTTATCTCATACCCTGCACACAAAAAAGCAAAAAAACTAATGACTGTAAATAATCTCCCTTTTTCACGCCTCTGCACCGGGTCCTTAGGGCATAAACATCACCATTGATGGAGCCATTGTACAGCTAAGAAGACCCTTGTGACAATTCAGAAGAAGTTTCTTTTATTATATATATTTTACCCTTGTGAGCTTTAAAGTGGGGAAAGGTCATTCATTTGAGCAGACTTGATAGCCCCCTCATCTCAACATGTTACTGGTCAAATATCATCATCATGATTATTCAGAAGAAATGCAGCGCTGAACTCAAAACACCCATCTCTAGTCTTCGTACGCATGGCTTAGCAAGTAAAACAAGAGCGTTATCCTTACTGCGATGTCTATATGATAATATCAGATACACATTTTACCAATATTAGTCGGTACCAACCCAGTAAGAGGCTATTACCCTTCGATGTCGGAAATCAGTGTTTCGTTGAAAACAATCTAATATTCACATGTTTACAAAACTAAGTCGCTAATACCAAACGTTTAAGAGTATAGCCGGATTTGGTGAGTTTTAAATTATTACAAACGTTTTGACTGCACAACCTTCCATCATTGGGAGGTGGCATTTTTAAAACCGAAGTTGATATAAACCCCTAAAACGTGTAAAATTACTCTGAACATCTCACTTTAGGTCTTAATACAGCTTTTACAAACTATCGGGTCCCTGTGGCCTTTCCCTTTACCATGATTCGACATCTTTACTCCATAGTGAAATTATCTTTCTTTATTATAGTGTTGTCAATCAATTTTTGAAGTAGCTTATTTAGCTTCGGTTTTGGTTTGGTTTAGAATTGTTGTAACGTCCTTTCGACAGCTATGGTCATTTAAGGACGGCCTCCCCTGTGCGCAAGAAGCATGCTTGTATTATGTATTTTGGGAGACTGCGATAATGTTTGTGTTTGTCTCCTTGTGATAGCGCGGAACTGATGCCGACTTTATAGTGCTACCTCACTGAAACATACTACCGAAGACAGCCAGCAGGACACCCTACCCGGTCACATTATACAGACAACGGGCGAACCAGTCAACCCACTCCTAAATTGCTGAGCGTTAAGCAGGAGTAGAAACTGCCATTTTTACAGACTCTGGTATGTCTCGGCCAGGGGACAGAACCCCAAGCCTTCCTCACAGGGGCGAACGCTCAACTAAAGGCCAAAAGTGAGACATTGTCAAGGGAGACATTAGGAAGAAGCTAAAGAAAGATGTTTAGAAAGAAGAGAAAAGATAAGATCCCAAATTTAGTCGCCCCTTACGATCATGCAATGGGGGCAGCAGGTACAATTCTTACGCCCTACCTGCAGGGACGGCTTATTTAGCATCATTTATAGAAAACGGATAAATATAACCTTTTATAGGTTGTTTCCGGATTCAATTTCTGGTCGTATAATTGATATGAGAGTTTGTTATTAATTTATGTGAAGGAAACAAAGTATGTATATATATACATTTTATGTTTACACCCCATCCGATGTACAGATACAACATGGTGGTATATAATATAACAATCGTCGAGACAGTGTTAGAAATAATATATAAATGAAGGCCTACTGACTATAGTAAAATACTATGGGGAGATATCTAGCTGTAAACATTCTCTGTCGGATATTCCAGAGAAAACTCAGGGCGGAGAATCTCATCCCGTTAATACCTAGGATATCTTTATGTATAATTTGTATAATGTTAGATTTTGTATTCTGTTGTTGAACGATGTACCAAACAAACTTTACCAAGAATCAGATTATACACGTAAATGACATAACATTGTTGAATTAAACATTGTTGAACATTGTATGATATTGTGTGGAAACAACCGCAGAGATGCATCGTCGATAAACTTTCTTTTGCATAAGTAGAGAACAGAGCAACATTTTAAAAGTACATGTGAAGGTGAATGAATAATAAAAAAAACTTCAAATTTACTTAGAAAGAGGTTTTACTGAATATTTTGCCTATTGAGAAACATTTGTTTTTGCCGCAAAAATTCGCGCCAGCCAGTCAGATCGCAGTAGATCTAACTCGGACAAACGATTTCGTTGAACGGAGCTACGCCGAGTAACACAACAAGCGTCCGTGTTGTCTAGAATAAATGGTGGTTGTGTTCTACCGACTATAGAACAACTTGATATAGTTAAGGTAAGTGTTATTTTACTGATTGAACAGCAACCATTCGATGAAAATTTCATATGGCAGAATAAAACAGACTGTTTGTGACCCGATGCATTCTACTTGGTGTTAATTTCATACAGACATCGACGGTTTTTATGATAAATATTGACGTTTGACACATAACGAAAAATCAAAACAAACCCGTTTTCACATGTGGTTTAGGATCATATCAAGTAGTTTGTTGATTTTTCAATATTTTATATCAACTAAGTGCTTCCCTGATGAGTAAGCAATGTTTATATCACATGTTTAACAAGTCTAATATCATGAAATCACAAGCAAAGCTATATATCTATCTACCAAGTGTCATGTATCCTAGCCTTATAAAGGCTAACATAAATAAACTAATTTGGGCACATTAAATAACTTAAATACATTTTTATTTTGTCAAATCACCACATATCAGTACTATACTAATATATGTTATTGAATACCATGTGATTATCAGTAGCATCTTGTTATAATTATTGTAAAGTATATAATTCATGTTTTTATTTAGAAGATTGTTCATGTTTCTCCTTTTTACATATTTCAGTGTATCATAGGAAGAGAAGATTAGAACAGGACATAAAGAACACCAAATTACAGTCATGGATCCTATACTTGTTGCGGTTGATACAGCATTGTTGCAGCACTTAGAATACGGAGACAATCTTAGACGATTAAGTGACTGTGATACCGGTTCAGGTTTGGAATCACAGGATGCAATATTGATGGAGATTCTTCAGGATATGTGTGTGTTTCAACATTACTACACAGGCGATGGAGCCATTAATACCCCTGTGTTAGATAGAGTGTTCTGGGAAACCCTAGATTTATCAACACTAAGCATTACCTTCGTGTCAAATGGTGCCTACATCTACGTCAACACTGGATGTGACGACCTCGGATCTACCGTGGAACACCAGCAGTTGGTGTCGGACGTTGACCAGTATGCTGGATACATGGAAGAAATGTTTGTTGTTGGAAATGTGGTTGCTTTGGAAGCATCTGACCCAGCTCAAGACTGGATCAGTCAGCAAATGGTTAAACCACACGTTAGAGTGTTACAGGACATGTTAAAATTCACAGATGTTCAGATAAAAGTTGGATTGGAAAACCTTCGAAGAAGAGGTATGTTTTTTAACAATGTTGTAGTAAGCATTGTCTGTGACAGAGAGGAATTATATTACCTCCCTGGGTGCATATTCTATCTTGATCATTCATAAATATGTGGCTTCTCTTTGATATTTGGAATCAAGCATCTTATTATTGTGACTTTCAGGAGTTGATACTTTAAAGAAACAAATTATTATTATTACATATGACATTATACATACATGTATTTGAACCAATATTGGTTAAAGGGGCTGGTCGGGGACAAATTGTCATATTTGCTAAAATGGCATACACATGTTTAAAATACCTTCTGATGAAATATACTGATACAAATTTTGCTGAAATTCACTCCCTAAGATTAAAAATTATAATTATATTAAAGAAATCCTAAATCGACACATGACAGTCTAAAACTCTCAATTGACCCAGATCAGTGATGTAATTTTACCGCACGCGCGTTATCAACAAGGCCAAATGTAAACATCACGGCGAAGGAAAAAGATGCATGCAAAAGTCATGACAGGCACGAGGTATTAATACCGTTATATATAACAACAACATATAGGTAGGAATACTACACTTGCGTCATACATAACCTTTTAAAACAATTATTTATGTATAGTATAATAATAATAATATATTGCTGTCTTGAGTCCGACATGGCACACGATGGAGTGTTATTGTTGTTACCTTCACTGCCTCACTTTCGAAACAACCACCTGACATATATAAATAGATCTGCGCTGAATTTACGCAGGGCTTCCCCGAGATTTCAGTGGTCAAAACTGGACATTGCAAGCAGAACTCGACCATCATATAAAAAAGTTAAGACATGTGTCTCATCTAAGGGAAGATGTTCCGATTTTTTTGCAAACAACATGGGTCTCGCCCAAGGGGAAATTTTATCCCAAATTATGTTTTCAATGTATGTAAATGACTTTGAAAATGACTTTATTGCTTACGGTGTTAAACCGTATGATTTTGGAGAACTCCGTCTCTTTTTATTAATGTATGCGGATGATTTGGTGCTACTTGCAGAATCAGCCAATGAGCTACAGAATATGTTAAATAGTTTGTCTATATATGCGAACTCATGGAAATTGACCGTTAATACGGCAAAAACTAAGATTGTTGTCTTTAGAAATGGAGGCCGCTTACGAAATAACGAGGAATGGTTCTTCGATAGAAAAAAAA